>NW_024070205.1:41389745-41765268 GCF_014754425.2 Oryx dammah | reverse complement strand
TATGTATAAAAGTATATATTTTTATACTTTCATATGTATAAAAGTATGCTTATAAAAGTATATAGTTTTATACTATACTTTTAAACTACATTTTTACTCATTAAATTTATTCTATTAGCCAAACTCAAATACTGGTAATACTAGCTGTCCCTCAGAGTTTGTATAAAAATTAAACAAAGACACAAAGATAGATAGCTATAAAGATTTCTAATGATTTCTTCCCATAATCTTTTAAGTAAATAATTAGCTGGCCATCCCCTAGGTGTGAGACCTTGGGCGAGTTTACATTCCTGTGTCTTAGTTTTCTCAGCTATATAATGAGCTATATAGTGAGGAACAACAGAAAAGTATGATTATCTCATAGTGCTGCTTTAAAGATTAAGGGGGCAATGTATGGCAAAACCAATACAGAATTGTAAAGTAAAATAAAAAAAAAAGATAAAGGGGGATAATTCATGCAAATAACTTCAAATATGGCAAACACTAGCTGTGATACCTATATTCATATTTTATAGACAAGCAAACAGAAGCTGAGGGAGGTTAAATGAATGGTCACTCAGCTGAAGGAACCAACATTCAAACCTTAGTCTCTATGACACCTAAGCAGAAGCCCCTACTTATAACCATAATTTGCATTCCTGCTCCAAAAGGTTAAACAAACTTTTATCTCAGAACTCAAGAGCAGTGATTTTCGGATTATGTGTCAAGTACATTCAAATGAGATATTAAAACTGGTGGGAACACTCCAGACACAAGTGAAAGATTTTGAGTGCTTGAAAGCAGACTCTCACACCAGCAGAAACCACCCAAAGGGCTCTCACTACAAGCTGACTCATCAAGGAGATGGCAAGAACATCTAACGTGTGTGCTTTCCCAGTTCAAAATGAGTCTCGTGCCAAGAGGAATTTTGTAACATTGGGTTTCTCAACTGTATATAATTATAAGACATGCCTAGAAGGTTTCTTAAAGATGTAGATTCTTTAACACCAGCCCATACTTACTGAATCAAAATCTTTTGAGGCAGGGAATCTATTTTTAACATGAGTTCTAAATGAATCCTATGATGAGACAAGTTCAGCAAACATTGCTCAAATACCAAACAAAAAAATCTATGTTTTCAACCATTCAAGTACAGTCAGAGCTAATGATGAAGATGTTGATCCTTATACAAAACAGGTAACTTTGCTGAGAAGAAACTGGAAAACAGTTGAATCACATTCATTTCTTACTAACAACTAATCATTAGAATCATTATAGCTTTACCTGAGAGGGTGATATGATTAAATGGAAATTTCTGTCTTACCCAAGGATGTGTTATTTTGCCTACTCTGGGTTCACATATAGATTCTATTTCAGATATTTTCCCCAGGTAGATTTTTTTTTCACCTAAGAAAGAAACATGAAATTTCAATAAGTCCATGTTTAATGATAAATTTGTCATTGCTTTGTTTTATTACACAATTTGGGATTTACTATCAAAGAGCCAAATGTCTCTTATTTAATTATCATTAATTTGGACACAGAAGAGTAAGAGTTATTTTGAGAGGTCTATCAAAAATATGACTTAATGGGTTCAAGTGGTACAAGAAGGCAGTGTAGAAAGATCCTGAACTTACTTCCTCCCATGTACACAACAAATCCACAGCTACATATGGAGCAACTCTCTCTGGGAAAGACCTGAAAATGAGCTGAAAAGCCTGCCACAACAAAGAATAAAGGGGCTGCATTGAGATAGGTAGGAGAAGCAAAGGCATCATCTTTCCCAAAACCCCACCCTTGGCAGAGCAACCCACATGTGGGAGGGATCTCATGAACAGAGCACTTCTTCCTGAAAAGTGAAGGGTTTGTGCCCCACATCAGGCTCCCCAACCCTTGGGACCTGCTCTGGAGAGACCAGCCTCCAAAATGTCTGACTCTGAAAAGCAACAGGGCTTTCATCTAAGAGAATATTAGGCTTGTAGGGAATGGGGATTCTGCTCTTAAAGAGCTCATGCACAGACTCATTTGCCCTGGAATCCAGTACAAAGGCAGCAGTGTAGGAAGTGCCTAGACCAGATGTGAAGGAGTTTCATTTTCTAGTCTTAGAGCATCTGCCAGAGGTGCAGGAACTTGTTGGGACTGTTGCTGGAGATGGAGGTACTAGCCAGAACCATTTTTCCATTCTCCCCTCCATTACTAGCACCGCTCGCTGTTCACTGCACCCTGCCAATGCACTGATCCTTTGGTCCTACTAAAGCCTGCTAAACAAGTACCCTGACCCCCAAGCCACTCCCAGGGCTCCACCGAAGCTGGTGGGCAGGTGCAGACCACACAGTGGATGCCCCTGGCATGCTTGGCTCTGAAGATCAGCACAGGGTGGATTATGTTCTGGGTTCCACAGTCTGACAAAAAAAATAAGAGAGAGAGTTCTTGGCACCTCAACAACTGGGACCTATTAAAAACTTTGACTGCGTAGATACTCAGAAGGCTTGAGAGACAGCCAAGGGGTAGGGTAAAGTAAAATGATAAGTTTCTTCTCTTACACAAGGCCACTTCCTCAATACTGGGTGAGTACCAGCTGTTTTCCCTGGTACATAGAAACAAACTCAGAGACAGAGAAATGTTCCAAATGAAAGAACAATAAAACCCCAGGAAAAAAAAAAAAAAACATAATGAGGCCTATATGGGAGTATACTATCTCATATATATGGAATTTAGGAAGATGGTAATGATAACCCTGTATGCAAGACAGCAAAAGAGACACAAATGTATAGAACAGTCTTTTGGACTCTGTAGGAGAGGGAAAGGGTGGGATGATTTGGGAGAATGGCATTGAAACATGTATAATGTCATATATGAAACAAATCGCCAGTCCAGGTTCGATGCATGATACTGGATGCTTGGGGCTGGTGCACTGAGACGACCCAGAGGGATGGTATGGAGAGGAAGGAGGGAGGGGGGTTCAGGATGGGGAACATGTGTATACCTGTGGTGGATTCATGGTGATGTATGGCAAAACCAATAAAATACTATAAAGTAATTAACCTCCAATTAAAATAAATAAATTTATATTTTAAAAAAAGAATCTAAAAAAAAAGTAGATATATGTATAACTGAATCACTTTGCTGTACACTTGAAACTAACATAACATTATAAGTCAACTATATGCCAATAAAAGTTTTTTAAACTTAATGAAACAAGATATATAATTTATCTGTAAAGCCCTAAAAGTCACGGTCATAAAAACATTGAAAAGAATGAATGAACACAGCAAGAAGTTCAGCAAAAAGATAGAAAATGTATCAAATATTTCAGTACAGCAAAAAGATAGAAAAGTACCAAACAGAAGTCTTAGAGCTGAAGAATATAATAGCTAAACTGAAGAACACACCGAAGAGGTTCAACAGCAGACTAGATGAAGCAAAGAAAGAATCAATGATCTGGAAGACAGGGTAGTGGAATTCACCAAAACAGAGCAGCAAAAAGAATTTAAAAGTGAAGACAGCCGAAGGGACCTAGGGGACAGCATCAAATGGGGTAACATTTGGATTGTAGATGCCTCAGGAGAAGAGAGAGAGAAGGGCGCAGAAAACTTATTTGAATAAGTAATTGCTAAAAACAACCCTAACCTCGGGAAGGGAACAGATGTCTGTCAGAATGGCTATCAGTTACACACACACACACAACAAATGTTGGCAAAGATGTAGAAAAAAGAGAACTTCCATACACTGATAGTGGAAATGTAAATTGGTGCATGCAGCCACAGTGGAAAACAGTACAGTTTCTCAAAAAACTAAACTAGAACTTAACCATATGACCCAGCAATATCATTTCTGATTATTTATCTGAAAAAAGCAAGAACACTAATTCAAAAAGATACATGCACCCCAATGTTCATAGCAGCATTATATACAATTAGCAAGATATGGATGCAACCTAAGTATGCACGAACAGATGAATGGATAAAGAAGATGTGATGTGTGTGTGTATACTATGTGTATATATATATATATATATATACACACACACACAATGAAATACTATTTAACCATAAAAAATAATAAAATTTGCCATTTGCAACAATATGAATGGACTTGGAGAGTACTGTGCTAAGTGAAATGTCAGACAGAGAAAAACAAATACTATATGATTTCACTTATATGTAGAATCTAAAAAATAAAGCAAACTGTTGAATATAACAAAACAGAAACAGACTCAGCGCTATAGAGAACAAACCAGTGGTTACCAGTAGGGAAAGGGAGGATGGGAAGGGGAAAAGGAGTAGGAGATTAGGAGGTACAAACTGTTAGGTATAAAATAAACTATTGTTATTTAGTTGCTAAGTCGTGTCCAGCTCTTCTGCGACCCCATGGACCGTACCTGTGAGACTCCTCTATCCGTGGGATTTTCCAGACAAGAATACTGGATTGGGCTGCCATTTCCTTCTCCATAAATAAGCTGTAGTGAATATTTTGTAACTATAAATGGAGCATAATCTTTAAAAAGTCTGAATCACTATGTTATATGCCTGAAACTTACATAATATTTTACATCAAATATATCTCAATTTCAAAAATATTTTAAACAAAAGTGGTTAAAAAACTATAACTACAATGATTAACTAAAGGATACACAGAAAAGACATAAAATGTGACATTAAAACATAAAATGTAGGGGTAATATGAACGTGGCTGAGTATGACTGAGTCCCTTTGCTGTCCACCTGAAACTATCACAACATTATTAACTGGCTGTACTCCAATACAAAATAAAAAGTTTAATAAAAAATAAAATAGAGACTGAAAAAGCAATTGAAAATATCAATAAGAGAGTTGATTCTGTGAAAAATAAACAAAATTGATAAAACTTTAATCAAGTAAAAAAGAGGATTCAAATGAGTAAAATTTTAAAAAAAGAAGAGTTAAAACTAATTCCAAAGAAGTACAGATGATCGTAAAATACTACTACGAATATGTCAACAAATTGGACAACCTAGAAAATATGGACAAATTCCTAGAAACATACAATCTTCTAAGACTAAATCATGAAGAAACAGAAAATCTAAACAGGTTGTTACTAGTAAGGAGATTGAATCACTGATTAAAACAAACAAACAAAAAAAACTTAACATAAGTCCAGGACCAGATGGTTTCACTGGTGAAATCTACCAAGCATTCAAAAAAATATTTAGTACATATCCTTTGCTATTTAATACCTAACTTCTCCAAAAATCTGAAGAGGAGGGAACACTTCCAATCTTATTTTATGAGACCAGAATTACTCTGACACCAAAACAAGACAAGAATACCACAAAAAAAGAAAATTATAGACCTATATTCCTAATGAACATGGATGTAAAAATACTCAGCAAAATATTAGCAAACTGAATTCAATAATATATTAAAAAGATTATATACCATGGTTAAGCAGGATTTATTCTAGGAATGCAAAGATGGTTCAATGTACTCAAATAAATCAGTGTGATATACCACCTTAACAAAACGAAGGACAAAAATCATATGATCATTTCAATAGATACAAAAAACTTTCAACAAAATTCAACATCCATTTATAGAAAAAAAAAATTCTCAGTAAAGTGAGTATAGATGGAATATACCCCAACATAATAAAGATGGTATGACTAGCCCATAGCTAACTTCATATTCAATGATGAAACACTGAAATCTTTTAGGATCAAAATAAAGATACCCAGTCTTGCTAATTTCATTCAACATAGTATTGATTGGAAGTCCTAGCCAGAGTAGCTAGTTAGAAAAAAGAAATAAAAGGCATCCAAACTGGAAAAGAAGACATGAATTGTAACTGTTGTGATTGACATGATTCTTATATATAGAATATAGACTATATATGTATATATAAATAGATGTATGTGTGTATATAAATATAGATATATGTATATATACACACCCCCTAAAGACACCACCAAAAAAAATTCAAACAAATTCAGTTGCAGGTATAAAATTAATGTACAGAAGTCTGTAGTTTTTTTATACACTAAGAATGAACTATCAGAAAAAGAAATTATGAAAATAACACTATTAGTAATTGTGTCATAAAGAATATACACTTAACTATGAAAGTGAAATATCTGTGCATTGAAAAATATAAGATATTAATGAAAGAAGTTGAAGAAGACACAGATAAATGGAAAGATATTTCATACGGACCAATTGGAAGAATTAATATTGTGAAAATGCCCATATTGCCCAAAGCAATCTAAGGATTCGATGCAATCTCTATCAAAATTCCAACGGCACTTTCACAGAAATATAACAAGCAATGCTAAAATTTTTAGAACCATAAAAGATCATTTCCTATAATAAAAATCCTAAAATTTTCATAGAATCCAGAAAAGATCAGCCAAAGATGGAGAAGCTCTATACTGTCAGCAAAAACAAGACCTAGAGCTGACTGTGGCTCGGATCATGAACTCTTTATTACCAAATTCAGAGTTAAATTGAAAAAAGGAGGGAAAACCACTAGACCATTCAGGTATGACCTAAATCAAATCTCTTATGATTATACAGTGGAAGTGACCAATAGATTCAAGGGATTAGATCTGATAGATAGATTGCCTGAAGAATTATGGACGGAGGTTCATGACATTGAACAGGAGGCAGTGATCAAGACCATCCCCAAGAAAAAGAAATGCAAAATGGAAAAATGGTTTCCTGAGGAGGCCTTACAAATAGCAGAGAAAAGAAGAGAAGCAAAAGGCAAAGGAGAAAAGGAAAGATATACCCATTTGAATGCAGAGTTCCAAAGAATAGAGACATAAGAAAGCCTTCCTCAGTGTTCAGGGCAAAGAAATAGAGGAAAATAATAGAATGGGAAAGACTAGAGATCTCTTCAAGAAAATTAGAGATACCAAGGGAACATTTCATGCAAAGATGCGCAGAATAAAGAATAGATATGGTGGGGATCTAACAGAAGCAGAAAATATTAAGAAGAGGTGGCAAGAATACACAGAACTATACAAAAAAGATCTTCATAACCCAGACAACCATGATGGTGTGATCACTCACCTAGAGGCAGACATCCTGGAATGCCTTAGGAAGCATCACTACAAACAAAGATAGTGGAGGTGATGGCATTCCAGTTGAGCTATTTCAAATCCTAAAAGATCATGCTGTGAAAGGGCTGCACTCTATATGCCAGCAAATTGGAAAACTCAGCAGTGGCCACAGGACTGGAAAAGGGCAGTTTTCATTCCAATCCCAAAGAATGGCAATGCCAAAGAATGCTCAAACTACCACACAATTGCACTCATCTCACACATAGCAAAGTAATGCTCAAAATTCTCCAATCCAGGCTTCAACATTATGTGAACCATGAACTTCCTGATGTTCAAGCTGGATTTAGAAAAGCCAGAGGAGCCAGAGATCAAATTGCCAACAACTGTTGGATCATTGAAAAAGCAAGAGAGTTCCAGGAAAACATCTACTTCTCCTTTACTGACTATGCCAAAGCCATTGACTGTGTGGATCACAACAAACTGTGGAAAATTCTTAAAGAGACAGGAATACAGACCATTTTACCCACCTCCTGAGAAATCTGTATGCATGTCAGGAAACAACAGTTAGAACTGAACATGTAACAACAGACTGGTTCCAAATCAGGAAAGGAGTACGTCAAGGCTGTATATTGTCATCCTGCTTATTTAACTTATATGCAGAGTACATCATGAGAAACCCTGGGCTGGATGAAGCTTAAGCTGAAATCAAGATTGCTGGGAGAAATATCAATAACCTCAGATATGCAGGTGACACCACCATTATGGCAGAAAGCGAAGAAGAACTAAAGAGCCTCTTTTAATGAAAGTGAAAGAGGAGAGTGAAAAAGTTGGCTTAATGCTCAACATTCAGAAAACTAATTTCATGGCATCTGGTCCCATCACTTCATGGCAAATAGAGAAACAATGGAAACAATAACAGACTTTACTTTTGGGGGGCTCCAAAATCACTGCAGATGGTGACTGCAGCATGAAATTAAGACACTTTCTCCTTGGAAGAAAAGTTATGACCAACCGAGAGAGCATATTAAAAAGCATAAACATTACTTTGTCAACAAAGATCTGTCTAGTCGAACCTTATGTTTTTCCAGTAGTCATGTATGGATGTGAGAGCTGGACTCCAAAGAAAGCTGAACACCGAAGAATAGATGCTTTTGAACTGTGGTGTTGAAGAAGACTCTTGAGAGTCCCTTGGACTGCAAGGAGATCCAACCAGTCCATCCTAAAGTAAATCAGTCCTGAATATCCATTGGAAGGATGGATGCTGAAGCTGATACTCCAATACTTTGGCCACCTGATGCGAAGCACTGACTCATTTGAAAAGACCCTGATGCTGGGAAAGATTGAAGGCAGGAGGAGAAGGGGACAACAGAAGATGAGATGGTTGGATGGCATCACCGACTCGATGGACATTGAGTTTGTATAAGCTTCGGGAGTTGGTGATTGACAAGGAAGCCTGGTGTGCTGCAATTCATGGGGTTGCATAGAGTTGGACATGACTGTGCAAACTGAACTGAACTGATAGAAAGATCCTAAATAGTGAAAGCAATCTTGAGAAAGAATAGCAAAGCTGGAGGCATCATGTTCTCTGATTTCAAACTATTACAAAGCTTTAGTAGTCAAGAAACAGTATGGTACTATTTTTAAAAAAATAGCACATAAGTCAATGGAAATGAACAGAGTCCAGAAATAAAGCCACATATATAGGATCAATTAATTTACAACAAAGGAGTCAAGAATACACAATGGGGCAAGAATAATCTTTCCAATAAACAGTGTGGGGAAAACTGAATAGCCACTGGGGAAAACTGAATAGCCACTCTGAAAAACTGAAAATGGATCACTATCTTACACAACACACAAAACTGGCTCAGTATGAATCAAAGACTTGAACACAAGATCAGAAACCATAAAACTCCTAGAAGAAAATGGAAGCAGTAAGCTTCTTGACATCAGTCTTGGTAGTAATTCTTTTGTATCTGACTTGAAAACAAGAGCAACAAAAGCAAAAATGAACAAATGGGACTCCATCAAACTAAAAAGCTTCTGCTTAGAAGGAAGTTTAGCTTCCTTCTGCTAAAGGAAACCATTAGCAAAATAAAAGTGCAACCTAGTGCAAACTGAATGAGATAAGATATTTGAAAATCATATATCTGATAAGGTATTAATATTAAAAATATATAAACACTCATACAACTCAATAACAAAAACAAACAATCCAATTATAAAACGGGCAGAGAATCTGAATAGACAGTTTTCCAAAGAAGACATACCAGATGGGGAACAGTACATGAAAATATGCTCAATGTCACTAATCATTACAGAAATGCAAACTAAAAACACAACAAGATATCACCGCCCATGGTTCAGAATGGCTATTATCAAAAGGACAATAAATAACAACAAATGTTGGTGAGGATGATGAGAAAAGAAAATCCTTGTTCATTACTGGTGGAAATGTAAAACGGTGCAGCCACTATGGAAAACAGTATGGAGGTTCCTCAAAATATTAAAAATAGAACTACCAATAATAATCAAGGAATTCTAGTTCTTAGTATTTATCTGAAGAAAACAAAAACACTAATTGGAAAAGATATAATGCACCCCCATAGTCACTGCAGCATTATTTACAACAGCCAAGACAGAGGGAAAACCTAAGTGTCCATCAGTAGATAAATGGATGTGGTATACACTGGAATACTCCTCAGCCATAAAAAAGAATGAAATCTTGCCATTTGCAACATTATGAATAGACCTTGGGTATTATGCTAAGTAAAAATAATTAAGACAGAGAAAGACAAATACTGTATCATTTCACTTATATGTGGAATCTAAAACATAAGCAAAATGAAACTCATAAAATACAGAGAACAGATTGGTTACCAGAGGGTAGGGGATTGGGGAATGGGTGAACAAGATCAAGAGGTACATAATTCCATTTATAAAATAAATGTCATGCATATATAGCATAGGAACTATAGTTCAAAATATTGTATTACAAATTTAAAAGTTGCTAAGAGGACTTCCCTGGTAGTCTAGTGGCATGGGTTCAGTCCCTGGTGGGAGAACTAAGATCTCACATGCCATGAGATGTGGCCAAAAATAAATAAATAAATAAAGATTGCTAAGAAAGTAAATCTTAAAAGTTCTCATCTCAAGAAAAAAAAACTTCATAACTTTTTTTTTTACTTTATTTTACTTTACAATACTGTATTGGTTTTGCCATATATTGATATGAATCCACCACGGATGTACATGAGTTCCCAATCCTGAGCTCCCCTCCCACCTCCCACCCTATATCATCTCTCTGGATCATCCCCGTGCACCAGCCCCAAGCATCCTGTATCCTGTATCGAACATAGACTGGCGATTCATTTCTTACATGATAGTATACATGTTTCAATGCCATTCTCCCAAATCATCCCACCCTCTCCCTCTCCCTCAGAGTCCAAAAGTCCATTCTATACATCTGTGTCTCTTTTGCTGTCTCACATACAGGGTTATCCTTACCAGCTTTCTAAATTCCATATCAAATGAGAAATAGGACTTACTGTAGTGATCATTTCACAATTCATATAAATGTCAACCATTATGTCCTACATCTGAAATTAATACAATTTTGTATGCTAATTATGATTCAATTTATATATATATATATATATATATATATGATTTGATTAATTCCAGTAAGATGCTTTCTGCTCCAAAATATTTCTCCTGCTATCACATTCCTCACGTCTAAAATTTCAGAATTAGATATATCATCCTGTGGGATAGAAGAGTTAGGTTAAAATTTAAATTAATTCAGTTCAGTTCAGTCACTCAGTTGTATCCAACTCTTTGCAACCCCATGGACTGCAGTATGCCAAGCTTCCCTGTCCATCACCAACTCCCGGAGTTTACTCAAACTCATGTCCATCGAGACAGTGATACCATCCAACCATCTTATCTTCTGTTGTCCCCTTCTGCTCTACCTTCGATCTTTCCCAGCATTAGGGTCTTTTCAAATGAGTCAGTTCTTCACATCAGGTGGCCAAAGTATTGGAGTTTTGGCTTCAGCATCAGTCCTTCCAGTGAATATTCAGGACCAATTTCTTTGAGGGTGAACTGGCTGGATCTCCTTGCTGTCCAAGAGGCTCTCAAGAGTCTTCTCCAACACCACAGTTCAAAACCATCAATTCTTCAGTGCTCAGCTTTATATTCCAAGCTTTATTAGATATAAAATGGTTAAGTATATAGCTCCCTGGCACTTGCAACAATATCACATTTCAAATGTCCCTTAAAACTATATCCAAGCAATAAATATAAACAATTTCTCTACCAAAAGAAGACAAAATCGTCACTGAAGAGTGAAACATGCAACAAGCAAAAGTTCACAGGCCTCCAATGGGACCACGCGAGAGTCCGGATTTCCAAGAGACAGTAGTGCCAAGGAAGGAGCTGCTGAAAATGCTGCTGGGAGCCTCCACACCCACTTCCAACAAAACTTGCCTCTCCACAACTCTACCACTCAGAATCAATGTTAAAATATATTACTCTTTAACTTCTATATTTACACACAATTCTAAGATCACTTAATACATTTAGTGGTGACAAGTTAAAACAAAATTTTAAAATTCCTGCCCCATGCCGTACTCAGATGGTGCTGAATTCTTCTGAAAGGTTCTCCAGCACTTTCTAGTGGCCATTTTGGAACATGAGAAAGGTGAGTAATTAACATATATTTTAGCACTTTTCTCCAGCAACAGGAAACATTTGCCATGCACCATCTCATTTTTCTTCACAATACTCCTAGAGCATAGGTGTTATGATTATCCTCACTTAACATATGAAGAGTTTAGGATAAATAACCTGCCCAAGGGAATATAGGTAGTGGGAAAATAATAAAAATGAAAGTCTGAATAAATCAGATAAAAATCACTCCCCTCAAAAAATTTACGATCATTTTACACTTTCCCACTATGGCTTGTGCTTCACTAGGTTTGAATGTTGCACCTCTACTAAAGGTTTAATGTGCACTAGCCTTTTCAGTATTTGCAAAGCTAATGCTATCATTTATATAATTATTTGCATATGAATTATCTCATTCTATACTCACAATACATTAGTTTTTGTTAATTCCAACTTAAAAGTGAGAAAGCCAAAGTAAGTGATTTGCCTATAGTAACTAATAAGTCGTAGATGACAATAAGATGACATAATAAGATGTCTAAGATGCCACAATATTGAGGTTAAACATATATATTTACCCTCATGCTTCATCTCACAGAATTCTAATGATGAATACTAAACTTGGGATCAATTAAAACCCCTGTGTGTTTTTTATCTGAACCCCTATCTTTGTAAAAACTAATTTTTTAATCTTAATTACAGGATTTCACATTTGTGCATGTTAGACATTATTTAGTTGGTTTTATTCTTAGTCAAAGAGTGTTTATATGAAGTTTCAATCTTCTGTTAAGTTTTCTGTGTTGAATAATATTAGAATATTTACTCACACCATATAAAAAATTAAACTCAAAATGGGTTAAAGACCTAAGTATAAGATCTGAAACCATAAAACTCCTAAAAAACAACATAGGCAGAACACTCTTTCATATAAATTATAGCATATTTTTTAATTTGTCTAAGGCAAAGAAAACAAAAGCAAAAATAAACAAATGAGACCTAATAAAACTTAAAAGCCTTTGCACAGCAAAGGAAACCATCAACAAAATGAAAAGATGACCTACTGAATGGGAGAAAATATTTGCAAATGATATGGCTGATAAGGGGTTAATAGTCAAAATATATAAACAGCTCATATCACTCAATATCAAAAAAGAAGCAACTCAATTTAAAAATGCACATAAGTCTTGAATAAATATTTCTCTAAAGAAGACACATAGATGGCCTACTGGCATATGAAAAGATGTTTAACATTGCTAATCAGAGAAATGCAAATTAAAACCATAATGAGATATTACCTCACACCAGGGTGGCTATTATCAAAAAGACCACAAATAAGAAATGTTGGCAAGAATGTAGTACAAAGCTAATCATTGTATACCGTTGGTGGGAATGTGTATTAGTACAGTCACTGTGGAAAACAGTACAGAATTTCCTCAAAAAATTAAAAATAAAATTACTATGCAATGCAGCAATTTCACTGCTGGGTATATATCTAAAAACACAAATTCAAAAAGATACATGCACCCCAACTTTTGTAACTGCCAAAATATGGAAGCAACCTAAATGTCCATCAACAGATGAATGGATAAAGATGAGGCAGTATACATAATGGAAAACGACTCAGCCATAGAAAATAATGAAATTCTGGCACCTGCAACAACCTATGGATCGACCTAGATAGTATTATGCTTAGTGAAACAAGTCAGAGAAGGACAGATACTCTGTTATTGGTTATATGTGTAACCTGAAAAATAAGACAAACAAATGTATATAACAAAACAGAAACAGACTCACAGATATAGAGAACAAACTAATGGTCACCAGTGGAGAGAGGGAAGAGAGGAGGGGCAAGTTAGGAGTATAGGACTAAGAGATACAAGCTGCTGCTGCTGCTGCTGCTGCTGCTGCTGCTGCTGCTGCTGCTGCTGAAGTCTCTTCAGTCGTGTCCGACTCTGTGCAACCCCACAGACGGCAGCCCACCAGGCTCCCCCGTCCCTGGGATTCTCCAGGCAAGAACACTGGAGTGGGTTGCCATTTCCTTCTCCAATGCATGAAAGTGAGAAGTGAAAGTGAAGTCGCTCAGTCGTGTCCGACTAGTAGCGACCCCATGGACTGCAGCCTACCAAGCTCCTCCATCCATGAGATTTTCTAGGCAAGAGTATTGGAGTGGCTTACCCTGTATAAAATAAATAAGCTAAGCAACAAGGATATATTTGTACAGCACAGGGAAATATAGCTATTATTTTGTAACAAGTGGTGGCTCAGAGGTTAAAGCGTCTGCCTTCGATGTGGGAGACCCGGGTTCGATCCCTGGATCGGGAAGATCCCCTGGAGAAGGAAATGGCAATCCAGTCCAGTATTCTTGCCTGGAGAATCCCATGGACAGAGGAGCCTAGTAGGTTACTGTCCATGGGGTCGCAAAGAGTTGGACACGACTGAGCGACTTCACCTTCACCTTCTAACGGAGTACAATGTATAAAAATATTGAATCACTATCGGCACACCTGAAAGTAATATAATATTTTAAATCATCTATACCTCACTTTCTTAAGTGTTTATTTGAAGTTTCAATTATCTGTCAAGATTCTAGGCCTTCACACTTTGGGTATATACAAATTTGATCATCTGTATTTGCCTCCATCCAATGTGCTAATTTAAATGTTGATAATAGGTGAGACTGTGAAGTAGACACCTGGGAAATCACCAAAAGGAATTTCGCATATGGTGCCATTTTCGCACTGACCAAAACGCGTACTTTCTTTATTCTATGCCTCACAGCCTCTCTTCTGTTTCAATTGGCATGTTTTTTTTAACAGCACATTATGTTCAGTTTAACATTAGACAGAACTAGCTTAGAACAAAGAGCCATTTCCTTCCCTGAAAAGATAACCGCCTTACCCTTGTTTTACTTTTGGAAGTTCTCTGTGATAAATGTATCACAGCATTATTCAATATATGGTTTTGTACATTGTTGTCCATTTAATAGAACCAAATTCAACATGTTATTAATAACTCTCCAGGAAAGCAAATATAAAATACTATGGTTCTTAAGCCTCTTTACCAGCTGTTTAAGATATATTTTGATTGGTGGTTTAGTCGCTAAGTCGTGTCCAACTCATGCGACGTCATGGACTATACCCTGCCAGGCTCCTCTGTCTGTGGGATTCTCCAAGCAAGAATATTGGAGTGGGTTTCCATTTCCTTCTCCAAGGGATCTTCCTGACCCAGGAATCGAACCCAGGTCTCCTGCACTGCAGGCAGATTCTTTACCAACTGAGCTACAGAGGAAAGCCCTAATTTTTGTTAGTTTTCCGTAATTTTTTTTTAAAGAAGTAATGTTTACATGTATAGAATAGAATAAAGTTTGTAACATAATATTAGCAAAATCATAACATTTGCATGCATAAAACAAAACAAAGTTTATAGCATACTATCAGCAAAACCATTTATTTATTCCCATTACATTATTATTTTAATGTATAATTTAGTAGTATCTTAGTATCATTAAGCCCTATTTACAATGAGGGGAAAATGCTCTGGATAACATGACTTCTTTCACTCATTCAACAAACATATCACCTGGTTGCATAATATGCACCAGTCATATATTAAGTACTAAAAAGACACAATTGTACAGTCCCTGCCATCAAAGGGCTTGTTTTTTGGGAGGGGGGTGTGGCGGGAACTTAAGAAAATCCAGAGTGCAGATTTATAAAAGCTGAAACTCTGAGTGTTATGGAAAGCACAGAATCTCACTCAGCAGAAGGGTATGATACTTTTATCTGTCTTGACAATAAACAGAGATCAGATATGTGAAAATCCATCCAGGCTGAGCAAATGGCATGTGCAAAGGTGTGGAGATTTGTGAAACTTGATACACTTAGAGAATAGAAAGTCACATAATGTGGCTGGAAAGAAGGATGCAGGTGGCTGAGAGATAACTGATGAGGCTGGAGAGAAGAGCCAGAGTCTCACCATGAGGACCTTGTGTCCCATGCCAACGAGTGTACCATTTACCCTGAAATCAGTGAAAACAGTAGGCAGTATCTGAGTCAACGAGTTTAATTAGGGGGCTCTTTCAGTGATCAAGGGTAGAAATTAGGGAAGTACCAGCCCAAAGGAGAGAGGGCAGAATGCAATGACACTCTAATAAAGGGTGTGTCTCCCAGTGTTCACCGTGCATAAGAGTCAGCTGGGAAGCACTTCTAAAATACAGATGTCTGGGCCCAAACCAGACCTACTCACCCTTTTTATACTTTTCAAAGCTCCCCTGAATTCTTCTACTGGAATTAATCCATAGATTAGCATTTGAGAATGACAGTTTTGCCTATAACTGTAGGACAAGGACCCACATGAGAAAAGAATCTAAAAAAGAGTGGATGTAAGTATAACTGATTCACTTTGCTGTACTGCAGAAACTAACACAACATTGTAAATCAACTATAAGCCAATTAAAAAATTAAAATTTTTAAAATAAAAATAAGATGCTAAAATAATTAAAATAAAATGCTAAAATAATTAAAATAAAATATTCTTATTGGTAAGAATTTAAAGTTTCAATTATACTTATTACAAGTAACAGAGCAGATAAAATCCACCCAAAAAAGTGAAAATATGGAATGTAGGATATTTTCAAAGAAATAAATTTTTTTCCAAACTGCTTAGAATAACTAGCCATGAGAATAAACTATGGATTGTTAGAAGTCAATATAATTACATTTCATAACAAAAAACAATTTATAAGATTTTGTATTTACATTTGTAATAAGTGTATCTATTTTTGCTTTGTAAGCTTGCTCCTTCTAGATTAAATATTAGCTTTATAATCTTTCTTAAACTTAATTTAGTTTTTATATCCTTTTCATCTTTAAGGAATCAAAGATAAACTTCAGTCCAGCCTATAATAAAAGATCATAAATTCTAAATCGGTGTTGTCTGAACTAACTTGGTTTTGGTACATAATCTTCTGACTTGCAAAAAAATTTATATTAAGAAAAATGCTTACCATATGATCAATTATCTTAAACAAGTAAATTGTCACTAATTCTATTTGTTAGGAAATTCAGGCTATTAATCTGTATTTGTGCTTAGCTCATTTTTAGGCAGTGCTTGTATTCTAAGTAAATATATGAGTTAAATTTATCTGTTTTGAAAGTCATGTCTCCTGTCCTTGCCTTGGTTGAGAGCAAAGCCTCTCATCTTATTTCTCTACTTTCCATCCCCAAAGCCCAAACTGATTTTAATTCAATGTGACAATAAGCTCCATGAAGATAGAAAACTGTGTGTCCTGGTAACACTTTACCCCTAACTCCAAGCTCAGGACCTAAACAGGATATATAGTTGATAGACATTTATTTATTTACTTTGGAGAAGGCAATGGCAACCCACTCCAGTACTCTTGCCTGGAAAATCCCATGGATGGAGGAGCCTGGTGGGCTGCAGTCCATGGGGTCGTGAAGAGTCGGACATGACTGAGCGACTTCACTTTCACTTTTCACTTTCATGCATTGGAGAAGGAAATGGCAACCCGCTCCAGTGTTCTTGCCTGGAGAATTAATAAGAATCATCTTCCCTTTATAACCCCAGGAAAACTCAATTATACTCAAATTTATCTAAGCGTATAGACATCTACTTCAGCCAGTATAGGAAGAAGCGCACATGGACAGAAAGCATTTTTTAATAGTTGTCTACCAATCAACCTAAGTATAAAGATTATTACTTGATATTCAGTAAAAGAATTTTGATGTCATCATCAGTTGTGTCAAATTACACAAGTAAAACCCCCAAAGGAGAGCCTTGCCCTGGCCCTGAAACTACTGTAGGGGCTCAGACATCAAAACCAGTTCTCATCACTCAAAATTCCCTTAAAATGACCTGACAGAGGAGCCAACCACATGTTAAAGCCAATTTAAAGCACTTGTAAAAACTAACATGTTAGCTCTACTGTAACAGTCCATGTTATTCTGTCTCAAAACTATGACTGGTTCAGTAAGACTAACTCTAATGGCCAGTAGTAATGCAAGAGAGGCAAACGTGGATGGAGTACTTATTTAAAGTCAGGCATTGTGCTAAGCATTTTATCTAATCTCATCAAAGCCTCATGACAGCTGTCTAACGGAACAATTGATGAACTCCATTTTACAGGAAAAAAGGAGGAACCTGACTTACGTAACTTGTGTATGCTCTGTGCATATACTACACCATTTTATAAATTGGACTTGAGTATCCTTGGATGTGGGTATCCACAGAGGGTCCTGGAACTAATCCCCTATGAATACTAAGGGATGACTGTATTATGCAATTTGAAGCTAGTGTTGGAAAACAAAA
The DNA here is from genome assembly GCF_014754425.2 of Oryx dammah. Classification (NCBI taxonomy): domain Eukaryota; kingdom Metazoa; phylum Chordata; class Mammalia; order Artiodactyla; family Bovidae; genus Oryx; species Oryx dammah. Next base: position 41,747,258 of record NW_024070205.1, on the reverse strand, counting down.
ATACCATTATTTATTCATCCAAAGTTCAGATTATATCCTTGTATATGAGACAGAAAGCACTTCATATTTGAATACAAACTCCCTTTGCCTTCTGCAAATACATACAGTTAATAATAAGACCACACCAAACTAATCACCTAGAAAGCTGACATGCCCTACCATGACTAGTTTTTACCAAGCCACTTAATACTGCAACAAAGCTGTCATCTGCACCTTAATTATGGACTAGGAAAGATAAACAATCTGCTCATGGGAAAAAAGGCATCTGACTCCTGGCTTATGGTAGGCATGAGTGAATTAATGAATGAGGAAGAGAGTGCAATGTATGAGGAAGAGAGTGCAATGTATGAGAGTGCAATCTTTACAAACCTGGACTTTTTATTGGTCTTAAATGGCATGATATGAGAGCAAACATCGTTTTAGCCTTGGAAAATCATGTTAGTACTGATAATCTCTGGACACAGTGAAGCCCAACACATATAAAGAGCTTTGCTGATAAAAGAGGAAGTTTAATCTTTAACTCTTTGAGATAAAGTATAGCCTCTTGTAAAGGAAATATCAGAAAATTCAGATGTGATAGATAATAGTGAGTGTGTTTGTATCAGTTCCTGTGGTGTCAGAGCAGCTGCCTGGATACCTTTATTTTGTGGTGAGCAGTGAGGAGTCACTGACAACTTTGCTGAAGCTTATAGCTTCCTCTGTAACAATAGACAATAACAATACTTTTGAGCACCTAGCACATCCCTAGTTTACAAATGACAGGACCGAAGCTCAGAGACACTGACTGGTCCAGGCTCACACAGCCTGAAAGAGATGAATTCAAACCTGTATCTAACTCAAAGCCCAGGCTCCTTCTGGTAGTCCAGGTTGCCTCTTTCCATGTCCAAAAATCTAAGGAGGCTTGACCTAAAGATCTGGCAGGAAAGTAATAATTTTCTATAAGTAATGTTAAGAAAGCAACATATACAACTGATTTATTACAATGGTAAAATTAAAGTCGGATATTTACTGTCCTTTATTTACTATTCTGTAGAGGAGATTATAATGCCATTTATGTTAAGATTAGGTAATTTATTACAATTAATTCATGAGTTCCTATAATCTTTCCTTTTTTTTTTTTTTACATCCCACCCTGGTGCTGAGTCATAATAGCAACTATTATATGCTGGATTATACTTAGTCTCTGCCTGTGCAGAAGCATCTGTTGAGGAGTTTTTGGGTGGCATTATTTATATTTTCTTATAAAGCCTGTTTGATAACATGCTGACTTCACAAACACTGAATCATCACACTTGGCTCCTGTATGATTTAATGTTAAATCATTACACAGAGCACTTCTTGTAGAGGAAATTATAAACTCAGACACAGCATGTGCTATCTCCTGAATTATCAAAGCATACTCGACAACACTCAGAATCAAACTTAAGGTTTGATTGGGGAATCTAAAAAAAAATGATACAAATGAACTTATTTACAAAACAGAAAGAGACTCACAAACAAGGAACAAATTTACGGTTGCTAGGGGAAGGTGGGGAAAGGATAGCTAGGGAGTTTGGGATGGTCATGTACACATTGCTATATTTAAAATGAATAACCAACAAGGATCTATAGTGTAGCACATGGAACTCAATGGTATGTGGTAGCCTGGATGGGAGGGGGGTTTGAGGGAGAATGGATAAGTTTGTATGTATGACTAAGCCCCTGCGCTATGCACCTGAAACTATCACAACATGGTTAATCAGCTATCAGTTGAGTTCAGTCGCTCAGTTGTGTCTGACTCTTTGCAACCCCATGAATCTTAGCACACCAGGCCTCCCTCTCCATCACCAACTTCCGGAGTTCACTCAAATTCAGGTCCATCGAGTTGGTGATGCCATCCAGCCATCTCATCCTCTGTCGTCCCCTTCTCCTCCTGCCCTCAATCCCTCCCAGCATCAGGGTCTTTTCCAATGAGTCAGCTCTTCGTATGAGGTGGCCAAAGTACTGGAGTTTCAGCTTCAGCATCATTCCTTCCAATGAACACCCAGGACTGATCTCCTTTAGGATGGACTGGTTGGATCTCCTTGCAGTCCAAGGGACTCCCAAGAGTCTTCTCCAACACCACAGTTCAAAAGCATCAATTCTTCAGCACTCAGCCTTCTTCCCAGTCCAACTCTCACATCCATACATGACCACTGGAAAAACCATAGCCTTGATTAGACGGACCTTTCTTGGCAAAGTAATATCTCTGATTTTCAATATGCTATCTAGGTTGGTCATAACTTTCCTTCCAAGGAGTAAGCGTCTTTTAATTTCATGGCTGCAGTCACCAACTGCAGTGATTTTGGAGCCCCCAAAAATAAAGTCTGACACTGTTTCCCCTGTTTTCCCATCTATTTCCCATGAAGTTATGGGACCAGATGCCATGATCTTAAGTTTTCTGAATGTTGAGCTTTAAGCCAACTTTTTCACTCTCCTCTTTCACTTTCATCAACAGGCTTTTTTGTTGCTCTTCACTTTCTGCCATAAGGGTGGTGTCATCTGCATATCTGAGGTTATTGATATTTCTCCCAGCAATCTTGATTCCAGCTTGTGCTTCTTTCAGCCCAGCATTTCTCATGATGTACTCTGCATATAAGTTAAATAAGCAGGGTGACAATATACAGCCTTGATGTACTCCCTTTCCTATTTGGAACCAGTCTGTTGTTCCACGTCCAGTTCTAACTGTTTCTTCCTGACCTGCATATAGGTTTCTCAAGAGGCAGGTTAGGTAGTCTGGTATTCCCATCTCTTTCAGAATTTTCCGCAGTTTATTGTGATCCCCACAGTCAAAGGCTTTGGCATAGTCAATAAAGCAGAAATAGATGTTTTTCTACTCCAGTACAAAATAAAAAGTTCAAAAGGAAAAAATATACTTGATTGGCATTAATACTACTTATTTGGGACTTCCCTGGTGGTCTAGGGTTTAAGAATCCACCTTTCAATGCAGGGGATGTAGGTTTGATCCCACTGAGGGGACTAAGATCCCACATGGTACAGAGCAACTAAGCCCCTGACACAACTAGAGAAAACCCATGCACCACAACAAAAACCCAGTGCAGCCAGAAACAAAAAAAATACTGCTTACTATTATCACTTGAGGAAGGTTGATTCACATAAAGCATAAGATAAAGGCAGGGTATTCAAATCAAAATGTGAACACTTCCTGCTCCCCAAAGTACTCATTTTAACTGAAATTCTCCATTATAGTCTCTAACTAGTGACACAGAGTTTATTGGTTCTTAAAGATGTGGAAGACGGGTGTAGCCTCCCCAGGGAAAATTTTGGAAGGGGGCTGATGGTCACAATCAGTTCAGTTCAGTCACTCAGTCGTGTCTGACTCTGCGACCCCATGGACTGCTGCACACCAGGCCTCCCTGTCCATTGCCAACACCTGGAGTTTACTCAAATTCATGTCCATTGAGTCAGTGATGGCATCCAGCCATCTCATCCTCCATCATCCCCTTCTCCTCCTGCCTTCAATCTTGCCCAGCATCAGCGTCTTTTCCAGTGAGTTAGTTCTTCACATCAGGTGGCCAAAGTATTGGAGTTTCAGCTTCAGCATCAGTTGTCACAATGATTGACACTAAACAGTTAGAAATCTGGGAAGCTAATTATTGATGCATTCTTAAGCAACATAAGAATGGCACATACAGAGCTCCTCATCCACCAGACATTTCAGTCATACTGCAGCAATGAAAGGGGCTTCCCAGTTGGCTCAGTGGTAAAGAATCCACCTGCCAAGTAGGAGAGGTAGGTTCAATCCCTAGGTTGGGAAGATGCCCTGAAGAAGAAAATGGCAACCCATTCCAGTATTCTCACCTGAGAAATCCCATAGACAGAGTAGCCTGGCCGGTTACAGTCCATGGGGTCACAAAAGAGTTGAACATGACTAAACGACAACAATGAAAGAGCTTCACATCACGCCGGGGTTAGATGTGGAAGGTGAATAGGAAATCAAGGGATTTCTTTAATACCTTATTACCACTCCTTTATTTCATTAGGAAAATGTTGAAGATGGCCGAGCAAGTATCTATCAATCTGTCATCAGCAACACCAGCAAAGAAATGTCCTGTTTCAGTGACTTTCCAATGCCTGAAGATTTTCCAAACTTCCTGCACAATTCTAAACTCCTGGAATACTTCAGAATCTTTGCCAAGAAGTTTGATCTACTAAAGTATATTCAGTTCCAGGTATTGTATTTGGGGTAGGAGGGAGGGAAACAGCATGATAGAAAACTCAAAAAGTAATGTCATTACCTGTGATATTATAGGCTATATGCATAAACAGAAGAAAAACATTTGTCAAAATTAAGGCTTGAATGATATTTTGACAGTGAAACTGCATTTAAATTAGCATCTGTAACCACTGAAGATGATTAGCCTCATTTCCTTTGAAAGGGTATATGAAAACAAGTTATGTTGTTTTATTTTCTTACCTTCTCCATAGAAATGGATTATCTTAGAAAATGGATTAGATAAACCCACAGCTCCCCATTCATCTCAGAACCCTATAGAAACCATTTTTGTTAATTTTTGATGCATTCTTTAGCAATATAAGAATGGCCAGATAATTCTGAAATGCAATTATAACTACCTTTCCCTTGTTTCCTCAAAAACAAATAATCAACAAGAAAAAACCAATATCTTCATTAAACATCCTAAATTTGTATCAATAACCTACACTCTGAAAACTAGTAACTGTGTCTAGGAAATAAATTATAGCTTTGAATAAATATTGGTAGAACTTATTTTTTAACACATTTCATTTTCTTGGTAATTTTTGTTTTACTATAGATTTGTATTACATTAATCTATAATAACTGATTTGGTGGACATAAACATATGCAAATACCATGAAAATGTTTCAGTCTATCTAATATAGAGTTCCCCTAGTTGCTTCTTCTCTTCTTTATCATTTTACTGATGTTGTTTTCTGGAGGTTGGAGAGGGTTTAAGAAAACTCACTCCCATTTATTGGTCTCTGAATCGGTACAAGCCATAAGATGCAAGAACTCAATTCAAACTATAAAAGGATATGTCCAGACTAAGTTCAGTATCAATACGGTGACCTCCCAGGAATGGGAAACCACCAGGTTGCCTGAGGAGGAGTGAACTGGCTCAGGTCATTTCCATTTCTAATAACCTCCCCAGTGACAGTGAAGATTGGTCCTCGAACCACATTTTGAATAGCCAAGAATCTGGAGTACTTTAGTGAATATACTACGCTTAACTTCAAATTTGAAATCTTTCAACTGAAAATATCCAGACATTTTGTAGCCTTTTCACAACATTCCACATACATTTTTTTCAACTGTAAAAGCTTCAAAATTGCCAACACAGCATTTTGAAAAATATCTGAAATTCTGAAAAGCATGTATAAGGGGCTCAAACACTTGCCATCAAGAGGGATGCATGCTGTTCATCTGGGAGAAACTCTTCACTTCCTTTGACATTGCTTCTTAAATACAGCAAACACAACATTTATGTACACTTTTAAAAATCCATAAACCTCCACACAGCAAACAACATTTACAAAAAATCAATAAACCAGTAAATTATTTAATCCAAATGAGAGTATGAAATCTACTGCTAGCAAGACATTTTAAAAATAATAAATATGACAAGCCACAACTACTGAGCCCACGTGCTATAACTACTGAAGCCCACACTCCTAGAGCCTGCGCTCTACAAGAGAAGCGCACACACTACATCTTTAAAAAAAAAAAAAGAGTGGCTATGAAGAGAATTCACAAAGCAAGAAATGTACAAATGTAACAATAAATATTACCCCAAAAATATCCACACTCACTAGTAAACAACAATATGCAAAATAAAGGATATGATCAGACTTCCTTGGTGGCACAGTGGATAAGAATCCCTCTGCCAATGCAAGGACACAGGTTTGATCCCTGGTCCAAGATGATTCCATATGCCATGGAGCAACTAAGCCCATCCACCACAGTCACTGAGCCTGTGTGTTGTAAATACTGAGCCTGTGTGCTGCAACTACTAAGGCTCTCATGACCTAGAGACCATCCTCAGCAACAAGAGAAGCCACCTCAATGTGAAGCCTGTGCACCGCAATGAAGAGTAACCCCCACTCTCCACAATGTGAGAAAGCCTGAGAGTAGCAATGAAGACCTAGTGCAACCAAACATAAATTAATTTTTTTAAAAAAAAAGCACATGATGCCTTTAATAAAATAAATAGGAACAACTCACCATTCATGGAGTGTTGTCATGGTGCCAGGCGCTATGCATGGAATATCTTCTCTAACACAGAGTCTGCACAGAGGTCAACACAAAAGTTTTGTGATCAATGCTGATTGCGTGATCACTTGAATGATGAACACGTATTTTGTATCTTGCCCAGAGTTTTGCTGTGATTTTCTAAGTCTCTCTCCTTATTCAGTCCTTAACGCTGGTTCCCACTGCTGAGTCAGGCCTCTCACACAAAGCAGTACATCCTTGGTAGCATGTGCCAAGGAAGCAGCAGCAGCAGGGCGCACTTAGCAGTCTTTGCCTTGAAATGGCTTCAGATGGAATCTCAATGGAGCCAGACATTGCACTCTACCCTTACCCACTCCCGGCACTGGACAAGGCCCCTTTTATGCCAGAGTAATTCTCAATGATGTCTTCTCTGTGTTTGATTCCAGACAACCGTCCTCAGTGTGAAAAAACACCCGGATTTTGCATCCTCTGGCCAGTGGGTGGTTGTTACCGAGAACAATGGCAAGGAGCAAAGCGCTGTCTTTGACGGAGTCATGGTCTGCAGCGGCCATCACGTCGTTCCTCATCTCCCACTGGAGTCATTTCCAGGTGAGGCCTGCGCAGAGCCCTGGCTTTTGGGAGTAGGTGTCCAAGTATTTAATGTTCAGGCTGGATTACAGCAAAACTGGTCAGCTACTGCAACTCAGCATAATATTAAAATCAGGATAGAGCCAGAAAGATGAAAGACTCCAAATACCATCTTTGTTTCTTTTGAGCCCTCCAGGTCTTCATTATCAGAGTTCAGCCAAAGTTCAGCCTCCCCCAAAGTGACTAAATGTTACTCAGAATTTCAGAGAATTTTCACCCAAGTTGGTTTTCTGTTGGAGAGATCCTTTCAGCCATATACCTTACCTTACGACAGGGAAGCCTGGCGTGCTGCAGTCCATGGGGTTGCAGAGTCGGACAGGACTGAGGGGCTGAACAATAACAAAAGCTTACCCTGACCTTTTTCTATCCTGCCAAACACTTGTGACTTTGTTTCATTTTGGGGACTTCCACAGAGCCATGCCCACAGCCAGGGTTACTGGGGGTAGTTTCTGGACATCAGTGCTCCTATACGATAGTGATGGATGCTGGGAGTGCAGGGGAAGATGGCCCCTCCTAGGCTCCTCCCTAAGAGAGCACACTTCCTAGGAAGACATTTAATAGGGCGGTTCAGTCCAAACCCCACATTATTCAAACCACCTGAGGAGGTTTTAAAGTTCAAATAACCTTCAAAGATTCGATTGGTCTAGGATAGGCCTAGGTCAATTACTTGTTCAAGTGATTTCAATATGCAACCCAGACTGAGGCTTCCTGATCTAAAGCAATGGAACTTTCCAACAGAATCACCTGGAGGACTTTTAAAACCACAACTTTCTAGGCTCCACCCCTAGCAGTTCCAGCTCTGTAAGTCTAGGCTGAGAATTTGCATCTCTCACAAGTTCTCCGGTTATGCTAATACTGCTGGCCAAGGGACCAACACTTTGAGAACTCATATGATCTAAAGGAGAAGGAAGTAGCAACCACTCCAGTATTCTTACCTGTAAAATTCCATAGACAGAGGAGCCTGGCAGACTACAGTCCATGGAGCTGCAGAGTCGTATGCGACTGAAGCAACTGAGCACATGATCTAAAGGCTCTTTCAAGCAACCCATCATCAAAGACTTTAATAAGGTCATGTTTTCCTGGGAAAAGACACTGATGTTTATCTTCAAAAAGGCCTGTCCATGGCAAGCATTCTAGATGTCCCTCGACAGATGAATGGATAAAGAAGCTGTGGCACATTCATACAATGGAATATTACTCAGCCATAAAAGTGAACACATTTGAGTCAGTCCTAATGAGGTGGATGAACTTAGAGTCTATTATACAGAGTGAAGTCAGAAAGAGAAAAACAAATATATAGTATATTAATATATATGCATGGAATCTAGAAAGATGGTACTGATAAACCTATTTTTAGGGCAGCAATGGAGACATAGACATAGAGAACAGACTTGTTGATATGGGTTGAGGTGGGGGAAGGAGAGGGTGGAACAAATGGAGAGAGGAACATGGAAACATATACACTATCATATACAAAATAGATAGGCAGTGGGAATTTACTGTATGACTCAGGGAGCTCAAACTGGGGCTCTGTGACAACCTAGAGGGGTGAAATCGGGTGGGAAATGGGAGGGAGGTTCAAGAGGAAGAGAACAAATGCATGGCTGATTCACACTGATGTATGGAAGAAATCAACACAATATTGCAAAGCAATTATCCTGCTGCTGCTGCTAAGTTGCTTCAGTCGTGTCCAACTCTGTGCGACCCCATAGACAGCAGCCCACCAGGCTCCCCTGTCCCTGGGATTCTCCAGGCAAGAGTACTGGAGTGGATTGCCATTGCCTTCTCCGAATTATCCTTCAATTAAAAACAAACAAATTTTTTTTAAAAGGCTCTCCAAAGAAGACCTACAGATGGCTAACAAACACATGAAAAGATGCTCAACATTGCTCATTATTAGAGAAATGCAAATCAAAACCACAATGAGATATCACCTCACACTGGTCAGAATGGCCATCATCAAAAAGTCTACAACAATAAATGCTGGAGAGGGTGTAGAGAAAAGGGAATGGTCCTGCACTGTTGGAGGGAATGTAAATTGATACAGCCAGTATGGAAGACAGTATGGAGATCCCTTAAAAAACTAGGAAGAAAATCACCATATGACCCAGCAATCCCACTCCTAGGCATATACCCTGAGGAAACCAGGGTTGAAAAAGACACATGTATCCCATTGTTCATTGCAGCACTATTTACAATAGCTAGAACATGGAAGCAACCTAGATGCCCATTGACAGATGAATGGACCAAGAAGTTGTGGTACATATACACAATGGAATGTTACTCAGCCATAAAAAGGAATGCATTTGAATTAGTTCTGATGAGGTGGGTGAACCTAGAACCTATTATAAAGAATGAAGTGAATCAGAAAAAGAAAGATAAATATCATATTCTAACGCACATATACGGAAACTAGAAAATGGTTCTGAAGAATTCATTTACAGGGCAGCAATGGAGAAACAGATATAGAGAATAGATTTATAGACATGGGGAGAGGGAAGGAGAGGGTGAGATGTAAAGATAGAGTAACATGGAAACTTACATTACCATATGTAAAATAGGTACCCAATGGGAATTTGCTGTATGGCTCAGGAAACTCAAACAGGGGCTCTGTATCAACCTAGAGGGGTGGGATGGGAGGGAAATGGGAGGGAGGTTCAAAAGGGAGAGGATATATGTATACTTGTGGCTGATTCATGTTGAGGTTTGAAAGAAAACAGCAAAATTCTATAATCCTTCAATAAAAAAATTAATTTTAAAAAAAGGCTCATCCAGTAAGTTGCTGACTTAGTGCAATGTGGAAACTATCCTTTGCCTTACATGTGCCTTGTTTTTAGTTTATTTTAGTTTTTATTTGCTTTTGCAAAATAAGAAAGATGAATGTTATTCCAATTATTACACAATTACAATAATAGCACTTAATACTATGTTTAAGAAACATTTAAAAGAATATATGCTATGTGATATTGAAGTATCATTGTAGAGTCCAAAATAGGATAATGGATGGCTGTAAATCAATACCTGACTCTGCTCTATTCATCCAAACCATCTGTCCTCAAGTAAATACCTAAGCTGCAACCTCTGAAATCAACTGTTTTGGTGCTGAACTATAGGCTTGGGCTTCCCTGGTGGTTCAGATGGTAAAGAATCTGCCTATAATGCAAGAGACCTGGGTTCAATCCCTGGGTTGGGAAGATCCCTTGGAGAAAGAAATGGCTACCTACTCCAGTATTCTGGCCTGGAGAATTCCAGGGACTGTATAGTCCAGAGGTCGCAAAGAGTCGGACACGATGAGCGACTTTCACTTCACTTCACCATATGCTTAACCTAACATTTCTTACATGCTTCATACTTTGAGTTTGCCAGTTGGCCTTAATATTATAACTTCCCTAAGAGGGGAAATAACAAAACAAATGATTGATCCCAGAAAAGAAAAGCTGACAGTGCAGTTTTATTGAAATTAACCTGACATATTTCATAGATTTCTCTTTTCTTCACCCCAAAGGTATCGAGAAGTTCAAAGGCCAGTATTTCCATAGCCGCCAATACAAGCACCCAGAGGGATTTGAAAAGAAACGCATTTTGGTGATTGGAATAGGAAACTCAGCCTCAGATATTGCAGTTGAGTTGTGTAAGAAAGCTGCTCAGGTAAGATGCTCCCTGATTACCTTGTCTGCTGGCTGTGGGGGGTGGGAGGAGAGGAAAAGGGAAGGGCATAGTAGAAAATCACAGCCATATAACCAAGGCTCCATTACTTAATAACTGGTTGATTAGTTGGTTGGTTGCCCAGTGTGGTATCATAGGAAATCTAGAAATCAGGAAGCCAGTCAATCTCCCAGCTTTGCCATTAATCAGCTGTGTAACCTAGAGCAAGTCATTTTACTTCTCTGGACTTCTCCTCACTTAAGCTTGGATCAGACAACATTCAGCACAGGAGGCCTTGTTTCTACCCAGGGGCTTCTGTGAGTTGACCTGCTCATCTTTGGAGGAGTGCCTTTTAGAAATTTAATGCATATTTGAATTCTATTTGAAATGTAAACAATCTATAGTTCCCAAGGATCATTTTTTAAAAAAGAGAGATTAAATAGACAGTAAGACTCCCAAACAACATCATAAATATTTAGGTGCTTCCTGAGGCCTTCCGACCACTGTTATCTCTGCACCTGTTCAGGAATGACACAGCTTAACTGCCAGCGTCAAACATTACAAGATGCAGATGATGCTGACAGAGATGGTTGGGAATGGCAGAAACTAAATCCCTTTTAGAAGGACAGGCCTAGGCAAAGATGGGAAAATAGCTTAGGTTCCTCTCCCCACAGCAAGCCTTTTCAACATGGTCTGGATTCCAGGGGCTCTATCACTCTTACACGGGCCTCCTTAGCCTGGCATCTTCTGGCTACTCAGGATTTACTGTGGCCATGTCTACCACTGCCAAAAGTGCCCTATCCTGAGACTCACACTGTCAGGACTCAGAGGTCGTTGCGTTCTTGGGTCGCTCAGTCTTATTCGACTCTGTGACCCCATGGACTATAGTCATCCAGGCTCCTCTGTCCGTGGGATTTCCCAGGCAAGAATACTGGAGTGGGATGCCATTTCCTTATCCAGGGGATATTACTGGACTGGGAATCTAACATGCATCTCCTGCACTGGCAGGCTCTGATTCATACCCCTGAGCCACCAAGGAAGGCCCAGGGCTCAGATGCCCAGTAGCAAACCACGTATGATAAACATACATGGTGCTTCCCCAGCAGGTTAATGAAGGGGTTCCGCTGGGACCTGTCAGAGTTACCACCCTGAGGACAGAGCAGGTCACTAACACCAGAAAGAGTTGTACTAGACACAGGAGGTCCTCACCTTATTTATGAAAAGAAACCACTTTTCATTTTTCAAAGTTTTAAGGCCTTCATGTGAAAAACAAGTAAAGAGGCAGTAACTATAAAGGCTCGGAGAAGAGCCAGCTCAGGTGGGGGAGGTGTCAAGTTCAGTCCCCCTGCTGTTTGGAAAAACTGACAAGCTTGAGGAAAGAAGTATGATGAAAGGAGCTGACCTAGCCGTCAACTAAGTGAAGCTCCATACTAGACCACTACATTTTGCAGATCAGTGATTCGGACTTAGAACAGTTAATCCAAAGATCTTAGATTGCAAGAGTCTATTTCCTCATATGGGCTTTGCCATGTAAAAGCCTGTGTATCACGCTAGATTCAGTATTAAGTAAGCACCTTAACTATATTCATGGGCCTTCCAGCTCATTAATAAATGAGTGTCTTTCCAACATTTATTAGATTAATAACATAATTGATCATTATGATAAAATATCTTACATAGAGTAATGCACTCTCAATCCTTCTTTGACAAGGCTTACCAGAGATTTTCTAGGAGCTGTGTAAGTAAGAGTTAGAACCAGGTGCACCTGCAAAGCTTAAAATTACAGTCTAAACCCACCTTAGTCCTGAGTGTGCCCTGCTTCTGTTAAAGGAAGTTCATGTTCATAATTATATGACTTATTCTACCACAGTCCAACCACCCACTCAAAATGCTGGTGTGATGGTGCTGAGTCATCCATACACTTTCCCACCAAAACCCAAATCTCTGGTCCTTTGCCTGAAGCATGCATCTGATGCTAAATCCTCAGACATATCACACTGATACAGCTAGTGGAGCTAGCCAGATTAGACTCCCCTGCTGCAGATATGGTGACAGAGAAAGAAAGGGAATAAAATAGGCCAAGCTTCCAGTGTGAACATGGATTGATCCTAAGTGTGTTATTCACTCAGTCGTGTCCAACTCTTTGCGAGCCCATGGACTGTAGCCTACCAGGCTCCTCCGTCCATGGAATTCTCCAGGCAAGAATACAGAAGTGGATAGCCATTCTCTTCTCCAATGGATCTTCCCAACCCAGAGATCAACCCTAAGTCTCCTGCATTACAGGCAGATTCTTTACCAACTGAGCCACCGTGGAAGCCCTAAAGAAGAAGGGCAGATGATAAGTAATGGAAAGAGACTTCACAGAAATATCTAAGTATATTACCTAGTGCCTAGCCAAAGTATTGGCTAAGCCAACAAAAGGATAGCAGCAGAAACAGTCAGGATGTTAAGTATATTACTACACACAGACCAACAATTCAACACCATTTTATATAAGTGCTACTTTACAAGTTAAGCAGTTGAGACCCAGAAAAATTTGTCTCCAAATTCCGGCTCGCTCCAGATATGAGGCTCCTCCAGCCTAAATTTACAAAATAATAATAGCTAGCAATACCTGTCATTGGCCAAGCAATAATTTCAGTCCTTTACATGTATCATCTCCTTTAATTGGTACAATAATTCTATGAAGAAGTACTGCTACTACCCCTATTTTATGGAGAGAGAAACAGAGACACAGAGAGGTTGAAGTAACTCACTCAAGGCAACACAGCTTGTAAGTAGTAAGGCTGGAGTCAAACCCAGGTAGTCTGAATCCAGAGTCCTCGATCTAGAATTCACAGTCTTCAACTCTTAAGCCAATCACTTCCTTACAAGAGAGTATTAACATGTTTATCAAGTCCTTGTACAATAGAACTCACAGAGTTCTAGCATGTAAAAGTACTGACATGCAAAATTTTAAGAAGCAAATGAAATATGTATTTTGTCAATGGAGAAGTAACAGTAAAATACACACTTGAAAAGAGATTTAAATGTACATCTTGAAAACTAGGGCAATATGAGTATACAAGGTAAAGAATACATCTGACATATACACAAACACACTACTAGATATAAAATAAAAGCCCATGTGTAAAATATATAATCAACAAGGAACAACTGTATAGCACAGGGAAATATACTCAGTACTCTCTAATAACCTATATGGGAAAAGAATCTGAAAAAGAATAAATATATGTACATATATATATGTTAATATAACTGATTACCTCCCATATTAACTTCCATATAAAGTAATATCTATGAATAGTAAAGGTTAGATTTTTAAACTCTGAGTTTTTAAAATAAATTCAAAGTTAAAAATCTGGCTTTTCGGCTGCAATCATATGTATTTCCTTGGATTATAATTGTATACCTTTGCAATAAAAACAACTTGGGTTGGATAGAAAAGTGAGAGGAGGGAAGATGTATTGAACCACAATGCAAACATAGATTTGTGGGTTTTATGGTTAGTTTAGCCCCAAGATTTTCTCGGGTCTCCTTGAAGTTCTCAAGACTATGGTAGTCTTCCTCTATCAGTGTAAATACCACTGGGCCCCACTTGTACGATAAAGCTGACCCAGAGCAGTGAAAACTAGAAGATCCTTCACTTTGAAGTCAATCACCTATAAGACAAAGCATTTCAGCCAGTTCTGGGGCCATACATGTGGTATATTATCTACACAGTGGGTTCCCCCCAAAAAAGATGATGCCCTAATGTGAACTGCATTCCTTTTTGCTCACCAGGTCTTTATCAGCACCAGACATGGTTCCTGGGTCATGAGTCGTATCTTTGAAGATGGCTATCCCTGGGACTTGGTGTACCACACCCGGTTTAAAACCATGCTCCAAAATGCCGTGCCACGAACAGTTGTAAAATGGATGATGGAAAAAGGGATGAATCAATGGTTCAACCATGAAAATTATGGCCTTGTCCCTCAAAACAAGTAGAGTTATTTTGCTTTTTTATGGTATACTCATTGATAATCAGGGTTGTCAGAAGGGTTTCTCTTTGAAAAGAGCCAGATGGCTAACATGGTAGTTCAAACCATAACCTAACAGTATGGGTATCATATAGCTCCCAGGTTTTGAATCCCAGATTCATCCTGTATGTCTTTTAAAAAGTTAATATTTGAGAAGATGAAGTATAAATATGAGTTGCTCCAGAGAGTAGAACTAGGATTGGGGAAGGACTTCCTAATACCCAGAGCTAGCCAACACTGGAAAAGGCTGTTAAGAGATTGTGCCCTTCCTTTCAGAGGGTGGGGTGGGAAAATTGATCCAAATTCTACAGGAGCCTGTTATCAGATAAAGAAAAATAAACACCCATATTGTTTGCTTATGTTCCTAAGATCACTGATGTATAACTTGGAGATTAACAGGCAATAAATATGTTCTCAAAAGCTACCCATGGGAAGAACTCTTATGGTGTAGAGTTAGCAAAGTATAACAGGCTCCTTTCCCCCTCCTCCGCCAAAAAAAAAAAAAGAACAGGTGAGCTTTGCAGTCTTTCCACAAATGCAATGTGGCTGCTGTATTCTGAGATCTGATACATATGCCATGCAGCCTTTTTTTTTTAAGTGGTTCTCAAATCTAAAAAAGAAAAGGAAATTCTAGACATACAACCAGACTTTGCTCCACTACTCATGCTATCATGCTCTCCATGGATATTTGAGATGAAGAGATATCCCCAAACTTAATTCTATGCATTAATTTTCACACTATTCTCTTAATTAGTTTCAAAACTGATGGGAATTTAACAAATTTTTTCTTCCTTACTTATGATCAGATAGAGATTAAATGAAGCAGCAAGATAATTAAAGGTAGATAACATAAAGCAACAGTGGAAATATCAGCAGGGTAATGACAACTGGAGAACTCAGGAACTGATCACAGGCGTTGGCATTTTGTCTAAATCCTTAGGATGTCTCTTTTTTTGCAATGTATTTTGCCCACAGCATCTACATGCATGTTTTCCTTATTTGTTGAAGGAAGAGATATGTGACATGTGAATAAAGTCTCATGTGACATGAGAATAAAGTCTGAGAGTAAAGCTTGGGGTAGGCCAAGTTAGAAAGTCAAGTTAGAAAGTTTTACAAATATTTGAGAAACCACTTTTTTCTCAGATCCAACCCCATAAAATATTAACAGAGTTCAAAACTCCTCATTAAATACTCCTTTCTGAGTGTTTTCTTCTGTGTGTTTCAGATACCTTGTTAAAGAGCCTGTCATAAATGATGATCTTCCAAGTCGTATACTCTATGGAGCCATCAAGGTGAAATCAAGAGTGAAAGAGCTCACAGAAACATCTGCCATCTTTGAAGATGGAACAGTGGAAGAGAACATTGACATCATTGTCTTTGCAACAGGATATACTGTCTCTTTTCCCTTCCTTGAAGATCTTGTTAAAGTAGAGAATAATATGGTCTTGCTATACAAATTCATGTTCCCTCCTCAACTGGAGAAGTCAACTCTTGCATGCATTGGTCTCATCCAGCCCCTAGGTTCCATTTTCCCAACTGTTGAACTTCAAGCTCGTTGGGTAACCAGAGTTTTCAAAGGTAAGTGAGTGAGTTAGCAGGCAGGTGAGTGGCTGAGGGTTTCATAATTGGTAGACTTTGCTCAAAAACAAGTTTACAAAAGGAGGTTGCCAAAAAGAAGGTTTCCAAACTTGGCTGCTCTCACAAAACTGGCATCCTAAAAAATTAGCAGAGAATTCAAAAAATAACCAATACTAGGATACAAGAATAAATATCCATAATCATTCCTTCAAAATATTAGAAAATTCAGAGAATTTCAATTGGCATAGTGTTAAGTACATATTACTTTTTGTTGGACTAATGAGAGAACAGTGAAGAAGGAAGACATCTATGACTCCAAGTTTTACCTATAAAATATTTATAAATTCCTTGGGATATGTGCAAATCAAGAGACCTAGGGCCTACTCCATACTTAACTTCAAATTAACTCTTAATATCTAAGCATCTCAACCTCACAGATCCCTACAAAGCTATAAAATTATTGAAATATTTCTCTCTGAGCATTATGTAGCACTTTGCACTTCTCAGAAGACTGTTACTATCTCCCTGAGCCCAGGGTTCAATTCAGCTAAACAAAAATTTATTGAATATTCAGCCCTGTGCTGGAACTTGGTGGCACAGAGACAAATTTAAACGGATCATTTCAAGATAGTAAGACAAATGCTTTGTCAGAGGAATGCATGGAGTGTTTGGAAAGAAGAGAAAGGGTGCTGAGCAACAGCAGAGTGGGGCTGAGGAAAGGCATGTGGTCAAGGAAGACTCCTAGATAGCTGGATTTCCCAGGTGAAGAAAAAGGAACCCTTAAGTGAGAGCACAGAGGTGTGATATAGATGGAGAGTTACATGCTATCTGATATTCCTAGAACATGGGGTGTGAGGCAGAGAGGGGTGAAGGATTCTTCTTAGAGATAAAGGGACCAAAACAGAGGAAGCTTTTAAGGCACACTAACAAGCTTTGGAGAAGGCAATGGCACCCTACTCCAGTACTCTCGCCTGGAATATCCCATGGACAGAGGAGCCTGGTAGGCTCCAGTCCATGGGGTTGCGAAGAGTCGGACACAACTGAGCAACTTCACTTTCACTTTTCACTTTCATGCATTGGAGAAGGAAATGGCAACCTACTCCAGTGTTCTCCCCCACTCCTCCCAGGGACAGGGGAGCCTGGTGGGCTGCAGTCTATGGGGTCGCACAGAGTCGGACAATACTGAAATGACTTAGCAGCAGCAGCACAGCAACAAGCTTGAATATAAAATATAGATCAGCTCTTTCCTAATTTCTTGTTGTTGTTTAGCCTCTAAGTCATGTTCAACTCTTTTGCGACTCTATAGACTGTACCCTGCCAGGCTTCTATGTCCATGGGATTTCCCAGGCAAGAATACTGGAGTGGGTTGCCATTTTCTTCTCCAAAAGATCTTCCCAATCCAGGGATCGAACCTGCGTCTCCTGCATTGCAGGCAAATTCTTTGCTGCTGAGCCACCTGAACCCCCTTCCCAAATTTAGCTGGTAGACCCAAAACCATCCAGAGGACCCTTAGGAACCCTGATTAAGTCTGGCCTGAGGACCTAGGGTCTCCACTTAAGAAAGCTCTTCTGCCAGAGGACCCAATGAAAGGTTCTAAGCAAAGACCAGACATTATCAGATTTACATTTTTGGTAGATTATTTCAGCATTAGTGTGAAAGATAGATTTGAAAGTCGAAAGGAATAGAATGAGACCAGTGAGAAGGCTATGTAATGGTCTATACTAAAACGTGATACACCCTCAGCCAGGCAAAGAGACAAGGTGGAGAAGAGAAATAGTTAAGGATAAAACCAGCAGGACATAATGATTGGCTCCAAGAAGAAAAATTAGAGGAAAAGAGCAGAATCACAGGTGACTTGCAGATCTCAGGTAGTGGAAACTGGATTGAGAGTGGTGCTGGGATGAGGGGAGGCGTGTGGAAAAGTATGCAAGCCTGAGCAGGAGGACTTCAGTGATAAGCTCAATTTTGGACTCTGATTCTGAGAAGTCTGATGACTAGCCATATCCAGGGAGTATTGGTTCTTCAGTCATGTCTGACTCTTTGCAACCCCATGGACTGTAGCCCACCAGATTCCTCTGTCCATAGAATTCTCCAGGCAGTACTGGAGTGGGGAGCCATTCCCTTCTCCAAGGGATCTTCCTGACCCATGGATCAAACCTGGGTCTCCCGCACCGCAGGCAGATTCTTTACTATCTGAGCCCCCAGGGAGCCAAAAAAAGTGAAAGTGTTAGTTGCTCAGTCATGTCCGATTCTATGCAACCCCATGGACTGTGGCCTGCCAGAGAAACTGACCATTTTTCAGTGTGTCTGAAGCTCCAGGGACACTTGTGACACAGATGGGCTCCCAAGCACACAATGATAACTCACATCAATCTTTCTCCATCCCCACTGCCCTACCCTAGCTTGTGCTACTCTCTCCCTCACCAGGTTTACTTCACAGCCTCTTAACTGGTCTTGCTGCCTTTAAACTCACCTCCCTGGAACCCATTTTCCAAAATTCAACACCTAGGAGAATCTTTCCAAAAGGCAAACCTGATCAGGTCACTTCCCACGGCTTCCCACCACCTTCAGAATGGAGCTCAAGCCACCTGGCACAGCTCCCTGGTTTCTTAGGCTCACTTTCCCTCTCCAGCTTCCTCTCTTAACTGCCACCACCCCACCTCAGAGTCCATGGTGTAGTCTAGTGAATCCTGGGCAACATCACACAGAACTCAATGTGAGTGGCACAGGCTGGAGTTCAACAGCACAGCCTCCCTGACTGATTAAACATGGGTCAGTGGCCAAAATTTACATGTAAAAATCAATTGCTAGATAAAGCAATGATACTGTTTCAAACCAACTGCTCAACCAACCTTTTATTTTCTAGGCTTATGTACCTTGCCCTCAGAGGCAACTATGATGGAAGACATTATCAAGAGGAATAAAAAAAGAATTGACATGTAAGGATTTTTCTTAATTTTTTACATAGAACAGTATTGAACTGTTTACAACAATCACCTAGCTGCTTCTTAAAAATGCAGATTCCTGGGACATAACCCAGACCAACTTAATCAAAATCTGGATGAGACTGGAAATTCGTAATTTTGTGTTCTTCCAAGGTGATTTTTATATATGCTAGTTTAAGATCCAACTTCTTAAAAATAGTCATTTCACCAAACGAGAACATTTTTCCTTGACATATTTTCATTTGTTTTGTATGATGCCTGTGTTAGATTCTATATCTTCTCACACTCTCTGGTAAAGAGGAAATGGGATGGGGCAATGGTGGTGACAGTAGCCTGAGTATCTCTGGAAAGTTAGCTGGGGGAACTCCCATCAAAGCAAATTAGAAAGGAGTTGGTATGGAATGAAAGTCAAGGATTTATACTTTGTGACACAGTAGAATCCCTAAGTGATCTTAAGGATCCATTAAGAATCCATTCCATAAGGAATCCACAAAATGCCATAGGTGATTAAGTACATTGGAAGATTTACTCGGGGGCCTTATATCATATGTAGGGATTATCTCATTTTCAAGTTCTAATTCATCTATGCCAACCAGAGTGTCAGATACTTTAATAATTTAACAAGAAAATATTAAGCATCTCTTCTGTGCAAGACACTGAGCTACACTTTCATCTGTAATCTGGTGAATCTTTGCAACAATCCTGACTAGTTTTACTTGCCAGAAGATTTGTAGCTGCTTGCTAAATACCAAATAATAATAATGGTTATAAACCCCATCACATTCCTAGAACTTCCACGAATTCATACTTATTTTGTATCCTACTCTCAATCTGAGATGTGAGTCTCCTGATGAAATAAACTAACACTTGCCACCAGAGTCATTCAAAACTCATTTATTCATTCATTCCTCTCTCCATTCTTTCAGCAGCTATTGAATATCTAATGTTCTTATATAACTTAGAATATTTTGTGACTCTGTCCTTTTTTCTACATTAAGGTTTGGAGAGAGCAATAGCCAGATACTGCAGACCAATTACATCGAATACTTGGACGAGCTCGCTGTAGAGATAGGTGTGAAGCCAAAAATCCTTTCTCTCTTGCTAAAAGATCCTAAACTGGCCGTGAAACTCTATTTTGGGCCATGCAACTCCTATCAGTATCGCCTGGTTGGGCCTGGGCAGTGGAATGGAGCCAGGAATGCCATCTTCACCCAGAAACGAAGGATACTGAAGCCTTTAAAGACACGGGCTATCAAAACCTCATCAACTTTCCCACTTCCCTTCCTATTGAAAATCCTGGGGCTTCTTGCTGTGGTGGTGGCCTTTTTTTCCCAACTTCAGTGATTTTAATCTATCGGCATAATGCTTTAAGTTTTAATGGCAGTCAGTACCTCTTAAAGAAAAAAAAAAATTAAATCTAAAGTCTAAATTTTAGAGTTGGAAAGAACACAGAGAGAAAAGTTAGAAGAATTAGGTGTAAAATGTATAAAACCAAAATTGTGTCATGAAATTTCTTTGCCATCCATCCTTCCCTCAAACTCACCAGACTCTCCAAAAGAAAAAAAATCAATATAGTAACACTGGCTGAATAGTGCTGCCAAGCCTGAATAAAGGAGAGCCATATGGAAAAATAGTAGAATTACACAGAATGAAAAGCACCCACGGTTTAAATTATTGGAAAATTTAAATTGTGGGTAAATATTTAAATTTCTGCATGTTGTTCTTGATAGTCCTCTTAGCCAAACTTTATTTGGTCACAGAGTTCTCAAATGTTAAGTTAGGCTCCATTTGCTTCATGGAGAATCACTCAAAAATACTGGAGAAAAAAAAAATGAGAGGATAGACTTAGAAAACAGCAACATTCGGACAGGTTTTTAGGGCCTCACATTAAAAGCTGAGCAAATAGCCACTTTTCTTATATTTGTCTTATATTTTTGAAGGGCTTCCCTGGTGGCTCAGGCAGTAAAGAATTTGCCTGCAATGCAGGAGACCTGGGTTTGATCCCTGGGTAGGAAGATCTGAAGGGAATGGCTACCCACCCCAGTATTCTTGCCTGGAGAATTCCATGGACAGAGGAGCCTGGCAGGCTACAGTCCATGGAGTCACAAAGAACTAGACACAAGTGAGCGACTAACACTTTCACTTCACTATATTCTGATAGAGACACTGCTGTAAAATTAAAAATAAGCATACTATAATAGATGGATAGATGTATTTATAATATTACTATACATGTAATATGTATTTACCATATATGTATTGAGAGAGAGACTACTTATCATTTACCAACATGCACATTGTGTGTATTATTTCATTTAATTCTCATGACAATTGTGTGAGATGTGTGCAGCTCTTGTACCCATTTTACAGGCTATGAAACTGAGACTCAGGTTAGGTAACATGCCCAGGGCCATCCATCTTGTGATGGAGCTGGAATTGGAACTCAGGTTTGCCTGACTCCAGAACTGAATATCATAACCTTGCCCCATAATACTTATTTACAAAAACCTCTACTATTAACAAAAATACTTACTAAAGTTCTATTTATAATCACATATGTATTACTTCTGTAGGTCCTTTACATAGAAAACAATACTCTTCTCACAAATAAGATCTGATTAATTTTATTTATAATATTTGGGTTATATTTTAGCTAGGTCTAAAATTTGTTTGAAGGAATTTACAACAAAATAAATGCTTATATAATAACATTAAAGATAATCATTTACATTTTCAAAAAACAAGTGTTAAGGGGAAAAAAGTATATTTCCCAAGTAGATGAAAAGTATTGTAATGACTGGACCTTGTATTTAGTTCTAACCAACAAATAACCAAGGCAAAAAGCAAAACAGTATGTAATCTTTGTCATCTGATAAAAGCAAGCATACCAGCTTGTTAGGAGAGACAGACATTTGCTTAGAACTGAACTTTAAAAATGTCACAAGCAATTTAATGTCAATAGATACTGAGCAACATAATAGATAAACATCTGGTTATAAAACATTCATCACAGCCGTTATTTCTACAAATTGTACTTTGGGAGATTAAACCATGTCACAAGCCCAGAACAAGACCTTCAAAGATAGCGGAAAGGTCAGAGATTCAAGATTTAGACAAATTTCTCCTTTTATTCCTCCAAAGCCTTTGGGGTCATCACTCTTCACTTGGCCTAGATTTCTCTCTCAAGTGCCCAGAACAAGGTGATGGCAATCCTGTCAGTGGAAACTCTTTAAAGGCTATTGAAATGATACCAGCCTTTAAATACAGGTGTGTTTTTTTTTTTTCCTTCATTGCTCCTATAAGCAGATTCCTTTGAAAAAGTTTATATGGTATATATACTTAGTTATCAATTAAAAACCAATTACCTTGCTAATTAGTAAAAATCATTTACAAGTCATTACATTAGTAATAATAATAGAATGGAATTTATCAAGGCTTTATAACAAGAGTAGGCAAACTACTGCCTGTAGGTCAAAAACAGCCCACTACTTATATCTGTAAATGAAGTTTCACCGGAACACAGCCATTCCTTTTCACTGATTGTGGCTGCTTTGAAGCTGTAATGACAGCGTTGAGTAGTTGCTAACAAAAACAGTATGGCTCACAAAGCCTAAAATATTTACAGAAAGTTTGTAAAGACAGAAAGCTTGCCAGTCCCTGCTTTGTAATGTGCAAAGCTTTGCCCTAATTGTTTTTTCATAACTCACTCATCATTACCACTCCCCAGTGAAATGACTATGGTTATTATTCTATTTCTATAGTGGAAGATTGAGAATCAATTGTCAGGTCGATGCTGAATCAGTGGGGTGGCAGGGGCGAGGGGGGGCGGAATAATGCCATTAGGACAAAATTGTTATTCAATTTACATTCTTGAAAATGTTTAGAAAGAAGATGATCACTTGAAATAATTCCAAGTATTCTGATATATTTTTTAAACATAAATAGTTCACATCCAGAGCCTGAGATTGATTAAGGAAGACTTATTCAAGTCTGTTCCTTTGCCTCCATACATTCTGAAACATGAAAGTATCCTAGATAAACAAATCATCTAGGATAGTTTGTTCCAAACTATGATCCACAGAGACATTTTCTGCATCAGAATATCTCAGAGAGTTTTTAGAAGTGCAGATTCCTGAATAAAATGTAACTATAAGTCAGACCTGCTGGATTAGAATCTCCACTGCAATCTATAGTCTTGATAAATTCTCTGGAGGATTCTTGTGAACATTAAATCTTGGAAATATTGGTTTGAGGCTTCTCAAAAAAACACTGCTTTCGGAGATTAGTCCATGAATTTTTCCACTCCTAAGGCCCAAATTCCTCCTTAGATTCAGTCTTACAATTTCTTGCTGTACAATGTTTGTTCTCCTGAGAAGGATGTTAGCTAGCTACCATCTTCTTGCAAAATCTCTCCCTATGATGGTTCCCTTTTACTAACTTCTGATTTTAGCTATTCTTCTCCAGATGATTGGTCCTTGAATTTCCACTCTCAAAGCCAAATGTGTCATATTTGCAGAAAAATAAAGATATTTTACAAATAAAACTATTGGACCATCATATGTAACAACATTCCAAGTAATAAAGGTTTTCAAAGCTTAAATGAATTATAATCCAGCAGTCACATTATAATGAGGATGGCAAAAGAAGATTCTTCTTCATAACTGGTTTTTCATCCTGGAAGATGTTGCTACTGGCCTACAACACCTTGTACAGAACTTTTGGCTATTTCCCAAGAGGGAGAATATGTTTACGTACAACATACCTCACTTTCTGGTCCAGTCTGCCTTATGACCAGATCATGGATCAATGAGGCTAAAAGAAAAGCTCCTGAGATTGTTGTTGTTCAGTTGCCAAGTCATGTCCAACTCTTCAAGACCCCATGGACTGCAGCATGCCAGGCTTCCCTGTCCCTCACCATCTCACAAAGTTTGCCCAAGTTCATGTCCATTGCATCATTGATGCCTTCCAGCCATCTCATCCTCCATTGCCCACTTCTCCTTCTGCCTTCAATCTTTCCCAGCATCAGGGTCTTTTCCAATGGGTCAGCTGTTCGCATCAGGTGGCCAAAGTATTGGAGTTCAGCTTCAGCATCAGTCCTTCCAACGAATACTCAGGGTTGATTTCCTTTAAGATTGATTTTAAGATTCTAATCTCTAATCCTGAGATTAGATTCTACTTAATTCAGGTTGGGTGCTAGAATGAGATTAAATATGCAAGGGTTTTGTTAAGCAAAATGACTGCATGAGAGGAAAGAGAGAGAGCTGTGCAAGAAAAGGCTGAAAGAGTCACTGAACAGCAATGCAAGTCTGACCCTGAATGAAGGAGAGAGGGAAGATGGGTGGATAGAAACATCATAGACTGTGGTGCAGTCTAAAGAAGAATTGGCGGAGCCACTGGGGACACTTCAAGCCATCAGAGAAGCCCTGACTCTCCTGTGAATGAAATGCTTCCGTCTCTGTGCTGTCATGACTGACTGAAAGCAGCTCATGGGGAAAGGGACCTGGGCATGAGTGCAGCAATGCCTCTCAAGTACAGCAGCTAACGCCCTTGGTTAATCACACTCCCTATTGTGAAATATCTATAAAACGCATGGTTACCATAGGTTCATAATATTATTTTTATATTCTTTACTTAGTGGAATCAGCGTTTTTAGATTCATTTACCTGGTTAGTCATCAGTTTCTTCCACAACCAATTCTGAGATATTAGTGTCCCTTCCCCTTGCCCCCAAACTTCCAGTCCCTAAAAGCCCAGACTCAAAGGTATTTGTGAGAGTACCAACAAGGAGATGCTATGGCGTTCTCCTTTCCTGCTGACACCTTACTCCTTTCCTCAGAAACCTTCAGTGGCTCTCCATCATTTATCATTCAAAACTCCCCACAGCAGCTGTCACTTCCCTTCCCAGCATTCTTCCCACGGTGATGTCTTCACACCTCCCCTCCAACGCTCTCCCCACGGCCTCACTTGCTGCCCTTTCTTCACGCTGTCTCCTCTCGCCTCCCCAGTCTAATAAGATCCCATCCTTCCTGCAGTGCCACGTCAGATGTTTCCCCCAGTCCCTCCAGCCAAAATATATCTCCTCCCCGCCTGTGTTCCCAAACCACTTTGTTTCAAGCTTGCAATAGTGTTTACACTCCTGCCTTCTATTAGGTTACTTCTGTAGCTCCTAGAGAAGTCACCTCAGTTTTCTGAGACTGAGTTTTCTCAACTGAGCAGAGAAAAGGAGTCAGATGATCACTAATTCCCAGTAAGTATAATATTCTGTGGTTTTATCATAATTCGTTAACTGTCAATTTTTTAATAATGGTTAAATAGAATGCCTTTTATAGTTCACTAGCACTGACAGCATGGCACCCCACTCCAGTCCTCTTGCCTGGAGAATCCCATGGATGGAGGAGCCTGGTGGGCTGCAGTCCATGGGGTCGCTAAGAGTCAGACACGACTGAGTGACTTCCTTTTCACTTTTCACTTTCATGCATTGGAGAAGGAAATGGCAACCCACTCAGTATTCTTGCCTGGAGAATGGCAGGAACAGAGGAACCTGTTGGGCTGCCGTCTATGGGGTCGCACAGAGTTGGACACGACTGAAGCGACTTAGCAGCAGCAGCAGCAGCAGCACAAACAGCAGAGGTAACAATTTTGTGCCAAGAAGCTACCAAACCCAACTTCCAGAAAACACACAGAAAAGGCTGCTTTGGCACTCCTCAGGGTAAAGCAGTAATAGGAATCATATTTTGGAACCAAAGGATCACTGCAAGTCACTGGGTCATTTTAAGGATGGAAGAGACTAAAGAGAATGCCCTCAGATATGAAAACAGAGATTCAAAGAACTCAGGTCACCATCCAGGGCCACATGAATAGTCGTGTCTCCTGAATACCAGCTGGTATTGCTTCCTCTATCAGTTCAAATAAACTGCAATAAAGACTGGCTGCTGTATCTTGTGGGTGAGAAGTATACACCTAAAACTTGTGTTTTCACACCCAGATATCCATCTATATCTGTCACATATTCTGGGAGAGGAATTTTAATTATAACTATTAAACAGAGCTTTAATTGTTAGATATTCCTATACTTTGGGCTACTAGCCAGTAGAAAGTAATTGATTCTATAGGATCATTAATTTCTCTTATTGTGGAACTATATCAAGTTTAGCAACCTAAAGAAACTGGAGAAAATAATAAAAAGTCACATACTGATCATTTATTATGTTCTAAATATTATGAAGAATTCAATTTAATTTCATCATATTTAATCCTCATAACCTATTTTATATACCTGGAAATTGAGACATAGTGGCAAAAAGGCTTTTCCAAGTTATGTGAGTTATAAGCAAGCCCATCTGGGCTTTATTGCCAGAACTGTCTGACTCTGCAGCCTGTGCTAAATGATGATTTGAAGGATGATGAATCAACAAAAAAATCATTTATTATTTCTTCATTTTCCAATGTCCATCTTATATCCAAGGTAAAATATCATGTTAATCAATTTTATCCCCTCTCTACACACCAAGAATGGGGCTGATCCACAAGAGAACTAAGAAGTTGATGAAATGCAAGTTGTCAAAGAAGATTCAAAAATAGTTTTAATATATTTGTGTGTCTAATAAAATAACATAAAATTGTATGAATATCTACCGTAATAAGTATGTTAACTTAGGTATTAAGGTATCTAAATAAGAATGGGGACATTTGTTTGAAAAAAATATTCTTACAAGTGCCTGGGGGCAAAAAAGAGAGACTTGAGTTTGGAACAAAATTAAATTCGTCAGAAGAAAGAAAGGTTCAGGTTTTTTAAAAGAGGATGGAAGGAAAGAAAATAAGAACAAAAAGAAAGAAAAGAACCAGCAGGATAGCAGAATGTTGCGTAGGAGGCCATGCAACCTCTCCTTGTGATTCTTCAGCTAGTCAGTAAAGCTATTAAATACACACACACACACACACACACACAAATACTGAGTGGAGCTAGACATTTTGTGGAATAGAGAAGGAGCTAAGCCCTGCACTTAACATTGGTTTGGGACAAAAAAGTAATAGCACAGAGTCCAATGCAGACATAGAGAGGACCATGCTATAGCTGGGAATACCATGAGGAGCAAGAAAAGCCAGATGCACACTTTAAAGATTTAGATAACTGAGTTCTGTAGTACTTACAAAGCACTTCCACAATTATTATCTAACCTAATCCTCACCACAGCCTCAGGTGTTAGGCAAAACAAGGATGCCGGTTCTACTCTGCACAGAATACTAACGAACCCTGATTTCTCACCAGTGTTCTTTCTGCTTCACCCCTCGCTGCTATTCTAAATACAGTAAGTCCACTAGGTACAAATGAGCTCCATTACCGGAGTGCACTGGTAAGTTCAATTTGTTTGTAAGTCCAACCAAGTTAGCTTAGGAACCCACCAACACAATTGGCTATATAGTACCATACCATAATAGGTTTATTATACTTTTCACACAAATAATACATTACAAAATAAACACAAAAAATAAGAAAAAAATATAATCTTATGGTACAGTACCTTGAAAAGCACAGTAGAACCAGTTATATCACCACTGCTTTATGCTGCTTCCAGATATCCTGAGCTTGAAGTAAAGATACTGTACTCTGTACTTTGCACAGTAAAGTACACAAAAGCACAACCACTTGTAGAAGATGCACACAGGACATTGTATACCAGACAACATGAACTACCTTACATAATTGGACACACAAACGCACATTTTTGGCTTTGCAAGTTCACAACTTGAAGGTTCCCACATATGTCACCATGTAAACATTTCCCATTAATTACAAACTTCTTCAGTTCAGTTCAGTCGCTCAGTCGTGTCTGACTCTTTGCGACCTCATGAATCGCAGCACGCCAGGCCTCCCTGTCCATCACCAACTCCCGGAGTTCACTCAGACTCATGTCCATCGAGTCTGTGATGCCATCCAGCCATCTCATCCTCAGTCGTCCCCTTCTCCTCCTGCCCCCAATCCCTCCCAGCATCAAAGTGTTTTCCAATGAGTCAACTCTTCACATGAGGTGGCCAAAGTACTGGGGTTTCAGCTTTAGCATCGCTCCTTCCAAAGAAATCCCAGGGCTGATCTCCTTCAGAATGGACTGGTTGGATCTCCCTGCAGTCCAAGGGACTCTCAAGAGTCTCCTCCAACACCACAGTTCAAAAGCATCAATTCTTCGGCGCTCTGCCTTCTTCACAGTCCAACTCTCACATCCATACCAACTTCTTAGGCAGTTACAAAATATAATAGCACCTTAAGTGTTATAACAGTTTCTAACTCACTGTTGCAGACTTTCCCACAAAATTTTCATCAAGCTACAAAGACGTCTAAGGGAACTCAAAGTGGCTGCTATTTGCTCTCACCCTTAGATGGCAGAGGTGTGAATCACTGATTCACCACTGTTGACAGAGACAAGACCCATTTCAAGCAAAATAATTGGCCTTAAGTAGGCATGGTACTATTTCCACCTCCCCTTTCAATGCTACTGTTCTGTAGGTGTATTCTCACAAAAAAAGAAAAACAACCTCAACAGGAAAGGCACTTGGGGAATTAACTCCACTTAAGAACACGTGTATTAATATATATATATATATATATATATATATATATATATAGACAATGGCACAGGGAGCTTCTTGATGCTTTTGGTGTGGGGGAGTCGAAGAGTAAGGAGTTGTGACTGTTTTAACTTTTTAGAGGGAGAAAGAAAAAAATTGCAATGGGTAGGTCCAATTTACAACTGGGACTAAAACTGAGTGAATTCTATGCTCTCTTTTAACTTTGAAATTCTGTGGCTTTAAATATGAACAGAGCAGGGGAAGAAAGGAAGGGAAGTGAGACTTCAGAAGACTACTTAAAAATGCAGTGAAGGAGCAAACAAACATTCCTCTAGTGCATCAGTCATTCCAAGCAAGGTGTGATGCATTAACAACAAATCCTTAAATCTCAAAACTTTGAAATATGACGAAGACTGTTTCTCTTTCATGCTATATATCCATTGGGAGTTAAGCTCTGCTCATCATAGTTACTCAAAGCATCCAGGCTAATGGAACAGCCATGTTGAAAGTTTCTCCTTACCACACTGAAGGAAATGAAAGTTCTGTGGGATCTCATACCAGCAATTAAATCCTCTGAGCCCAGAAAAGACACTTGATACTTTGGTTCACAGTTCACTGACCAGAACTAGTCACATGTTCCCAACCAACCACTAAGGGACCAAGAAGTTCAATCCTACCATATACCTAAAGGGCAGAAATTCCAAGTTATTTCCTAAAGATCATCATCATCCACCAGTTCAGTTTCTTAGGGTCTAGGTTTGTTTCAAAAGGGGGCCCGGATAGATTTCACCAACCCAAGGCCTCAAGTACCACTAATTGACAATAAACCCTAAAATTAGAAGGAAAAAAAAAAAAGGAAGGTGCTGTTGAAGGCCAGTCTTTTCATTTTTAATTACTTAAGTTTCTTGATAATTTTGGAAAATGAGGTGCTATGATCAATGGCTATGTTTATACACGACCAACACTATAAAATTTTTATTTCCACTTATGTTAGCAGCTTGCCTGGTAAGGCCTTGAGACCTCCTTGGTGGGCACCAAGGGTGCAGGTACAATCAAGGTAAGTGCCTAAGTACTGGGGTTTGGGACATTAATCGTGGCCCTGGCTCTCAAGGTATCCATAACTCACGATTTTTAAAAACACTTGAACTAATAGTCGTCTTGAAGCCTTAATTTCAGTAAAAATTAAACTTTGAAATCATCCAAATACTATCATCTTCATAGCTACAGGAAGGCAGCTGAGCTCAACAAAGCCAACAATGCTGTTTCAGTGCCAAGTCTTCAATAAGCCAGAAACAGGGCCAAGGGTAAGTGTTGTGAGCCAGCAACAGACCCAATGATACGGAAGGCCCTCTGAATATAGGGCTAAAGGGTGTAGTAAAACTACATTGAAAATCAAGGGGAAAAAAAAAAAAAAGATTTGTCTTTCCAGAACCTTCTCCATGCTTCAGTCTTACCAATCAGTCTTGGAGTGTAGTCTCGGTCCCTGTGGAAGTCATTTCAATATTATAAATCAAAAATCAAGACACCTTATGTGGTCTAGCAGTAGCATCATCATCATCACCATCACTGCCATCCGCAACATGTGTACTGTGTACAAGACTCTATACAGATGTCTCATCCAGCCCCCACCACAACTATGTGAAGCAAGTATTATTATGCTTGTCTTAAACTGAGGAAATTAAAGGTTTAAAAAGTTAAATAATTTTCCCAAGATTACTCTAATAGTGCCTGGTGAAACTTTATTTAAACCCAGGACTTCTGATGCCAAAGATTGTGCTCTTTCCATACATTTGTTATATTTCCCAAGTGCTTTGGCAATCATCCGCATTCAAGTCCTTAAAGATGGGAAGCTGGGATGCACATAAACATACTACTACATATAAAACAGATAACTAATGGGGACTTACTGTATAACAAAGGGAACTCTACTCAGTACTCCGTACTGCCCTATATGGAAAAAGAATCTAAAAAAGAGTGGATATATGTAAGTGTATAACTGATTCCCTCTGCTGTACACCTGAAACTGACACAACATTTTATATCAACTGTACTCCAATAGAAATTAATTTTAAAAAATAATAAAAATATATAAATAAACACAGAAAAAACTGAATACTAATATGGGTGATGCATGACTTGGAAACAATAAGCATTTTCTCTAAATGAGAAATGGATCAAAATGTTTAAAAGTGACTCTTCAGTGTAGCAGCTGTTGTCATAATTGCCTTATTTTATTTATTCCCTCCTCTTTTAAGAGTGAAATCTAGGGACAATGAATATGCTGCTGTTACTCCCTAAAATAATTTCTCTTTTGCAGGGAAAAGAGTGAATCTAAAGTACATATCACCAGTATTTATCTTAGCATTTCACTGTTGCAATTAATCAAGTTAAAATATAAATAATGGCTAAACTTAGATTGCAACTTCTGCATAACATTCCTTATCCTAGACAGGGTTCATCCAGTGTACCCGGAATGCCTAGGACAACACTGGCTCTGGATCATTCAGTTTCATTTCTGCAAACTCTTAACTGTGGCCAGGACTTGGCATCAGGAATTTCAAGTACATAAACAACCAGATATAACCTCTGATTCTTTTGCTTTAGGGAGGTGGGGCCCAGATTTTTCCTGTTTTGTTATTGTGCTTCAAGACAGAGTCTCCTCAGCAGAATGCCACTCCCTTGATCTGTGGAGAGCTATAAAGTCACTCCCCATCCCAAAGGACAAAGAGGGGTAAGTGCTTGAGTACTTGTAACGGCACCGTAAAGTCAGATAGTATCAAGTCTTCTGTGTACACTGGTAAGTACATTGCTGGGTAGACTACTAAGTGATTAATCAAGGGGAAACCATGTATTCCTAATGCAAAGGGAAATCAGTACTTTTTCTTAAGAGCTTCCATTAATAGCTTCTAACTTGGTGTCAGACAATGCTTTGGGGGTTTGTCTACCAAATATTGGCATGAGCTCGGAGACAGAGGCAATGACCCCTCCCTTTTGAATCTGATCAATTTATATTGCATGTTGTCTTTTTATCACTCAGTTAAATTCACAGGAGTATTAATTTTAAGCGTTTCAAAACTCTCTTGTAGATATCCGGTTGAATGCCATCTGATTTACAGATGGAGAGACTGTCTGTCCTTTGTTATTTGCTAGTTTCCCCTCCAACCAAGGGAATATCTGTGGCCTTGTAACTGGTATGGTGAATTTAGAACCTGGCAGAACTTTTCTTATCAAGTGGTTGTGTTTCGGAAGAGGCTAGAGGAGGGGGAAACAGCTGCTGGAGGTTAGAAATCCCAGAGCAGGGCCAGGGCCATCCTCTGGGATTTCTAACCTCCAGCAGCTGTTCCCCCCTTCTCCAGCCTCTTCCAAAACAACCACCTGATAAGAAATGTGTGTATATGTCCATGTGTGAGAGAGGGGACGAGAGACACAACATAGGACAGAGAGACAGAGAGAAAGGGGAAGGGGCGAGTGGGTAATGTACAAATAAAGGACTGGTTACAAGTCTGTCTGGCTTCCCTGGAGGCTCAGAGGTAAAGAATCTGCCTGCCAGTGCAGGAGATGAGAGTTTGATCCCTGGGTTGGGAAGATACCCTGGAGAAGGCAATGGCAACCCTCTCCAGTCTTCTTGCCTGGGAAATACCATGGACAGAGGAGACTGGCAGGCTACAGTCCATGGGGTCGCAAAAGAGTCACAACTTAGTGACTAAACATGACTTAGCGACTAAACAAGAAGCCTGTCAGCACCAGTGAAGATGGCTTCCTTTGAAATACATAGATGAGTCACACCAGAAACCTTTAACACTGGTTAACTGCTGGACTAGGTATAGGATAGTTTGCATTTCTTGACACCAGTAGATAAGGTCTCCTGATCAATTAAAATACATTCAGAAGGAAAGACTATAACCCAAAGATTCCCAAACCTCCTAGGTTCAAGGGACTCTTTAGTGTGCAAGTAATTTTGTCACAGGGCCCCCCAAGCTATATTTCCTCTTATTAAATAGTCACATCCAAACAACTTATGTATTTCTGTTCTTTGTATTTGTATTTTTATTATGTTCTCTATTTATACTTTTGTTCTTTTTCAATCAACCTTGTAGTTGTTTGAAATAATAATACACAAACTTAAAAGAAAGTGGTATTTTTATTTTATATTTGAATAATCGCAGTTGATAATGAGGTACACAGCACTGCTCAACTCTTGGAATCAGATCAAATATTCATTTCCTGTTCTACCTCAGCTGTTCACTTTTTAACATTGCAACAATCAGAGACCTAGCTTTGCAAAGATGTTACATCATGGAATAGAACACATCCCTCTCTGATATAAAAATTGTGAACTACCTCCAGCTAATACTTTGGTATTCAACAGACATGGAGTATTACTACGCTTTCCTCAAATCTTTAAAATAATTCAGTACCTCTGCACACAATTCTGGGAATGACAGCCCTAGCCTCATGTTCTAACCCCCTATATCATCCTAATAAACCAACAGAGGCACTCAATCTCACACACGCACACAGCAACACGCCACCCAAGTGTATATATGTCAATCGCAACCAGCTTCATTTTAGAAGGAAACTGAGACACGGAAACAAATTACTTATATAACATCACACTTCTGGCAATTAGCCAACACTAAACTCCCAGCTCAGGTCTGCCTCCCAAGTACCCTACTTTCCCACAGGAAATCCACAGGGATGTTTACTTCTCCAAAAGGCTGGCTGGTACATTATATTTTTGCTTCTTACTTCTTTTGAAGTAGAGGCAGTGATGTAAAATGCTTAGGAAAACACCAGTGGTTTGCTTGTAACCCCCATGGTTAAAAATCGGTAACTTTGATGTAACCGACAGTAATTTCTCAACTCATTTAGCAATTTTGTGTTGCTTAAGTTATTTTGTTTGATGTTTTTTATAAACTCACTTTCATCCAGTAGACACTTCACCAATTTGGTCATACTTTTTCTTTTTATTACTTCTTTCATATTTAGTCAGCTTTGATGAGGCTTTCTTCATTGAAATAATAATGATGATGATGATGATACACTGCTTTTAAAACCTCCGGCAAAGGAATGGCCAAATTTTTATTGTATATTCACATTAGAAGCAATAGTATTTTTAATATTCATTTTGCATTAGCATGTGAAATAACACTAATCAGTGGCATTAGAGTATTTTTCACCTTAATAAAATTTCCTCTCTGTTATCAATCACTTTGTCTAACCTACAGCAGTCACTGACTAGAAATGATTTTTAGTTAAAAGAAATAATAAAGACAGACAATACTTTTTCTAAAAAGCACTTATTAATTTTTTTAATCACTTTG
This sequence comes from Oryx dammah, assembly GCF_014754425.2. Lineage (NCBI taxonomy): Eukaryota > Metazoa > Chordata > Mammalia > Artiodactyla > Bovidae > Oryx > Oryx dammah. The sequence goes on along the minus strand of NW_024070205.1, from coordinate 41,713,307 downwards.
GTTTCATAGAAGTATCAATACTTGAAGGAATGACAGGAAGCATTAATTTTCATTAGCATGTGAATGCAGTATTCACCTTGAGTGCATATGTGCTCGTATATGCTCATGTTCGCTTTTCCAGACATGAGAACAATTTATGTGAGACTATGGAAACACATCAAGTAGATCTGAAATGAAAACGTAAAGAAATAAAAAGAAAAGTCCTGGAGGCTGATTTGAAACCTATTTTTTCTCCTTTTATCTTTTTCTCTCTTTCCTTCTCTTATCATCAATTCTTTTATTTCCCTACTCATTTCCTTCACTTGCTAGAACACAACATTTAGCTATATATTTCTAGTTGCCCCAATACTCTCTTATTCCAAATAAATAAACCCAAAATTGTCAAGGCAGATATCTACAAAAATATCAGATTCAAGAAAGTGCTCCTGAATATGTAAAAATAACATAGCAACTTCTGTTCTGAGATAAGAATGTCCCAAGTACTGTGCTAAAGTGTTTTACACATCTGTTGATTCATTCCTACAACAGGTTCAACTTCTAGCTACATTTTTTATTTATTTTTATTGGAATATAATTGCTTTACAATGTTGTGTTAGTCTCTGCTGTACAGTAAAGTGAGTCAGTTGTATGTATACATATATCGCTTCCCTCTAGGGCCTCCTTCCCTGCTCTCCCGCACATACCATCCACCTAGGTCACCACAAAGCACCAAACTGAGTTCCCTGTGCTCTACAGCAAGTTTGCGCTAGTTATCTATTTTCCATATATCTAGTGTATTTTAACTTATCTAGTGTACTCTTGCCTGGAAAATCCCATGGACCGAGGAGCCTGGTAGACTGCAGTCCATGGGGTCACTAAGAGTCAGACACGACTGAGCGACTTCACTTTCACTTCTCACTTTCATGCATTGGAGAAGGAAATGGCAACCCACTCCAGTGTTCTTGCCTGGAGAATCCCAGGGACGGGGGAGCCTGATGGGCTGCCATCTATGGGGTCGCACAGAGTCGGACACGACTGAAGCAACTTAGCAGCAGCAGCAGCAGCAGTGTATATATGTTCTTGCCAGGAACAGAGGATCCTGGCAGGGTTCAGTCCATGGAGTCACAAAGAGTCAGAAAAAAATCACACACACACACAGCAACACGGTAACCAAGTGTATGTATGTCTATCACAACCAGCTTCATTTTAGAAGGAAACTGAGACACAGAAACAAATTACTTGTATAACATCACACTGCTGACAATTAGCCAACACTAAACTTCCAGCTCAGGTCTGACTCCCAAGTACCCTACTTTCCCATAAGATATCCACAGGGATGTTTACTTCTCCAAAAAGGCTGGCTGCATCTGGCCCACACTGAGTAGCAGTGATGACCTGGGGAGGGAATGTCTATGGATTGTACATTTGATAGAAAGTTATTCTGAGGACAGACTGTCTGACCCAGGATATTAGCTCCCAGAAGATACTCAACTATTTTTTTAATTAAAAAGATATAAGGTGATGAATTAATTTATTTTACCTGTCAGGAAATCAACCCATTGCCAAATATTTATGCAACTACTAGTCCAGGCCAAGCATGCAGCTAGATGCTATGAGAAAATAAGAGACTAGTCAAAGAAAATGGCCTTCTGTGAAGAAACATATAGGCTTATGCAGAAAGAAGACGAAACACATACAATCCAGTAAATCAACACAGTAATGTAGTCCTCTCATGTGGGGAACATGCTGTTTCTTACAGGAGTCAAAAAAAATAGCCCTTCTTAGAGTCCAGCCTCCATAGAGTCAAGTGGTCATGATGCCTCTACAGCCAATCTCTGGCCCTTACTCTCACTGCTACCTCTCTCTGGAGGGCACTTCCTCCACTCCTCTGCCCACTGGAGTTCTTTTCATCATTCAAAGCCTGGAGCAACAGTACACTTCTGTGTTTCTTTCCTACTTCCCCAAAGTCAGTATTACCACCTCTTTCATCACGCTCTTATTGCAAAGCACACGTGAAACATATCTCTGTGTTAGCCCTTGACACAGAATGTGGTATTTATTTTCAAATCTTACTTTCCCACTGAATGACAGCTAAAGAAGGCATCATGCCTTATTGATTTTTTGTACCCCTGAATACCTTGCCTAGGGCTTAGCAACATAGAAGCCCCTCATTGAGTGTTTGAAGGGTAATTAATCAGAAGATGAATCATAGAATCTGGCTTGATAAGACCCTCTAGGGCATTAGATTCCACCCTCCACATTACCTACTAATTTCCTACTTATGAAATCTCCCCAAAAAACCATCATACAGACTCTGAATGAACAAAATAAATATCAGAGCTTGAAATGCTGGAAAATGCTTATAGTGACCTAAAATTTGCCTCCCTATAAAATCTTCAAATCCATAATTGGCCATAATTCTAATCTGTCCATGATGATTCTTCAAATGTTTAAAGGCAAATATTTAAAGTACTGTGTCAGGCCCTTGGAATAAGAGTCAGTACAGATACTCACTTTTATAAAGTGAGCTCAAGGCAATTCCGTTAGCAGCTAAACCATGACTTCCCCCAAAGGGAATCTACTCATTTTCCCCAGTAAGTCAAATCCAGCTGAAGCAAATTGGCTCTATAACACTTTCACATGATACCTAAACAAATGGGCCTTTTCATTTCATTCAAGAAATATTTGTGGGGACTTCCTTTGCAGTCCAGTGGTTAGACTGCACTTCCACTGCATGGGGGCAAGGATTCAATCCCTGGTTGGAGAATGAAGACCCCACATGCACACGGAGTAGCCAAAAAAATAAAAATTTTAAAAACATATATATATAAAGAGAAATATTGGGGGGTACTAAGCATCAATTGCACTCATCTCACACACTAGTAAAGTAATGCTCAAAATTCTCCAAGCCAGGCTTCAGCAATACGTGAACTGTGAACTTCCAGATGTTCAAACTAGTTTTAGAAAAGGCAGAGGAACCAGAGATCAAATTGCCAACATCTGCTGGATCATCAAAAGAGCAAGAGAGTTCCAGAAAAACATCTATTTCTGCTTTACTGACTATGCCAAAGCCTTTGACTGTGTGGATCCAACAAACTGTGGAAGATTCTGAAAGAGATGGGAATACCAGATCACCTGACCTGCCTCTTGAGAAACCTATATGCAGGTCAGGAAGCAACAGTTAGAACTGGACATGGAACAACAGACTGGTTCCAAATAGGATTTGGAGTACATCAAGGCTGTATATTGTCACCCTGCTTATTTAACTTCTATGCAGAGTACAGCATGAGAAACGCTATGCTGGAAGAAGCACAAGCTGGAATCCAGATTGCCGGGAGAAATATCAGTAACCTCAGATATGCAGATGACACCACCCTTATGGCAGAAAGTGAAGAACTAAAGAGCCTCTTGATGAAAGTGAAAGAGGAGAGTGAAAAAGTTGGCTTAAAGCTCAACATTCAGAAAACTTAAGATCATGGCATCTGGTCCCACCACTTCATGGGAAGTCGATGGGGAAACAGTGGAAACAGTGTCAGACTTTATTTTGGGGGGCTCCAGAATCACTGCAGTTGACGATTGCAGCCATGAAATTAAAAGACGCTTATTCCTTGGAAGGAAAGTTATGACCAACCTAGATAGCATATTCAAAAGCAGAGACATTACTTTGCCAATAAAGGTCTGTCTAATCAAGGCTATGGTTTTTCCTGCGGTCATGTATGGATGTGACAGTTGGACTGTGAAGAAGGCTGAGCACCGAAGAATTGATGCTTTTGAACTATGGTGTTGGAGAAGACTCTTGAGAGTCCCTTGGACTGCAAGGAGATCCAACCAGTCCATTCTAAAGGAGATCAGTCCTGGGTATTCATTGGAAGGACTGATGCTGAAGCTGAAACTCCAATATTTTGGCCACCTCATGTGAAGAGTTGACTCATTGGAAAAGACCCTGATGCTGGGAGGGATTGGGGGCAGGAGGAGAAGGGGACGACAGAGGATGAGATGGCTGGATGGCATTGCCGACTCAATGGACATGGGTTTGAGTAAGCTCCAGGAGTTGGTGATGGACAGGGAGGCCTGGCATGCTGCGATTTTGGGGGTTGCAAAGAGTCAGACACGACTGAGCGACTGAAATGAACTGAACTGAAGCGAAGCATCAATTACTATGTTCCAAGCGCAGCCCTAGACCCTGGGGTTACAGCAGAGTACGAATCAGATGAAGTCTGAATTTGAACTACTACTCTGTGTCTCAGTCCTGAAAAACAAAAGATGTATATTCAGTTTTGTGGAACAAGCTCATCTGTGAGACAAGGAAATGCAGATGTTCAGGAAGGTAGTATCTTTGAGGTAATTTTGCATCTACTCTTTGATCCATCTGGTTTAAAAATTTACTAACTTGGGGAGAGAAAAATGTCACAGAAAAATTGGGGGGAACAATAGCTAAAATGACATGATAAAGAGTTAAGCTTGTGTGTATTGACCAAAATGCTATAGGAATTTAAAGAACAGAGGCTCAGTGATGGGAAAGGCAAAGAGGAAGCTGATTTAGGGAAATGTTTTTATACTTACAATAGCTTCTATTTATTGAGCATTTTCTATGTCCCAGGAGCACTTCTAAGCCAACTGTCATGTGTTGTTGACTCACTTGATTCTAACAAAACCCGCAAGGAAAACACTACCATTTTCTTCACTTTTTATGATACACAGAGGAGTAGAATAATTTGCCAAGGTCACAGTGTGGTCCAGAATCTGGTTGCTTAACCCAGAGGTTTCCAACCCCCTGTGGCCTGTTAAGAACCCTGCCACACAGCAGGAGGTGAGCGGAGGGTGGGTGGGCAAGCAAGGGCAGCAACACTTCATCTGGCCCTGGCCATCGCTCCCCCGATTGCTTTCATTACCACCTGAACCATCCACACTGGAAAAACTGTCTTCCACGGAATCATTCCCTGGTGCTGTAAAAGTTGGAGACCACTGGCTTAACCAATACATTATATTGCCTCTCATCATTCTTACAAGTTCATGTTAACTCATGGCCAAGGTCATATACCCCTCCATCAGTGCCAGTGGAGACACGATGGTTTCCTAGAGGTGAATCAGGACCCTGTGGAGACAGGAGGAGAGTTCTCCATGCCTACCTTTCCACCCCACACCTTCCCTTTCCCACTGATGACCATCCACTGGCAGCAGGCAGGAGAAGGACAACAGCACAGCTGGAACACTGGCAGCTTGCCAGGGACAGGGACCAGCCCAGGGCAGTGCTTTAACAGCGCTCGTGGTGGCCAGTGTCTTGGCTCTGCATCTCAACCCCACTCCACCAGCTTCTGCGTGACCTCGTATCACAAAACACCAATCTGAGATTCGATTTCATGTGTTTATAAAAAACTGAGTTTGCCAAGGTGATCCTTTCCTGGGCTGCTGCTCTATTATTTCACTCGAGGGTTTGTGGAGGAAGGCTGGAGGCAGCAGCACAGCGCAGAACGCGAAACTCCGTGTACTGAAGGATCCGATTCCAGCTATTCTGCCAAAAGCTACAGTCTTGACAACTGTACTGTTATTTAGCACCAGTTCTGAGTGAGGGGGTGGGAACATACGAAGCACAGGGTTAAACCAGTGACCTGAACATTGCCCTCCTCGCATTCACAACACCAGAAACCAGCTACAGAGGATTCAAAAGGGGCAAATCCCTTAATCTCTCCGATTCTTTTTCCTGGTTCGCTAGAGCAGCCAAGGATGGGGTGGGGCTTTCATTTATGAATAACTGGTTCTGCTTCATTGTCCCCACACAGGACAACATGGCCAAACGAGTTGCGATTGTGGGCGCTGGGGTCACTGGCCTGGCTTCCATCAAGTGCTGTCTGGAGGAAGGGCTAAAGCCCACCTGCTTCGAGAGGAGTGATGACCTTGGGGGGCTGTGGAGATTCACCGTAAGTAGGGTTTCCGTGACTTTGTTGTGTGTCTGTTGGAAAAGGGTTGACTGGTGCAAAAAGAGATTGAATTTCTTCCACAAGGGCTGGCACTCATGAGGAGGAGATAGAAACATCTGCTGAACAGGGAGACAGAAAGGGCCATTGAAAAAAATTTTTTTAATATAAATTTATTTATTTTAATTGGAGGCTAATTATTTTACAATATTGTGTTGGTTTTGCCATACATCAACATGAATCCACCACGGGTATACAGGTGTTCCCCATCCTGAACCCCCCTCCCCCCTCCCTCCCCATACCATTCCTCTGGGTTGTCTCAGTGCACCAGCCCCAAGCATCCAGTATCCTGCATCGAACCTGGACTGGCGATTCGTTTCATATATGATATTATACATGTTTCAATGCCATTCTCCCAAATCATCCCACCCTCTCCCTCTAAGCAGGGCACGGCCTGAATTTGGGTGGGAAGTGCATCAGCTGCCTTATAAACTACACCCAAAGCCAAGAGGAAGAAAGATGCCCACGAAGGGTAGAAGAGTATGAAGTGGCTGAGACAAGCCAGGAAAGCTCAGGACAAGGGAGGCTAAGAGCAGAACTCTGGGAGTCTGAAGCAAGAAACTGCAGTGTGGGGGCAACGGTATGAATACAGTGCAGGAATTTCTGCCTCTGCCTGCAAGACTGAGTCGCTTATACCAACTTCTTTTTCCAACCCTGCTCTATCTGAAGTAAAGCAGCATAAGATTCAGTGTAGGGGAGTTCTGTACTCAAGGTCTTGTGGTCCAGGCAGTTCCCACCCATGCCAAGAACAATCACAAGTAAAGGATGTGAGTTTGGAGATTTTTTGTTGCTGGAGGAAAATAAAAGTAATATTCTCAGGACTACAGTATAGATTGGAGAGGGGAGGAGGGAGGAGAGGCAACTATAAAGCCCATCCTTGACTGGCCTGGGACCCAGGAGAATCACAGGGGCCCTGCTGAAGGTCAGTGAAACTCTGTGAACTCCACAGCTCAGCCAGACAGTTTTTGCATCAGATTTCCTCAAACCTCCTATTTTTCCTTCTTCTCAGGAGAACAAGAACATTTCCCATGAGCTTTAAATGTGCTAAGGAGAAAGATGTCAAAAGAATGAAAAGGAGCAAGGTGTCAGATATCCTGGTCTCAGAGCTCCTAAGAGATTAAGAGAAAGACCTAGCAGTCTATTATAGAAGGGTAGGCCCTGGAACAGGAATAAAGCACTCATTTTCTAATTCAGTGAGCAAAGCTCCAGAGAGGCCAAGGGTGCTAGTTTCAGTTCAGTTCAGTCGGTCAGTCGTGTCCGACTCTTTGCAACTTCACGAACCTCAGCACGCCAGGCCTCCCTGTCCATCACCAACTCCCGGAGTTCACTCAGATTCACATCCATTGAATCGGTGATGCCATCCAGCCATCTCACCCTCTGTCGTCCCCTTCTCCTTCTGCCCCCAATCCCTCCTAGCATCAGAGTCTTTTCCAATGAGTCAACTCTTCACATGAGGTGGCCAAAATATTGGAGTTTCAGCTTCAGCATCAGTCCTTTCAATGAACACCCAGGACTGATCTCCTTTAGAATGGACTGGTTGGATCTCCTTGCAGTCCAAGGGACTCTCAAGAGTCTTCTTCAACACCATAGTTCAAAAGCATCAATTCATCGGCACTCAGCTTTCTTCACAGTCCAACTCCCACATCCATATGTGACTACTGGAAAAACTTTAGCTTTGACTAGACAGACCTTTGTTGGCACAGTAATATCTCTGCTTTTCAATATGCTATCTAGATTGGTCATAAAACTTTCCTTCCAAGGAGTAAGCGTCTTTTAATTTCATGGCTGCAATCACCATCTGCAGTAATTTTGGAGCCCAAAAAAATAAAGTCTGACACTGTTTCCACTGTTTCCCCATCTATTTCCCATGAAGTGGTGGGACCAGATGCCATGATCTTTGTTTTCTGAATGTTGAGCTTTAAGCCAACTTTCTCAGTATCCTCTTTAACTTTCATTAAGAGGCTTTTTAGTTCCTCTCCACTTTCTGCCATAAGGGTGGTGTCATCTGCATATCTGAGGTTATTAATATTTCTCCTGGCAATCTTCATTCCAGCTTGTGCTTCTTCCAGCCCAGCGTTTCTCATGATGTACTCTGCATAGAAGTTAAATAAGTAGGGTGACAATATACAGCCTTGACGGACTCCTTTTTCCTATTCGGAACCAGTCTGTTGTTCCATGTCCAGTTCTAACTGTTACTTCCTGACCTGCATATAGGTTTCTCAAGAGGCAGGTCAGGTGATCTGGTATTCCCATCTCTTTCAGAATCTTCCACAGTTTATTGTGACCCACACAGTCAAAGGCTTTGGCATAGTCAATAAAGCAGAAATAGATGTTTTTCTGGAACTCTCTTGCTTTTTCCATGATCCAGAAGATGTTGGCAATTTGATCTCTAGTTCCTCTGCCTTTTCTAAAACCAGCTTGAACATCTGGAAGTTCACGGTTCACGTATTGCTGAAGCCTGGCTTGGAGAATTTTGAGCATTACTTTACTAGCATGTGAGATGAGTGTAATTGTGTGGTAGTTTGAGCATTCTTTGGCATTGCCTTTCTTTGGGATTGGAATAAAAACTGACCTTTTCCAGTCCTGTGGCCACTGCTGAGTTTTCCAAATTTGCTGGCATATTGAGTGCAGCACTTTCACAGCATCATCTTTCAGGATTTGAAATAGCTCGACTGAAATTCCATCACCTCCACTAGCTTTGTTCATAGTGATGCTTTCTAAGGCCCATTTGACTTCACATTCCAGGATGTCTTGTTCCAGGTGAGTGATCACACCATCGTGCTTATCTGGGTCATGAAGATCTTTTTTTTTTTGTACAGTTCTTCTGTGTATTCTTGCCACCTCTTCTTAATATCTTCTGCTTCTGTTAGGTCCATACCATTTCTGTCCTTTATCAAGCTCATCTTTGCATGAAATGTTCCCTTGGTATCTCTAATTTTCTTGAAGAGATCTCTAGTCTTTCCCATTCTGTTGTTTTCCTCTATTTCTTTGCATTGATCACTGAGGTAGGCTTTCTTATCTCTCCTTGCTATTCTTTGGAACTCTGCATTCAGATGCTTATATCTTTCCTTTTCTCCTTTGCTTTTCGGTTCTCTTCTTTTCACAGATATTTGTAAGGCCTCCTCAGACAGCCATTTTGCTTTTTTGCATTTCTTTTCCATGATGCTAGTTTAGTCCCAGCATAAACCAGCTTGGCTCACATAAAGAAAAACTGCATATCTTGAAATGTGTCCAATCACCGAATGTGACCATCAATGCACAGAGACCTCCCCAAGGGGCCTAGGGGAAACAGAACTTCTGTTCCTGTGATTCAAACCACATACCTTCCAATAGACAAGCAGAACCTGACATGTATGCCATAATTCTAGCCTCTCATGGCCATTGAAGACACTGCTAATCAAACACTATTAGGGCTCAGGGACTCATACTCAGACATTTGTGACCCTTTAGACTATAGCCTGCCAATCTCCTCTGTTCATGGGGTTTTCCAGGCAAGAATACTGGAGTGGGTTGCTATTTCCTCCTCTAGAGGATCTTCCCAACTCAGGAATCAAACCTGTGTCTCCCATGTATCCTGCATTGCAGGAGATTCATCTCTGAGACATTAGGGAAACCCAGTCAAACACTATGCCCTTCACCTAATTAACCTCAGAATCCTTCTTAACACAATACCCCAGATTACCACTAATTAATCTGATGGGTTAGCATTAATCCATCAGAGTTGAGAGCTGGCTTGCAGAATAAATTGCCAAAATAGAGGGACAATTAGTAGAATTGTTTGGTTAAAGTAATCTCAGTCAGCAAAATGTAAGCCCAGAGACCTTGGGATACCAGAGAAAAATGCCCCTTATGTCAGTCACATATACCCAATTATTAACACACTAGAAAAAAAAAAAAAACCATTGATGAAGAATCAAGAGAAGTGTATTCTAGATCCATCTGTGCCCAGCTGGCTATGTAATTGGACAGGTCAAACACCTATGCACAAAGTACTGTGAGGGACACAAAAATGAGAAACAGTCATCCTGCCCTGCAGAGCTACTACGAGACTGATAGAAAAGGTCAGGACTTGCAAGTCGGGAGCAGTACTATGGACATTTAAATGAGGTCAGGATAACATTCACTTGAGGGAAGCCAAGGAAGGCTTCATGAAGGAGATAGTGTGTGATGGACTCTGGAAGATTTCAACAAGCAAATGAGATTGAATGGGAAATACCAGGGAGGAGATTGTAAAGAAAAAGTACTGGGCTTGTTGGAAAATAAAAATAGCTTATTGGTGCGTGGAGTATGAAAACATGGAAGCATAGGACAGTGGTGGAATGTTTGAGGATTCAGACTCCATTTAGAAGGAGCTTCCCTGGTGGCTCAGCTGGTAAAGAATCTGCCCACAATGCAGGAGATGAAGGAGATGCTGGTTCAATCCTCAGGCGGGGAAGATCCCCTGGTGGAGGGCGTGGCAACCCACCCAGGATTCTTACCTGGAGAATCCCATAGAGAGAGGAGCCTGGAGGGCTACAGTTATTAGGGTCACACAGAGTTGGACACAACTGAAGCAACTGAGCACACAAGCACGCGCTCCATTTAAAAGCAGTGTCTTTCTTTGTTGCTATTGTGTTTGTTTTGTTTGCATGATAGGAAGACCCATATATGTTTCTCTCAGGTAAAGAGAAAATGCCAGGATAACAGGAAATGACTGAATACATTAGCCCAAATTGAGACAAAATCCTAGCAGTAAAAGGAAGAAGTAGAATTGCAGATCCAAGTGGAAGGATTTGGCTTGGGAAAGTGCAGAGGCACACTTTCCTCAGAGACAGGGAAGGAAGGAAAAAGGGAGATGGACAGGAGAGGCTGAGGTGGGGGAAGAAGACCCAGGAGCAAGCACAGTGGGGGCCTCAGTCCTTTCAGGAGAACACGGCATCTGTGGAGGCTGAAGAAGTCAGGGTGGAGAATGAAGGAAGAAAGAGGTCACTGCGAGGCAAGTGATAGCACATCAAAAGAATGAGAAAGAGGGCAACCCAGCAGTAGCCTAAGTAAAACGGCACCCTATTAACAACCCCATTCAGTCCCCATTACCTCATCTGTAAAATGAGAACATGGAGTCAGTTTAAAAGATAAAAGCTAAATTACTAGGGTCTTGGGAGGCAGGAAAAATCACCTCCACCGTCATTCAGCAGCTCTCTCTTGATACAGAAGCCTCTTTAAGGCACCTCTGTACTACCTGGAGATTCCTCTAAAGCCTGATTGAAAATCTTATAGGGGACTTTCAGCTCTAACGTGCTATGAATCTCCTGAGTCTTTCTAGAAAAATCCCTTCCAGCTCCTACCCCAGCAGATACACACACACACACACACACACACACACACACACACACACACGTCTTTGCAATCAAAGCAAGTGGCACATTCAAAACCTGTAGAATTAGAGTCTTCCCAGGCAAGGGCTGTCCTTGCCACAAAATGTACAAGGGTTATCTTTAGGACCTGTTCTGGGTGGAAGGGTCCACAAAGCAAAAATAAACAGGCAAACTGCAGAAACCTAATAAAACAAATATGGAGAAGGTTTCCATTTACAAATGGAGAGATGCCCTCAACATTATAGAGATTATGGACTACTGCAGTTTAATTCAATATTGATGTGGGCATAACTCTGGCCTCTTCTAGACCACAGTCCTAAAGAGGAAGCAGACAAAGGTTGCAACGGAAAACAAAGCCCGTTTCTTTTCCAGGGTGGTTGGGCGGGGCAGGGGTGGGGGGTGTGGGGGGTGGTTGGCAATGCTTCAAAAGAAAAGAACCCACTTGTGAGCACCAAATCCAGTGGCAGCAGAAGGCAAGTGTGGAACATCTGTTCTACAACCAACTCTCTCAGGCTCTGGAGAGGGAAAGGAGGCTTAGAACAGTAATGCTAAAGGCTGATTATTCAACTGTAGAGGAATAATTGAAGGAAAACATGCCAGGAATTATCCTGTCGCTCATAACTAATATTACTCTTAGAGTGTTTTAGGTTAGGAAGGAGCCTTGAGAAATCGCCTTCACGCAGAACCACACTGACATCGTCTAGAGGTAATTATACTATGCCGACAGAAACACATTCTGCTTCACCCTTCACATCTCTGGAACAATAATCCTCCCCTGGAATGACATTCTTCCTCTGTGCATCAAGGTCTTTCCCTCCACACATGTAACCTTTTGCTTATTCCAGTTATTGAGCACCCACTATGTGCTTTGTGCTGTGCTGTACTTAGTCACTCAGTTGTATCAGACTGTTTGCAATTCCATGGGCTGTAGTCTGCCAGGCTCCTCTGTTCATGGGGATTCTCCAAGCAAGAACACTGGAGTGGGTTGCCATGCCCTCCTCTGGGGGATCTTCCCAACGCAGGGATCGAATCCAGGTCTCCTGCACTGCAGGCAGATTCTTTACCAGCTGAGCCAGCAGCGAAGCCCAAGAATACTGGAGTGGGTATCCCATCCCTTCTCCAGGAGAACTTCCCAACCCAGGGATTGAACCGAGATCTCCTGCATTGCAGGTGGACTCTTTACAAGCTGAGCAACCCAGCAAACCCACGAGGCACCTTATGTACCACATATTTTTGGATTCAGTGAGGGCAATGATTAAGTATAATACTTTACCCCTTAAATCATTGAAGGTTTCTTTAGGTGTGTTCAGCCTAACTCTTACGGGGGCTGAAATGATCTGTTAAATGGATACCTTTTTACTTCTTCTTAAAAATTTATTTTTTAAGTTCAGTAATCTTAGTAGGTTTCATTTTATTCATATATTAAACAAACATTTATTGAATTCATATCATCTTGGAATAGATCCACCTGATAGGCCCCTACCCTCTCATGGGGTTCCTCAAGCCTTCTCTGAGGTTTCCACAGCCTGCCTGTGCTGTAGATCTGAAGACAGATCTATAGACTGTGGACAGGCTATATATAGGCAGTCTGAATATAGGGAAAAGAAGTGACAAAGTAAAATGGGCTCTGACTGTTCAAAGGAGAGGAAAAGAAGGAAACAATTGTTCTTGAGAACAAGAGCTGTGAACAACCTAGCTCAGGGTTCCCCACACTCAGCGTTGAGAGAAAGTCTCTAATGTGTCTATATAGTAGTCACTTTAATTATCATTTTATATCCATTTTTTAAATGAGAAAGGAGAGACCTCTGACCTGACAAAGCTTTCTTCCCGTTGCCAACAATCTTCTCTGGAGGACATAGAACTTGAGAAAGTAAATCTCCGTGATAATTGTAGAAGAATAATACAAAACAGTTAATAGTTTTTGAGAGCTTATCAGGCACTGATCTAAATGCATTCAGTTCAGTTCAGTCGCACAGTCATGTCCAACTCTTTGCGATTAGAGCTATCGTTTCATTTTATCCTAGGGTTATAGGTACTATTTTTATTCCTATTTCGAGAGGAGAAAACTGAGACACAGAGAACTTAAGAAAATTCCGAAGGTCACCCAGCTAAAAATGTTCTGCTTAAATATGAACCCAGGCTGTCTGACTCCAGGACCTGTGCTGTCAAGAACTATACTCCATTCATTTCCAGAGTCTGTGCCATAGTTCAGGAATAAGGGCATGCAAATCGGGGACTGCTCATGAAATCCCATGAAGTGTTCTACTGAATATAATGTCCTTACTATTGTATTGCAGCACCAAGTGGACCAAGAAGCCCAAAACCCCTCCATTCTTGCCCTTATTATTTCCCCTTTTTCTCCTCTCATTCGGGCTTCCCTGGTGGCTCAGACAGTAAATAATACACCCACAATGCGGGAGACCTGAGTTCGATCCCTGGGTTGGGAAGATCCCCTGGAAAAGGGGACCCACTGGAAAAGCTACCCACTCCAGTATTCTGGCCTAGAGAATTCCATGGACAGAGAAGCCTGGCAGGCTACAGTCCATGGGGTCACAAAGAATTTGACATGACTGAGCGACTTTCACATACACACACCTCTCATTCAGTTGCCCCTTCAAGACAAAAATGTTTCCCCTAAGTGCCCTCATCAATTCTCAGGAAAAACATGCGCCCACACACAGCATACCATGACAACTGGCAGACTAACATGGAGAGAATGCCAAGAGTGCCCGCAGCCAGGGGTCCCAGTGGGGCCTGGGAATCACTGGGACATTTTTTTTCACCGAGGCAAAACCTGGAGGGGAGGCTTAGGACTTGCAGACCTCATTCAGAAGTGCCATGGACCTGTAATCTCTGTATACACCTTAAACACACCAGACCTTGTGTTTTTACCAAGAGAAACGAGCAGAGGAGGAAAGGGAGCATGTTGGATTCCACCCTATAGGCTGACATCTGTAATACATTCTTTCACAATAGGCTTCAGTGTTTCCTGTAAAGTTTTCTTCTTCCTGCTTTTACAATTATCTTCCAAAATTTTGCAAAACAAAGTTGGTTTTGGTTTCTTTATTTTCTATTTTTGTTTTTGGGTTCAATTGTTTTAAGGTCTCCATGGTTTCATGACTTATCCAATTTCAGTGAGTCGGCACTGCTCTTTGATTTTTAAACATGCCATTACTAAATGCTTTAAAGTTTCTTGAACTATTTTTATGAAAATCTTTACAACAAGATATTATATACATCTCTACCCTTCTTTAACAGTGTATATTCCAAATTTAGCCTTTTGTTATTGCTAACTAGAAATTGGCAGTATTAACAAAGTATTGCTTACAATATGATACTCTGAGATGCCAGAGAAAAGTGAATGAGCTTTGGTCACACACTGGCTGATCCCAGAATGTTTATAACTGATGTTTTTATCCTTACACTCTAATTGTTTCCCTTGCTGTTTGCTCTCACTTCTCAATATTACAGCTCTTTAGAGCTAGTCACATTCCCTTCATTCCTATAACCCAGAAGAAACTTGATCATGTTTAACTACATCAAACCAACACTAAATTTAATTCTAATACCTGGCTTCAAGTTTAAGGATGGTCTAAAGCTGTGCTGTCCAGTAAGGTAGCCACCAGCCACATGTAACTGTGGAATGTAGTCGATTTGATTAAGGAACTGAATTTTTTATTTCATTTAATTTTGATTAATTTTAATTTTAAAGCCAATACTCAATTCAGTTATTGGTGAATCTTTACACATTTGTTAACAATTTGGGTATGCAAATCCACTTTTTGTGAAAATTTAGCATTTGGATTCAGATTTGTAAAATATACACTAGACCTAAAAGACTTAATATGAGAAAAAAAAGTTCATACTTCATTAATAATTTTGATTGATTACATATTGAAATTATAAAGTTTTGGAACTATTGAGTATCCTCTTTACCTTTTTTAATGTGGCTATTGGAAATTTTTAAAGTGCATGCGTGGCCTACATCCCACTCTTATCAGGTAGGACTGCTCTAGAGTCTTGTTACTCAAAGCATGGTCCATGACCAGTAGCATCTGCATGTGAACTTGTTAGAAATACAGAATCTCAGGCTCACCCAGACCTACTAAGTCAACATCTACACATTAATAAGACTCCCCAAGCAATTCTTAATAAGATTCAGAAGTGCTCATCTAGAGAGCTGTGATTCTCAAGCTGTGGAAAAGAATCAGATTTGTTTAATTTCCAAGGAAGTATAGACAATTATATTTGTCAAATACAATAAAAAGAGCTATAATAAGGTGAAAATGAAACAAAACATAAATTCAAATTTCTTTGAAAGTGTGTACAAGGCAATCACTGTAGAGAATCACGATTATACTTGCGATTTTTTGCCAAACAAGACATTATGTGTGAAATACCAGTTCTCCATTAAACACCTATAGCCACACTTTCTCTATGCATTGTACATATTAATACTTAAGGCTTATAATGTGGTAATTAAGCTTGCTTCTTGTTTGTCATTTTATCTAATCTGGACTGGATGGGCGACAACACTCCTCCCAAGACCTAACATATATCTAAACCATTTCTAAGTTTTGTTTAACAGCACACATAGAGAAATAAGGCTCACAGAATAGAAGAATGGACTGTCCAAAAGTCTGTTCTATACATCTGTGTCTCTTGGACTCTGTGGGAGAGGGAGAGGGTGGGTTGATTTGGGAAAATGGCATTGAAACACGTATAATATCATGTAAGAAATGAATCGCCAGTCTAGGTTCGATGCAGGATACAGGATGCTTCGGGCTGGTGTACTGGGATGACCCAGTGAGATGGTATGGGGAGGGAGGTGGGAGGGGAGTTCAGGATTGGGAACTCATGTACACCCATGGTAGATTCATGTTGATGTATGGCAAAACCAATACAGTATTGTAAAGTAAAATAAAGTAAAATAAAAAAAATTTTTTTAAAGAATGGAATGGAAGAAGAAAATTCAAAGCAACCTCAGCAAGCTCAGGATATTCATTTTTTTAACTGCTATCCAAAGTGAAGCAAGTGGCACTGTATTTTTAAAACTTATCTTCAGTCCTTTATCAGTAGTAGTCAGTTCTGACCATTTATTCTGTAAAGTTATAATCAAATATCAATTATCTTCCAGTCAAAGAAAATAGCTTATAGCTTTTATGAACTTTTGGGTAACAGGTTTCAAACCTTGAAATGTCACACACAGTAATGGAGTCCTACTCACATGACTACTACACAGTTCAAATCCCACACAACTCATCACATGACTTAGACAAAGACAAGATGGATCCCGTTCATCACCAAGGAGTCTACATGCGTGAATACTGAACAATGTCGAATTATTGCTATAAAAGTTTTAAGATGCTTACCCTCAATTTCTGTACCTACATTGTCATAAACTGGTAGCAAAGAGTTCATACCAGTCTGGCTCTTTGAACAGCACTGCTTTAGATCTTCCTACAGAATAAAAGATCAGGATTTAAACAGTCATCTTTCTCGGAAGCCATTTAGATTCTAGTTTTCTAGATGTGTTCTGGATAAATAAGACTGTCAGATGTAGAGCCACAGATAAGCAAGATAAGGTGAACTCATCAGTTGATGAGATCTGTATCATTAATTCAAACTACAAAGATATGTTATATTTTATTTTCTGTTATCACAACACATGTCACATTTCATGCAGCTCTAGATTCACACCTTTTGAGGGAACAAAGTATGTCCTCTCCATATGTGAGGTTTATGTTCACATTTCTACTTGATTATAAAAATGATTTTTATTTCACAGGAAAAAGGAACTATACATATCCAAGATGGCAAATAATATTAAAATGCTAAGAACTTTCCCACTGAAATTAGAACAATCCTTTATAATACATCCAAAAAAACAGAGACAATGTATACACCTAAATGAGTAACTAAAACTGCCCACTATCCAGCCTTGTAGTATTAGTTGTCTGAGATGTTGTTATTTGCTAGTTATTTAAGTTCAAACTGGGATGGGAAATTCTTAAGCATTTTGCCATGCTTGCAGTTGTCCAGTCTGGAAACCCTTGACCTGCTTCTTCTCCCAAACCTTAAATCTAATCAGTTTCATAATCCTATGCATTCTACCTTTCTGCTACCTAACAAATCCCATCTCTTTCAGTTTCAGCTATCATTGCTTTTGCTCAGGTTCTCATTGGCAATTGTGTGGATTTGTATTTCAAGTTCTTAACTAGCCTCATTCCCTTCCTTTCCAGATCCCTTTATCTTTTATAAAACCAGATTTATGTTTTCAAAATTTAATATGAATCACTTCCATCGATTTCTACAAAATTCAAATTCCTTAATTTTAGATACAAAATCCTTCATAATCTGAATGCCCTTTCTCCATAATCCTTTTGACAATACCTCATGAAATCAACATACCTAGCAACCATTCATCATCTAGAAACTACTTCCCGAGTCTGGTGTATTTCCATATTCTCCTTTATTTTGCAGTGATACTGTGTAAATCTAGACAGGTAAGTTTATCCTATGTTTGTTAGCACATAATGATGAAATTGTAATTCTGATCATGATATTCATCATTTTTCAAGTTAAGTGCAGGTTACCAAATCCCATTAGAAAGTAGAAGGTTGCATACATAAATTGTCTGGGTCACCTTAATCTTAGTCAATGTTTCAAATGTCTAAAACTTAGTATTCATTTCATGTGTGTGCACAAAATATGCACACATGCATAGACACTCACGTGCATGCACTGCTTGTACAGGAACATGTTGAAGAAGGCAGAGCCAGCCTCTACAAGTCTGTGGTTTCCAACAGCTGCAAGGAGATGTCTTGTTACCCGGACTTTCCATTCCCAGAAGATTATCCAAACTATGTGCCAAATTCTCTATTCCTGGATTATCTCAAAATGTATGCAAACCGGTTCAACCTCCTGGAATGCATTCAATTCAAGGTAAGAAAGGCACAAAACATCAGTTAGCAGTCAGGAAGTGTTTCCTACCTATTTTGTGTTATCTCTCTCTACCTGGGGTTCTATAAATGACAGAATGAACTGGCAAGACCAACAACACCTGGTTGGATTCTTTTCCCCTTTTACTTACAATCACCCTAAGTAAATCTGGAAGTAGAAGTGAATACTTGGTTTAAGGATTCATGTGTAGAATTTTTTTAGTTTGCAATGCTTCCATCCAAGTATCCAAATGGACCTTAAAAATGTCAAACCGCATTTTCAGTTTGGGCCAAATGCCTATACACAGGGACATTGAGAACTTCCTACCAGCTCCAGGGCTCTCCCTTTTTACTGTCCGTTTATAGAAATGGATGTGTGCACTGGCTCATACACAAGAGAACCTCACTGTTTGCAGGAAGCCCTTTCTAGATATCTTTGGAATTAGAAAAATCTTTGACATGGTTCTTCTCATTGACCATACCCACCTCCTTTCCCATTTTAGGGGAAGAGACAGGAGGTAGGTAGAAAGACAGAAGCAAATAAATATATCCTCTTTCTTTCTTCCCTGGAGAATCCCATGGACGGAGGAGCTTGGTGGGCTGCAGTCCACGGGTCGCAAAGAGTCAGACACAACTGAGCGACTTCACTTCACTGCACTTCTTTCTTCCTGTTTTTCCTTTCTCTGCAAGAAACACATGAAAATTCATGTGATTCTCTTCTCTTATTACTCTCCCTATAAGAGGTAGGGATGGTTAGGAATTCATGGAGAATTACACAGAAAAAGTAACATGAGTGGAAAGATTGGCCAAAACAAGTACCATGTAAGATTCACCTTCACAACCTTTAAAGTGTTCCTGATCAAAATGAAATCACTATCTGTACCTCCATATTCATTTCAGCATTATTTACAAAGGCCAAACTATAGAAATAACTTGTGTCCATTGATGGATAAGTGGATAAAGAAATGTGATAGATGATTAATAGATAGACAGATAGACAATGGAATATTATTAGCCATGGTTAAAAAAAAATTCTGTCACTTGCAAACACATGGATGAACTTTGAGGGCATTATACTAAATGAAATAACTCAGACAGAGAAAGACAAATTTGTATGATCTCTTTTATACGTAGAATCCAAAAAATAAAAAGGGACCTTCCCTGGCAGTCCAGCAGCTAAAACTCTGAACTCCCAATGCAGGGGGCATGCGTTCAATCCCCAGTTGGGAAACTAAAGATTCCTCATGCCCCCGAAGCATGGGCAAAACAAACAAACAAACAACAACAACAAAAAAAAAAACCCCAAACTCATAGAAATAGAGAACATACTGATGGCTGCCAGAAGTAGGCTAGGGAGTAAGGGAAGGTGGTCAAAAGGTATAAACTTCCAGTTATAAGACAAATTAGTTCTGGAGATACATTCTATATTGTGTAAATCAACTCTGGAGATGTATTGATAATTATACCATACTGTATTTTTAAAAATTGCTAAGAGAATAGATCATAAAAGTTCTTATCAGAAGAAAAAAATTGTAACTATGTGGGGTGATAAATGTTAACTAAACTTATTGTGGTAATCATGTTAACATATGCACACATGTCAAATCATTAGGTTGTACACTTTAAACTTTTACAGTGTTATATGTCAATTATATCTCAATAAAACCAGAGAAAATTAAAAGTACTCTAGTTGTCCAAAGAATATTTCATCCTACTTCCTTATTTCATGAGACAGAGTAAGAATAAAACAGTACCATAATTGATGGATATAATCCATAAAATTATTTTTAATGTATCAGAATTTCTGAACCTGAAGCATTTCCTTTGCTACATGCTTTCCAAACCTGTTTTAAAATATATATATAAAACTGGATGTTCACCAAAGTTTTAAGAAAGTACACACAAGCAGCTGTCTGTGAGAGGTTTTGTTTTTCCTTCCTCTCTATACATTCCAAATTTTCAATGATAAATTCAGTATTTTCAAGATAAAAATAAATTTTATTTTGAATGATTTTTTAATTACCTGAAAATTTACGTTTTAAAAAGATGATTGCTAATACAAATGTAGACCCCAACAAGCACTTCAAGTATGATAAAACAGACAGTGAACCATTAAGTGGGACTTGAGAAGTCTATCTTTGAAACCTGAAGAGGAAAATGAGGCATCAAAGTCTCTTTCATGCTTTTAAATTTGACTTGTAAATTTCTTTTATATATTTTCTGAATCAGAACCTCATACCCATGGACATACATGTACTTTAAGAGAACAAAAAATAGACTACAGTTGACCCTGGAGCAACATGGGTGATTAGAGGTGCCAACTCTACACAATGGAAATCTCCCATTTCCTCCATTTCAGCGCTGTCTCTGTATCCACAGTTCCACATCCGTGGATTCAAACACTTATGAATCCTGTTTACTGTAATATTTACTGTTTTTTTTTAAAATCCACATATAAGTGGACCTGCACAGTTCAAACCCATGTTGTTCAAGAATCAGCTGTATTTGAAATTCAGACAACTCCATGGAAATTCACGCATAAAACGAGCACTTTTCCACAGTTCCTCCAGTCTGGGCAAATTTCAGTACCATAGCCTATAAGGCCTTTCATAAGCTACTTGTGACCAGATTTATATTTTCAATTATATACTATCCATGTCTCCATTAAAGGGACTGTTGAAAAGAATTGTCTCGAGTCCCTTCGCTGTTCACCTGAAACTACCACACCATTTTTAATTGGCTATACTCCAATACAAAATAAAAAGTTTAAAGTTTAAAAAAAAAAAGAGTTGTCTCTATAAGAACTAGACATGGCAGAAAAAGAATTTCAAAAACACAGAAATACCTAGGTTATAATCTTGGTTCTATTACTCATTGTGAGACTTGGAGAAAATCACTTAAAATTTTTGGACCTTATCACCTCTCTTCAATACCCCTCTACAACTCTAAGTTTAGAATACTTCCATCCAGAAAATTGTGATTAACCTGAGAGCCCAATTCAATATCTAGGGTTATGCTTATTATATTTATAATATAATAAATATGTATGTGCTCGAGAATATTTGAAATAATTGGCATGTCAGCCAGCAAGCCCTTTCTGGAATCTTGAAAACTATTAACCATGTCTATGATTCTTTTTTCAGACAAAAGTCTGCAGTGTAAGAAAACGCCCAGATTTTACTGCCACAGGCCAATGGGAGGTAGTCACTCTGAGCGAAGGGAAGCAAGAGTCAGCCATCTTTGATGCTGTCATGGTCTGCACTGGTTTCCTTACTAATCCATATTTACCACTGGACTCCTTTCCAGGTATAGCCCTTTCTACAACTGACTTTAATTTGTCTTATGTGAGCCACCCTGATACTGGATTGTTCTGGAAATACACTCCTATTGATTTCCTCCATTAAATAAAGTAGTGAGGTAAGAGGGTTTTTTCCCCTGACCAGCGCTATTTGGGCAGATTTTGGTTTTCATCAGTTTCAAACAAGTTATGAGTACCAAAGAGCAGAATGAATAACTATGACACAGTTTTATGCTTCACTGAAGTTCAGTGTCCATCTCTAAGTAACTGGCAGCACCAGAAAGCCTTCTAAGACATAGGAGGCCTAGACAGTTTGCTAGCCTCGGCAGGAGTGCATTGACAAAGGTGAGAGTAGAGGTCAGAAGCGTCAATCCGTGAATAAAGGAAAAATAACTTGATTTTTGTTTGTTTATGTCTATGGGTCATGGCAGTTAACTAGATCAAAGGTTTATGGCACTGTTAATAGTCACCAGGGGCATAAGTCTTGGGAGGCAAATTAAGACATCTTTGGGCCTCAGTTTCTTCATCTGGCTTTTGCAACCATGATTCATTTATGTCAAATTTCAATTGGATTACAACTCAGAGGGAATAGGAAATCCAGTGGTTTGGTTTATTCAATCTGCAGCAAAGGATTCAAAAGGTTCAAACTTTAGCAAATTTTTCTCTGAATCATCTAAATATCACTTGCAGTGATCACAAGACTCAGTTCACAATTAACTCATCTACCTCCAGTGATACTTGGTCTGCCCCCAGCGGTTACTGGTCAGGCCATGTTAAGATAAAACATATCCTGAAAACTGTCATAGACTATAATCATTTAATTGGAAAGCAGTCCAGCCTTCTTCCTGGTGCAGGAAACTCTTCAGCATCCCTGAGAAAGACTCAACAGCCTCGGCTTAAATGCCTTCAACTATGAATTCTTTCCACCTCACCCATTTCTTGCCTGCAGAGAAAACCCCTGAGTAGGCAAGTTACTCCAACTCCCAGGTAGGAGTATCTGGTACAGGATCACTCCAAGAATCCAGAAAATTTCATGACATAGAGAGTACACTGTGTTTATTGCTAAGAATACAGAAGTGGATAAGACAACACATCGCCTGCATGAAAGGAATGAAAAGAGTTTTATAGGGGTCCAGTGGAGGAATCGCAGTCTACATATGACCTGTAATGACAGCAATACTCACTTTACAACAAATTCATGTACTTGAAATGGTCCTGGACCTGCCCTGCAGATGCTACTCAAGTCAGGTCAGATTAGGATAAAGTATAGCTTGAAAGCAATGGAGCCAATGTGCTCAGTTTAAATAAGAAGAGCTTAGGACCAGGAGGTATAGATTCCAGGCTATACAGTTAAGAAGCTATGATCCTTTTGAAGTTCATAAGCATGATGATTGGGTGTTCACACTGTTGCATGACATGTTCAGTTCAGTCGCTCAGTCATGTCCGACTCTTTGTGACCCCATGAACCTCAGCACGCCAGGCCTCCCTGTCCATCACCAACTCCTGGAGTCTACCCAAACTCACGTCCATCGAGTCGGTGATGCCATCCAGCCATCTCATCCTCTGTTGTCCCCTTCTCCTCCTGCCCCCAATCCCTCCCAGCATCAGGGTCTTTTCCAATGAGTCAACTCTTCGCATGAGGTGGCCAAAGTATTGGAGTTTCAGCTTCAGCATCAGTCCTTCCAATGAACACCCAGGACTGGTCTCCTTTAGGGTGGACTGGTTGGATCTCCTTGCAGTCCAAGGGACTCTCAAGAGTCTTCTCCAGCACCACAGTTCAAAAGCATCCATTCTTCAGCACTCAGCTTTCTTCACAGTCCAACTCTCACATCCATACATATGACTACTGGAAAAACCATAGCCTTGACTAGATGGACCTTTGTTGGCAAAGTAATGTTTCTGCTTTTGAATATGCTATCTAGTTTGGTCATAGCTTTCCTTCCAAGGAGTAAGCATCTTTTAATTTCATGGCTGCAATTACCATCTGCAGTGATTTTGGAGCCCCCCAAAATAAAGTCTAACACTGTTTCCACTGTTTCCCCATCTATTTCCCATGAAGTGATAGCACCAGATGCCATGATCTTAGTTTTCTGAACACTGAGCTTTAAGCCAACTTTTTCACTCTCCTCTCTCACGTTCATCAAGAGGCTTTTTAGTTCCTCTTCACTTTCTGCCATAAGGGTGGTGTCATCTGCATATCTGAAGTTATTGATATTTCTCCTGGCAATCTTGATTCCAGCTTGTGCTTCTTCCAGCCAGCATGACATGTGCTCCCTCCTAAGCCTTGTTAGGACACCAGCACATTACCCATCAGACGTCAAAAAAAAACAAAACAAAACTATATAATCTTGGGCTTTCCACTTAACGGTTCTAAGCCTCTGTTTTCCTTCCTAGAAACTGGGGTTTGACCTACCTTACCCAAGAGCATATATCACAAATCAAGCAAACAGAACTCTATTAGTATTTGCCATCCTTCTCTATATCCATATTACCAGCCACTACCAATTGGTTATTTCAAATCCATGGATAAATTATTATTAAGGAGCCTTTGAGCACTAAAATTTCATGACGTTAGACTTGAAATGGAGTCCTCTAAACCTCATCATCTCTCTCTCTGCCCCATAGTAGACTTGCATACACCCTGGAGTAGTTGTTAATCGTCACAAAAATTAAATTCGTTGAAATTAGTCAAAAAACATGTCATCAGTTCTGGAGGCAATTCCAGAAGAAAGTGGTCCAAAAAGTCTTCATAAATATAATAGGTATTACAGCTGGAATAAATATATAACTTCCCAAGGTAACTTATTTTAATTCAGAAACCATATACATTCAGCTATGTTTGCTAACACAGCCCCTTCACATAACAAAAGTTCTTGCTCTGTTCTCCTGTAACATAAGTGGGGAAAGTATTAATCTGATAGAAGACTCAGCCACAGAGTCTCATATTTGCCCACTTGTGATCCAAAAAAGCCTGATCCAGAGAGAATCTAAGACAATCTAACATTCACAGATAATTCTATTATTCTAATTAAACTTGTCCAGTTCTCCATTCCTGGCAGTTTCTTGGATCCATATTGGGTCAAATGTTGAGCTAAGTCAATATTTGAATTTGATTGCATCTTTGCTAAATTCAAAATGATCTAGATTGTGGTTGGGTTTTAACTGAGATTCATGTTAGACTTCTAAAGATTTAAGGTGAAATAGAGTTACTGGCCTTGGTTAAGGCCCAGTAATGTGCCACTAATGTGCCACAGCATCCATATCCCCTGAGAAATCACTGAGAATCTAGATGTGCTGTCATATTTTCTTTTTTTAAAAAAAGTTCTTTGCACAGGATGTATTACTTTTGATTGTTTTATGCAACCTAAGAGTACTTTCCAAAACCCTCCACAAGCATTTGATGTTTCAATGAGATTTGGCATCAACTGAGATGTTTTATCTAGTTCAAACAGCTCTGATCCCAGTATAACTAACATAACTCCTTTTTCTGTAAGCCAACTCTGGCTGACACAGCAAACCTAGCCTGAGTTACCATCAGTCACCAAAGTAAACACACAAGGATCTTTCACATAGGGACCGTAATTTTCTTTCCTTTTTTAAAAAAGTTTGGTTGCACTGGGTCTTTGCTGTGGCGCTCAGGCTTCTCTTGTGTCACATGGGCTTAGTAACCCTGCAGCATGTGGGATCTTAGTTCCCCGACCAGGGATTGAACCTGCATCCCCTGCATTGGAAGGCAGATTCTTAACCCCTGGATCACCAGAAAGTCCCATCTTTTTATTTCTTATTTCCCATATCATCTAGCACATTGTCTGGCACATAAGAGGTATCCAAAAAGTTTGCTGAATAGAGTGGAAGCACTGACTCACAGTTTACTTTAACTTCTCTGCTCTTTCTCCTTGCTTATGGAAAGTTCTAAATAATCAAATTAGTAAATAGAGTATTTCTGTCCCATTCACTTCTATCAAATTTTTAAAAGTAATGACTTCTTGTACTTCAGCTTAATAAGTCTTAATGCCATGATTTTTTTCTTTCTTTCCTTTTTTTGTTTGTTTGTTTGTTGTTTTTAGCAGAAAATGGTTTACTGCAGGGCAAAACAAGGATGGGTGCTCATGCTCAAAGACTGAAATCCCCAGTGGGCTGGGGCGGGGGGATTTTTTTACAGTGCCATGATATTTTAACTTAGTAATCATCTAGTAAGTAAAACTAGAGGGTCATCTAGTGAGATGGAGTAGGTATCTCCATAAAATAATCACTCACCAATTTCCGTATTTTGCATAATTATGTATCCATGTTTCAGATTTTCTTAAACTGAGTATGCTATTAAAACAACCTAAGTCACCCATCAAAAGGATGTTATTAGCTGAATAATATATGTGTTTCATTCACAGATCTTGTAAACTTTCTATTTGACTTCCTTTTTTTTCTATAGGTATAAATACTTTTAAAGGCCAGTATTTCCACAGCCGAGAGTATAAACATCCAGATATATTTAGGGACAAGAGCGTTCTTGTTATTGGAATGGGAAATTCTGGCACAGACATTGCTGTGGAGGCCAGCCACCTGGCAAAGAAGGTATTGTTCTTGGTGTTACCTAATGAGGGGCTTTATCTTAAGATGCATGCCTCAAACAAATGTGTTTGACACCATGATAAATGATGAAAGGAAAAAAGAATTCCTAAAACACACACACACACAAACAGATTTTTAGGTACTTTTTTCTTGAATGTTCATAAATGTTACTATAAATTCCAGGTGTCATTTTTCCTCAAAAATTCGGGTTCTCTGACTTCCTATTTTTGCTATTTTCCCAGCCAAAGTGAGTTACGGGAAGCATCTGTTTCTTACTCAGTCCCATGGGTCAGAAAATTCTGGCTAAGTTTTTCTTACAAGATCTTCCATTTGCTCCTTCCTTTCCTTATTGATTGCCACCATCCTTATCAGTTCCATACCACCTCATGTGGGATCTGTTACACAGTCCTCCTCACAACAGTTATGGAAAGAGTTACTATTACTGGGGCTTGCTTATTCTGTACCAAGAACAGCACTAAAGGCTTTACTGCATGACCTCAGCCAATCATGAAAACAAGCCATGAAATAGGTACAAGACTCCTTAACCACCAGTGAAGAAACTGAAACCCAGAGTTAAAGAAGCTGCCTAAAGACACACCACCAGCAGCTTGTAGAGCCAGTCCTCAAACCCAAGTCTCTTCCATTCAAAGCCCCTGCTCCTAATTCTACCTTAAGTGCCTGTACTCCTATCCCAGTCCATCCCCCTAAAACACGACAATCCATCCAGACCCCCAATCACCAACAAACGAATCCTCTGAAAAGACTGCTCTCCTTATGACACTCATGTTAAAAAAAACTAACTCCTCCTTACCTAAAAAAAAAAAAAAGAAAAGAAAAAATCATAAATGACAGGGCTCTCCATCACCTGGTCCAAATCTGCCATTTTAACTTTATCCTGCACTACTTTCCCACATGATCATCAGCTGAAAGCTGACTGGTCTCCTCTGTGACCTTTCCCACCCCCAAGCTTCTATTTCCCCTTCATTCACACCATAGCCCTCCCTTCTGCAGTGCCCTTTTCTCTTTTATTACAATTTACATTTACGTTCCCAGATACCTCTACCCAACACAAAATCATCTCTCCAGTATGAATTTATGTAATAATTGAAATTTACACTCCTCAGATGGCACTTTTATTTCTTGGTGTTGCTCATTATCTTTTATGAGGTTTCTCAGTTGGTGCTAGTGGTAAAGAACCTGCCTGCCAAATGCAAAAGACTTATGAAACACAGGTTCAATCTCTGAGTTGGGAAAATCCCCTGGAGGAGGGCATGGCAACCCACTCCAGTATTCTTCCCTGGAGAATCCACGTGGATGGAGGATCCTGGCGGGCTACAGTCCATAGGGTCACACAGAGTCAGACATGATTGAAGCAACTTAGCACGGCATGGCAATTACCTTTTATATGTAGGTAAAATATATAGTCTGTATTATTTATAGTATGTATTTTCCTTCCAACTATGCTATAAACTAAGTGAAAGCCATTCAGGCAACAAATCAATATTAGTTTTTGAATTCTGCTATACCAAATGGTGTCCCAAGCATGGAGGCTACATGGGAGAACAGAATAATCAAACAGGATTCCTGCTGTCATAGATGGTATAGTCACGGGGAAAACAAATGTGAAGTAAACATGTTTTGACACACACCATTTCTATATTGACAAAGAAACTCCCCTTGTTTCAGAATACAATTCATTTCGACCAAATTATCATATCTGATTCTGCATCATGATGAAGAAAGGCAGGTACAAATATGTCTAATGTCAGAATTACTGATGTGCTTGTAATTCTTGCCACCATAAGGCTCCATTATATTATCAGGCTTCCCTGGTGGCTCAGATGGTAAACAATCTGCCTGCAATGCAGGAGACCCAGGTTCTGTCTCTGGGTGGGGAAGATCCCCTGGAGAAGGGAATGGCTATCCACTCCAGTATTATAAGGTCAAACAAAATGTATCATAAAAACACTAACATTGCAGCTATGGCCACCATGCCCCAGTTTATTGGAAGAAAAACCAGGCATTAAACCAGTTGTTTTGTATTTGCAAAGCAACAGATCGGCTGACTAAATTTTTCAACTTTTAAAAAGTTATACAGACAACTCCTTGTTGTATAGGTTCCAAAGCAACTATTAGCTTAACGAACTATGTCAGCTGGTAAACTCAAATAGTTAAATAATCTGTTTTTTAAAAATCCACTAAAACTAGTTGTACTACTGAATTTTACTGTCAGTTCTAACAATGTTTATGTTGAAACTCTTTGCAGACATCTTTTCTTTTTAAGCTGCACTGCACAGCATGTGGTATCTTAGTTCCCTGGGTCAAACCCATGCTTCCTGCACGGGTTTGATCCAGGAAGGCAGAGTCTTAAGCACTGGGCCACCAGGGAAGTCCCTGCAGACAAGTTTCAGTTGCATCCTTGCCCTGCTCTTGTTTATAGTCACTAGCATACAAAGCTGTTATCACCTGTTCACCATCTTCTCACATGAGATTCCAAGTTCCTATGGCCAACCACAATATATAATTCACCATGGTGTCTAGCACTGAGCCTGGCGGATAAAAAGTGCTCAATAATATGTGCTAAGGCATTTTCATACTCTAGATACTCAAACCATTATCTCAAAAGCATAACTTTAAAGTGGGAGTTAGAGAAGCCAAAACTGTCTTGACAGGGAGGTATTTTGGGGGTGGCTGGTTATTTGGTGCCTTTCAATTCATGAAAACTTCTCTCATCTGTGACAGAACCAGCCCTGTTCACTGTGTCAAACTGAATGGCCTCTTTGATTGCTTCTAGGTGTTCCTCAGCACCACTGGAGGGGCATGGGTGATCAGCCGTGTCTTTGACTCAGGGTACCCATGGGACATGGTTTTCATGACACGATTTCAGAACACATTCAGAAATTCTCTTCCAACTCCTATTGTGAATTGGTTGATAGCGAGAAGGATGAACAGCTGGTTCAATCATGCAAATTACGGCTTAATACCAGAAGACAGGTAAATACGGAGAGTCTGTGAAAGGCTGTTAGGGAGAAGGGGCATTGGTCCTTCCAGCAACCATAATATAGCAACAAGACTGAGTATGAAGGAAAACTTCATATGAATTACTTAGTCATAATGGCTAACTGTTTTCAGTGCTTGGTAAGTAGAATTATGTGATACATAACTGTCAACAACCCTTTAAAGTAAGCCATTTAACCTCCCTTTCAGAGTGGGTATACTAAGACTTAGGGAGGTTCAGTCACTTGCCCAAGTTAATCTAGTGCCAAGCAGACTCTGTGGCCTTGGCAAGTTACATAAACCTTAGTTGCATCAATCAAAAGAGAAAAATTTGTCTATGACTCTTCCAACAAAAGCAACACATTTGCCTATTTCACAGTGTGGGAAAAATTTAATCCTTCACCATCTTTCAAAGGACATTGCCTTCTTCCCCTTGTCAAGATGACCTTGATTTCAGTCTTGTCCTTTCAGTTACAACCCATTACTTAGCCCATTGATGAGAACCAGTGGTTTTATTTTACTTCCCCATTCACCGACTCTGTACAATGATATTCCATTGCCAGGGTAGCACCACAGCCTGGAGATCCTGTCTGATCTTTCCCCAGATTCCACTCTGGACCAGGATGGATCAGGTGGCACCCAAGCCACCAGGGTTGGCAGGCAGCCCCCTTCCAGCTACATGTACTTCATTCCTCTGGTCTCTTCATCCTTCTCTCATATACCTTCCTCTCTCCCTGCTCTTCTAGTCCTGCTATTGTCTCCATTTTTTTCCTTTCTTATCTACCCTCTTCTGTTGCCTAACTCCAGGCCCCCTATGAGTTTTAAACTTCACCAGAGCCTTTCCTACCATAAGCTTGATTTAGCCTAAATGGCCACTCAAAAGACTTTATTTAGTCCCACAAAGCCTAGAAAATGTAAAAGAAGCTGAGGAATTATAATATCTTCCCTGTTAGATTTAGCTAATCCTTTTTCATTTCCAAAGTTCTTAGAAATACACTATTTCATATGTTCTTCATCCTACCCAATCAACTAACAAGGATGGCAAGTATTAGCATCCCTATTTTACAGGTGAATAAAAGAAAGCCTACAAAAATGAAATGGTTTTCCCAAGCTCTGTTAAGTATAAACATTTGGACACAAAGGCACCCTAACTACCTCCTGCTCCAGAGCTCCCTCCATTTTATCACACTGTCTGTTTCTGTGCATTCACCATAAGCCCAAAATGACTCAGCTTACTTAAAATCATCTTGCACAGCATTTGCTTTGTGATTCCAAAGACACAGCCAGAAAAGGGTGATTCCAAAGGCATAGCCAGAAAAAGCTAATTCTGCCCTGGTTCCTTTTAAACACATGAATGTTTTCCTTGTACAATTGCTTCTGAGGAGGAAAGAGTTTCTAGCATTTCTCAGCAGACAGAGAAGTCCCTGGCTTCCCTTGTGGTTCTTCAGCATTCAGCTATCTCTAAAATGACAGGGATAGCTGAATGCTAGAATTCAGCAGGAGAAGGAGAGCTAGAGAAAACTCTGACCTCCTTCTCCCCAGGCTTCTAAATTCTTGTAAATAGTAAGCATGGTTCCATCATCCCTCTTGGTCATTCATGAATCCACTCCCATAGTAACTTCCCACAGTACTGTCACCTCTTGCCTAGCTGAGGGGCGAGACACAGAATGAAGAGAAGGGGAGGAGGAGAGAGGGCTGGCTGCCTTGGTCCCTGACAGATCTCTTCCTTGTCCATTTTAATGTCTAGGGTACAGCTAAGAGAGCCTGTGCTAAATGACGAGCTCCCAGGCCGTATCATCACTGGGAAAGTACTCATCAAGCCAAGAGTTAAGGAAGTGAAGGAAAACTCTGTCGTATTTAGCAACACCCCAAAGGAAGAGCCCATCGATATCATTGTTTTTGCCACTGGATACACTTTTGCTTTCCCCTTCCTTGACGAGACTGTAGTGAAAGTCGAAGATGGCCAGGCATCGCTATACAAGTACATCTTTCCTGCACATCTGCCAAAGCCAACCCTGGCTGTCATTGGTCTCATCAAACCCTTGGGCTCCTTTCTACCCACAGGGGATACGCAAGCTCGATGGGCTGTTCGGGTCCTGAAAGGTAAGTGTATAAGAATTAGGAGAACATGGGAACTCCCTGGCAGTCCAGAGGTTACGACTCCACATTTCACAGTGGAGGGCTCAGGTTCAATCCCTGGTTGGGAAACTAACATCTCACAAGCCACATGGTGTGGCCAAAGTAAAATAAATTAATTAATTAAAAAAAAATAATAGATTATATGTGTTCAGTTTACCATGTCATTTTAGATACTGGAAATTTTGAGACTTTTTCCACCTCCCATCTAAAATAATAGAATTTTTTAAACCAAATCCATCTATTGCCCACTGAATTACAAAATCATAATGAATTTGTGCCAGTACAAGCACAGAAGATAAATCATGGATCAAAAAATATCAGCTGCTATTCTGACTGAATCAACTGGTTCAATTAACATTTTAACATTTTAAAAGCTCAATCAATTGAATGACAAATTCAGCTAAGCCAGTTGTGAGGTTCTGCAACATCAAATAAGTAGTGAGGGGATTTGATTCTTATCTCTTCAACTGGTGGCATAATCACCAGGAGTTAACATTACTCTGCTAACATTTCTGCCAAAAGAATAGATGACTAGCTGGGTACTAGAAATAAAAGATGAGCAGTAGTAAAGCATCTTTGCCTGCTAAGTAAGCACTGAAGTTACATTGCATTTTTGTTTATTTGTTTGCTTTATAGGTATGATTAAGTTACCACCATCAAGCATAATGATTGAGGAAGTTAATGAAAGAAGAAAAAACAAGCCCAGTGGGTAAGTTAAATGCTATGTATTCTTTTTGAATCATAACTAAAACTGGTAAAGCAAGAGCAAAGAATGGTGTGAGTTACACTGGAGAAAAAAAAAGCAGCTAAGACTCAAAAGGGAGGGGGGAAAGACTAAGCTAGCCTGTTTAAGGAAAGAAAGGAAAAGGAAACTGAGGTTTTAATGTCCTAAACCATCACTTTAGACCATGGTCATCTAGCACGACTTGCAGACGTGGAGTTTAGATTCTAAACCAAATGTAATTAATCCTTATCTACCAGATATTACTCTATACTTCTATCCATAATCAGAAGGCAAACTGTTGTGTTTATCCACTCTGACACCAAAGAGTCTGCTCATTCACTCATCTCAGCAAACCTATGTTCAGCTCTTCTGTTTTTATTCAGACGGCCACTCTAGAACAGGAGTCAAAACAGGGCCAATGGACCAAATCAGCCAACCACCTATTTTCCTATTTTAAATCATTGGAAAGAAGATTTTATGATATGTGCAAATTATGTAAAATTCAGATCACTGTGGCCATAAGTAAAGCTTTATTAGCACACAGCCCCACTCAAGTTTGGGCTTCCCTGGTGGCTCACTGGTAAAGAATCTGCCTGCCATTATGGAAGACACAGGTTTGATCCCTGGGTGGAGAAGATCCCCTGGAGAAGGAAATGGCCACCCACTCCAGAATTCTTATCTGGGAAATCCAATGGACAGAGGAGTCTGGCAGGCTACAGTCCATCGGGTTACAAAGAGTCAGACACGACTGACTGAGCAGACTCAATTTACATATTGTTTAAGACTGCTTTCGTGTTAGGACAGCAAAGTTGACTAACTGAGGTAGAGACTGTAACATGGCCCTCGTAAACCTTTAGTATTTAGCATCTAGTCTTCTGCAGAACAAGTTTGTCGGCCCTTCTCCAGAGAGAGGTCTCCACTTGTGCTCTGCTTTTTGGCTACCACGAAGGGCCAGGACAGTGGAAGGCAGATGGCCAGCTAGGGGGTCTCTTGCTCTCCCCAACTCCTAATCCTAAAGCACCTCTGATTTTTTCTGTTTTACTGTTTATGTTTCAGACTTTGACATATATTTTTCACTTGGGAAAAAGACGGAGTTGTAGCCGAGAAAAAAGTCTTAAAATCACTGCATTTAAGAAACACTTTTCTCCTTCATATATATTTCCAAACTTCAAATGTTGTTCTATCCTTGTCAAAGTCCTAAATCCCAAAATTATAAAAGTACTTTCAGTGTCTCTTAACCTGGGATATGATTTGATCTCCATTATGCAATTCTGGTGTAACATAAATCACTAATTAGAACTACATGAAGCAAAAGCTTTGTCACTTTGGTCAGTCAAGGGATTAATTAATTAAGGATTAATACCAGCATTACACAGAATTTCACCCTACTGAGTTTTGTGATTTTTCACTTTATACAAATCAAGCAATAATTGAGTTTCAGGAAGATGTAGGAATAGTAAAATTATGTAAAACCTTTTTTTCTAGAAATTGCTAATCATTTGACAATAGGACTAAAGTAATACTAGACTCATTATCAGCATTTGACAAACCATGTGTACAGAGTGTTTTTTCAAAGGATCTGTCTTGTATTTAAACAATACCGTGAGACCATTAGACAGCTATGGGCATGGAGGGAAGAATACAGAAACCAGTTCAAATTGTGTAGCCTCATTGTTTACTTCTGGCACTTTCACTTGCTCTAAGGTTACCATTACTTAATCTTTTTGTTTTCTCCTTTATCCCAATCTTCCTTTTATAAAGGTTTGGCTTGTGTTACTGCAAAGCTTTGGAAACCGATTATATCACATATGTAGATGAACTCCTGACCGCTATCAATGCAAAGCCCAACCTGTTCTCTCTGCTCCTGACGGATCCACGCCTGGCTTTGGCCATCTTCTTTGGCCCATGCACACCATACCAGTTCCGTTTGACTGGTCCAGGGAAATGGGAAGGAGCCCGAAACGCTATCATGACCCAGTGGGACCGAACATTCAAGGCCACCAAAACTCGAATTGTACAAGAATCCCCATCTCTCTTTGAAAGCTTCCTTAAACTCTTCAGCTTTCTAGCTTTGCTTGTGGCCATTTTCCTGATTTTCCTATAAATAAAAAATTACCTAAATAAACTATCAAATGCACAGAGTAGATGGACAGCGATCTGGTTCCCCCACTACAACAGCTTTGCCTTCATGACTATAATATATATCTGAGCAATGAAAGCCACCCCTTCCCCTTCCCTGGCTGGCTCGAGGGCCCACTAGTATTCCTGAGTGTCTCCCAGCTCCATCTGCTTCTAATACTAGAGAAAGATAACCAAGATTTCTGTGCATTTGAAGGCTGCTGGAAGGTTCAAGATTCATTTTAGAAGAGAGAACTGCCTCAGACACCACTCTGAGCAATTAGACCTCTTTCCTATGTTTATAGATCTCAGTTAAAACTCAATATTTCATGAAAGAAATACTAAATGGTTGTACTAAAATGGCACTCTTATGGTATCAGCTGATTAAAAATAAAAAGAAAGCAAAAGCCTAGGATTATTTTTGAGTGGTCTTTAATTCTCTTTTTAAGAGTTGGGGAAAAGAGAGAAGGGGATGAAAAGTCTATTAATAAAGTCCATAAAAGGATGGGAGGTGTCTACGACTTGGTTGGAGTGTTTCTAAAGGAATGTACCTGCCTAGAAGTGCCCATCCCCCTAGAATGCACTCTTCAACCAAACAGGGTCTCCAGCTGACATAAGAAGAAACCCCGTCAGATCTATTCCACAGAAAGCAACCACCTCCACCCACTCTTGGAACCGGCCTCCAGCACCCAAAGGAAAAACACCTTCCACTCACATACACCTTTATAACTCTGCTTAAAGAGGCAAACAGCTGCCTCTTCTATGAGTCAACCAAATCCAGCCGGAAAAGACAGAGCTGAGATGTCTTTCACAGAGAGATAATAGAAGAAAGGCTAGGAAAAGAAGAGCAAAGGCAAACACCATGTCAAAAGCAGTTTTTGACCAAGCTATACCAACCCTGGATCCTCTCTCACAGTTACACATTTGAGAATGTGACTCAGCCAGAAAAGGTGTTGCCTTCACATTGTCTCACTGAGGGGCTTAGATGGCAAACTTCACCTCACAGAGAGGCCCATGGTTTGCACACTTGAGGAAATTCAAAACCTACAGAATCAGGAAGTTGTGTAGGTAAGAAGAGATCTAGTTTGTGGCTCTTCCACTCTGGTCTGCTCTTGCAGCTCCTCTTTTTTGTTCCATTTTTTAACACTTCTAACCTATTTCACTTCTTAACATATGTGATATTGTGATATGTAATAACAACTGTATATTTGGTCTTCCTCATTTCCAGCACAGAACTCCTAAGACTCTTGAAATCTCCTAAGTGATGAGAACATAAAGATATCTTTTGTTAATGAGGCGACTTTTGGAAAACACCTAAAGATGGGGGCCAATCACCAGA
The DNA here is from genome assembly GCF_014754425.2 of Oryx dammah. Lineage (NCBI taxonomy): Eukaryota > Metazoa > Chordata > Mammalia > Artiodactyla > Bovidae > Oryx > Oryx dammah. Next base: position 41,677,874 of record NW_024070205.1, on the reverse strand, counting down.
AGAACCATCCATGGGATTAGAGGATTGGAACTTTCCTTCCCACCCCTTTGATCTGTGGGGAGGGGAGAGGCGGGCTGGAAGCTGAATCAATAACCAATGGTTAGTGACTTAATCAATCATGTCTATGTAATGAAACCTCTGTAAAAACCAAAAAGGATGAGGTTCAGAGAGCTTCCAAGTTGGTGAACACACAGAGATTCAGGCAGAATGGTGCCCTTGAGAGGACATAGAAATTCCATTCCCTTCCCACCTACCTTGCCCTGTGTATCTCTTCTATCTGGCTATTCCTAAATTATATCATCCTTTTATAATAAACTAGTAATCTAGTAAATAGAATGCTTCTCTGAGTTCTGGGAGCCAAACTAGTTCACAAAAGCACTGATTATTTTAGCAAATTGGTTGAACCCAATTAGGGCCTCATTGAAACTTCCTACCTACAACTGGTTCTCAGATGCACAGGTGACAACCTGGGCTCATGATTGACATCTGAAGAGAAAGCGATCTTGTAGGACCAAGCCTTTAACGTGTAGAACCTGATACTATCTCTAGGTAGATAGTGTCAGAATCGAGTTCAACTGTAGGAAACCGAGCTGGTCTCCAAGAACTGCTCACTGGTGTGGGGGGAAGCCCACACACACACATTGGAATTGGAAGCAGAGCATTTACTATAGGAACTCATAGTGAAAAACTGCTCTGCAGAATATAATAGAAATGACTTTGGGAAATGCTTTTCTCTCCTGTGAAGCAGAGCTGACACTTTAGCATTCCTCATGAAGTTGGCTAGGAAAGTTGGGTACCCAGGATGAAGCATGGCAAGGTAAACTATCCAGGCAACCATGGGGCAAACTATGGGAACACAAGCTGGAGCCTGAATCTAATCTCATCTGCTGCACACACTGTGCCAAGAGACTGAATACACAAACAGATTATTGCCAAACCATCTACAACAATAGAACTCTGACCCATAACCTCTGCAACAATCAGATTAGAACATTCAGGACCAGGACTTGGTCAATAAGTGTCAGCTTCTCTAACTCTTGCCCTAGTTCCAACTCAGGAACAACAAAGAAAATCAAATATAATCCCCAAACACAGGCACATGTGATGCCTTGCTTCTCATTGACCCACCTCCACCTTTCTCATGCCAACAATCTCCAATAAGAGTATGTCTGAATCCCTCCCATTTTCTAATTTTTAAAAAAAAATTCCCCTTCCTGCCTTTGGATCTCTGCTAAATATAATGATGGTAGCTGAGTTTCTTACTATGGCAAGCTCTGTCTTCATAGGGAGGTCAGTACTACACAATTTACCAAGAAACAGACAAGGAAATATCAGTTGATTACTCCAAGGTTATTGTTGTTTGTGGTTTAGTTGCTAAGTCTTGTCCAGCTCTTTTGAGACCCCCTGGACTGTAGCCTGCCAGGCTCCTTTGTCCATGAGATTTCCCAGGCAAGAATACCCAAGTGGGTTGCCATTTCCTTCTCCAGGGGATCTTCCCAACCCAGGGATTGAACCTGTATATCCTACCTTGGCAGGTGGATTCTTTACCGCTGAGTAGCCCCTAGTCCAAAGTAACAGAGCTAATAAAGTGGCTGAGTGAAGACATGGATCTGCAAAACATACATCCAGGGATCTTCTTAACTCCAGCAATTAAGCCTGTGGTTTCCAATGTACAAATGACCTCAGAATTCTTAATAGTGATAACATGGAAGTCATATTGCAAGGATATTGCTCCACGAAAGCATCCATATGTCTCCCTTTCTCACTCTGCCTGAGTGTGTGTACAGACCTGTGTCGGGAGCCAGCGTGAGGAATTCCACCCGTGACAAGATCATGCAGCAAGAGCTCTGATGGCAAGGCTAATCAGACCTCAGGTTTTCCCCCTGGCATTTCCTGAGCATCCACCCCCCCAAAAAATAAGAATCTGCCTGCTTTTCCACTTTTCTGATATTCTCTGGAAAAAAGTCAACTCAGGGCTTTAGTCTTCTGCATTTGAAAGGGATGTTTCAGTTAACCCCCTCTTGATTGCTCTCTAGCTTGCCTAACAGGTTCCCTGGACCTGTTACAGCTTGTGAATTGCTTGCAGCCCTCAACCGCGAGAGGCACAAAGCTTAAAAGCATCTTAAAGATACAGAGCCTTTTCTAAAGAGTTAAAAATTATATTGGTGACGGGATTTCACTGTTGACTCAATGATTGCCACCAGGCCTCCATATTCTTTATCTTTTAGGCACCTGGGAGGATGTTAATCAATGTAAACGGGATATGGAAAAAGATATATAGTAGTTCTGATGTTAGCAACACTAGACTTTTGAGTTAATTACTTCTCTTTTTGCACTCCTCTTGTGTCCTTGCTATGTAAGAATGTAACTTTATTTAGTACTTTCTGAGAGTGACACCAAACTTTGGGAAGATCAACACAAATAAGTCTTCTGGTTGACTAACCCTTATCAGAAAAAAGGCTGTAAAATGTTAATTGGCCCCTTTTGGCCAGAAGATCATGTAAATCACCTAAGACTTGTGTATACAATTAGGTATGCAGAGAGAAAAGCCTGGTTTTGATAAGAGTCTGGGCTGCTAACACTACATAATTTTGTATTACCCATTGATCTCTATGTACAATCTAAAAGGTATATAAGGCCTTCTAAACAATAGGAGCAGGAGCCAGTCGCTGGACTGGTTTCCCCCGTGTCTCTCTCTCTTTTTCCCTCCCTCTCCTCTTTGCCTTAATTTCAGGCTGAATTTCCATCTGGGGCGCGGAGGCTCGCCAAGTCTACTTACTTGCCCTGGCTGTTAAGACCCGCGCGAAAGGGAGCCTAAGGCGAGGCACCCTTAGATATTCAAGCAAGCGCCGGTGGCCCAACATAGATGGTGCAAATTCCTTGTCTGGAATTTTATTGGTCTTCCGCGTAATCCAAGCTATTCAGCCCTCTTCCTCCACTTAATCTTCCTACTACACTGTTGTTTCTTAATCTAATCTTATATCAATCAATAAATAAGTCTTTCCTCGCCGACTCCGTCCACCCTTCGAATTCCCTGGATCCACCGGGGCTGGACCCCGGCAGAACTGCCTCTCTATCCAAGCACATCTGCCCTGCTGTGTCTTGGATTTTGCAGCTAATTTCCTCCATGTAGAGCACTATGTTTCTGAATCTCCACATGCATCTTTTTCACTGTTCATCCCTCCCTCTTCTTCTCTGACCATGACTATTCTAGACCTACTCTGTGGCCATAGTGTAGAACAAGTTCAATAGGAAGAAGGGGTCTCATTCCCCACCTTGGAATTAGTCCATAAATTATACTGGGAAACAGCTCAATTACAGTTTTACAGAGTTTCCAAACAAGTCTCAGAATCAAAATTAGATAACCTTGAAAGGAGTGCTCTTGACAATGCTTACTCATTTATTTAACTGTGAAAGAAGAAAACAAATATTTATTGAGTACCGTTTATTTTTAAACTGTGAAATTCTACATCAGTTCAGTTTAGTCACTCAGTCATGTCCAACTCTTTGCAACCCCATGGGCTTTCCTGTCCATCACCAACTCCTGGAGCTTACTCAAACTCATGTCCATCAAGTCAGTGATGCCATCCAACCATCTCATCCTCTGTCGTCCCCTTCTCCTCCTGCCCTCAATCTTTCCCAGCATCAGGGTCTTTTCCAATGAGTCAGCTCTTCGCATCAGGTGGCCAAAGTATTAGAGTTTCAGCTTCAACATCAGTCCTTCCAATGAACACCCAGGACTGATCTCCTTTAGGATGGACTGGTTGGATCTCCTTGCAGTCCAAGGGACTCTCAAGAGTCTTCTCCAACACCACAGGTCAAAAGCTCAGCTTTCTTTATAGTCCGACTTTCACATCCATACATGACCACTGGAAAAACCATAGCCTTGACTAGATGGACCTCTGTTGACAAAGTGATGTCTCTGCTTTTTAATATACTGTCTAGGTTGGTCATAGCTTTCCTTCCAAGGAGTAAGCATCTTTTAATTTCATGGCTGCAGTCACCATCTGCAGTGATTTTGGAGCCCCCCAAAATTCTACATAATTGCCAATTTAATTCTACATAATTACCTACTGAAATACATTTTTTCAATTACTGACTGAAATACAACCCATGCATAAAAACAAATGAATTTAGTTACTGTTGCCCTAATAGTCCAGGAGCGAGCAAGGAGAATGAAGACAGAACACGAAATCTGGTGCAATGGGTCAGGGGACCTGTAGCCTCTATTGGACTGATGTGCAGAGTCCACTCTGATTCCAGCTTTTATTCCTAATTGCTGACTACAAGACTTTCTCAGAACTTATCTTTCTCAAGATACATGCTGTGTTGTTGATCACCTATTCCTAAATGTCCTGGACTACACTGACGTATTCCAGATCTCCTTGTGTTTACCCCAGGCCATTCTCTTCTGGGCTAGTCTTGGGAACAATTAGAAACTAGGCAGTGTTCATGTCTGGCACCAACCTGGTATTCCAATGTCCATGCTTTCAGGATCCTAGTCATATTCCCTTCTGGATCTGGCCTTGGGGTTTGTAACAAAGCAATTATTCTTAAGAAAAACATGAAAGATAATCATTAACATAATCTCTTAATATATGCTGTTTTGCCAGGTGCTATTTCTGTGAAACTTCTCAGGGCTGTGAAAGTACATTATTAGGAATTCCCACTACAAGTTAGGTCCCAGAAACCTAGCAAAAGGGAAAACATATTAAACACTTTGGCCTCCAGCACATCCTTTAAATCAGAAAGACTGGTAAGGCATTTCAACTCAAGGGTAATTTTACATTGTCAGAAATTCTTTTTAGTGTATACAAATAGTACCCCCTACTGCACTTATCTTTTTTTACTGTCCAACACTCCAGATCTTTTAATACACCCTGCTGTAGGGGCTGCTTAGAGAACTGAAATGAGTGCAGAAGTCCTGCCATTTACTAGCTGTGTGAACCTGAGCAAGCAATGTACTTTTCTGAAGCTAGTTTTCTTTCCTATTGCATAGAAGTTGTAACACATCCTACGTTGTAGAGTCTCATAAGGATTAAACAGTGTAATCCACCATTCCAGAAAGAATGAAGAGATGGAGTCAAAGCAAAAACAACACCCAGTTCTGGATGTGACTGGTGATAGAAGCAAAGTCTGATGCTGTGAAGAGCAATATTGCATAAGAACCTGGAATGTTAGGTCCATGAATCAAGGCAAATTGTAACCAGTCAAATAGGAGATGGCAAGAGTGACATCGACATTCTAGGAATCAGTGAACTAAAATGGACTGGAATGGGTGAATTTAACTCAGATGACCATTATATCTACTACTGTGGGCAAGAATCCCTTAAAAGAAATGGAGTAGCCATCATAGTCAACAAAAGAGTCCGAAATGCAGTACTTGAATGCAATCTCAAAAACAACAGAATGATCTCCGTTTGTTTCCAAGGCAAACCATTCAATATCACAGTAATCCAAGTCTATGACCCAACCAATAATGCTCAAGAAGCTGAAGTTGAACAGTTCTATGAAGGCCTACAAGACCTTCTAGAACTAACATCCCCAAAAGATGTCCTTTTTATTATAGGGGACTGGAATGCAAAAGTAGGAAGTCAAGAAACACCTGGAGTAACAGGCAAATTTGGCTTTGGAGTACAGAATGAAGCAGGGCAAAGGCTAATAAAGTTTTGCCAAGAGAATGCATTGGTCACAGCAAACACCCTCTTCCAACAACACAAGAGAAGACTCTACACATGGACATCACCAGATGGTCAACACTGAAATCAGGTTGATTATATTCTTTGCAGCCAAAGATGGAGAAGCTCTATACAGTCAGCAAAAACAAGACTGGGAGCTGACTGTGGCTCAGAACATGAACTCGTTATTGCAAAATTCAGACTTAAATTGAAGAAAGTGGGGGAAACCACTAGACCATTCAGGTATGACCTAAATCAAATCCCTTACGCTTACAGTAGAAGAGACAAATAGATTCAAGGGATTAGATCTGATAGACAGAGTGCCTGATGAACTATGGATGGAGGTTCGTGACATTGTACAGGAGGCAAGGATCAAGACCATCCCCAAGAAAAAGAATGCAAAAAGGCAAAATGGTTGTCTGAGGAGGCCTTACAAACCGCTATGAAAAGAAGAGAAGTGAAAGGCAAAGGAGAAAAGGAAAGATATAAGCATCTGGATCCAGAGTTCCAAAGAATAGCAAGAAGAGATAAGAAAGCCTTCCTCCGTGACCAATGCAAAGAAATAGAGCTTATTTACTGTACCTAACGTACAGTAAATACTCACACAAAGGTAACTATTATTAAACTCACAGACTCTGTTCCTTATCTTCCCCCTTTCCTCACTGCCTAGTTCAGGCCCATTTCATTTCCTGTCTAGGTTACTGATTCCTGTTCCATTGGTCCCCCTGGCCCCATCTCCCCAAGCCCCGCCGTAGCATAATGTGAGGGTCTCCCCATTCCCTGTAGTGATCATTGTAAGAGGATATCAATTAAAGAGCTTCTGTGTTTTCCCAGTCCTAGTGAAAGTTGCTCAGTCGTGTCTGCCTCTTTGTGACCCCATGGACTGTAGCCCACCAGCCTCCTCTGTCCATGGGATTTCCCAGGCAAGATTAGTGGAGTGGTTAGCCGTTCCCTTTTCCAGGGGATCTTCCCAACCCAGGGACTGAACCCAGGTTTCCTGCACTGCAGGCGGATTCTTTACTAGCTGAGCCCCCAGGGGAGCCCAGTCCTAGTGCCCACTCCCAATCACTGCCAGTTTCACATGAAAACTGTGACAACTGAGAAAAACAACACCCTCCACAGTTGTCCTGTCCTTAACACGATATATCATTATTTTAAAACAGTCTCTAACTTCAGAGCATTTTGATTTTTTTTAAAAGTCTACACTTAGTCCTTTCTCTTTAAAAAAACTTGCTAGATAATTAAAAATAGATATCAAAATTTTAGGGCAAAAGGGAAAATATAATGAGACAACTAGCTTGTATCAGGATAAGACTACTGAGCACATTTGCCTACAGAGTACAAGTTATACTATCTAACTATGTCATATTTTTATTTTTGACATCTGTTTTCATGGAAATGCCAGCAGACTTATAAAGAGTGTAACTATGATCAGTCATAGCTAGATTAGTAAACAGTGAAGGAGCAAGAACAGTATGTGAATGGAGGAAGAAACTAAGCCTCGGATTTCCCTGGTGGCTCAGTGGATAAAAATCTGCCTGCCAATGCAGGGATCATGGGTTCAATCCCTGCTCCAGGAAGATTCCATGTGCCCCAGAGAAACTAAATCCACAAGCCACAACTACCGAGCCTGCACACCTAAAGCCTGAGCTCCGCAACAAGAGAAGCTACTGCAATGAGAAGTCCGTGCACCTTTGCTGTGTCCAGCACAGCAGCTAGGGATCAAAAGTGGTCAACGCACAGTTTAGGAAAAAGAAACTAGTGACAGAATTAAAGTTTTAAAGATGGGACCGAGCGACTCAAGACCTCTTGGGTCAAGACCTGTTCCTCAGAGCCACATCACTTTTACTTGGTGTCTTGGCAAGCAGAAAGCGTCTGTTGTGTTACGATGAAGTCAGCCTCCTGTGTCCCCAGTCACGACTCCCGTTTTATTAATTACTTTAAACTATCTTTGTTATTTTCTTGTACAAGGGCTACCACCTAGCTGTAGGTCATAGACCCGCATATGCCTTGGGGAAACATCTTAGTGTGTGCACAGGCAGTGTTCTGAACTGGTGCTGACCTGGCGTTCCAAGGTCCACACTACGTTCTTCCTTAGCTTACTGGGGCATGACCACTCCAACTGATCAACCCAATGTACTTTTATTTGGGTTATGCTCTATTGCTATATTTTGCTTTTATTCTGTTCCCATGGTGACTTTCTCATGGCTTAGCCAGAGCAACAGGTGGCTATTAAACCCTGTGCACCACAACAAAGAGTAGCTCCTGCTCATCACAACCAGAGAAAGCCCACACAACAAAAGCAACAAAGACCCACACAGCCAAAAATAAAGAATAAAATTTAAAAAAAAATTAAAAAGAATCTAAGCCTCAACATCAGCAGAGGAGAACATATCACCAAAATTCTCTCCTGTAAAAGCTATCCTACAAAATCTAGACAAAAGGAGACATCTCAGAACATTAGAGGAGGGTGGTGATTGTGAAATGTAAATGTTATTAAACATAGGTTGGGGCAACTTGGTAGTGTTCACCAAAATGTTAAATGCACATATTCTTTGGCACAGCAATGACTCATCTTAGACTCTGTCTATAGAAATGGTCATGTGTACAAAGACGTTTATTGCATTGCTTGTAACAATGACAAAGAGAAATAGTGTCAGCAGTGGAGTGGTTAAATAAATTGGGGTGCATCCTAACTGCAAGAAACAGAAACTCAACTCCAACTGGCATAACAAGAAAACATCGTGGCTCATCTAATTGGAGTCCAGAGGTAATGTGGGCTTCGCAATCCAGTGGCTCGAGTGCCATTTCTCCACAGTTTCCTTGGCTTTGCCCTTCTGCGTTGACTCAGCTCATCCTCAGCATGCTAAGAAAACAGCTGCTGCAATTCCAGACTACAACCTGAAGAAAAAGAGAGAATTGCCTCCAGAATTCCTTCAGAAGCAGAATATGGCAGACAGCAACTTGTACTTTAAAAGTCTGTTTACCTCTTCTTCCTGGTCACATGGCTGCCTAACTAGGGACAACATTTCCCTGTCTTTCTTGCAGCTGGTGTGGCCATGTGATCATTTTCTTGTGAATGGAAATTATGTGTGTGGTTTCTCCTTCAATTACTTAAAAGGGAATTGCTTACTCTGGACTTCCTTACTCTCTCCTTTCTGAGAGATGTATCATAGTCATGGCAGCAACCCAGTTTCAACCATGCAAAGGCCTCAGAGGTGACAGAATAACAAGAGTGACTCAGGCAAGAAAGCTGCCTTACCAGCCTAGAGTGGGCAAATGGTTGCATGGCAGACAAATAAAATGTTGTTTTATTTGTTCCATTGTATTTAAGAGTCTCTGCTACATCAGCTTCCCTTTGCACTATAGAAACAAATTAAAATCTCCAGTGCATCTCTCCTCATGTTTCAAGTTCTCACATATAAACCGAATCAAAGCCTCCTTCTAATCATGTGCTAGGGGGATAAGATTCTCCTTTGGTTAAAAGACCCACACACAGAGCTGGGGGTGAGGTCAGCTGTCTCCAAGAGGCTCAGAGCAGCATGGAGAAGCTGTGAATCAACCTCTGACTCAATGTCTCTCTCTTTCCTATGACTCCTGTCATAATTCTCAGTGAATTCGAAATCAGATATACTGTCCTTCCACATCATGTCCAATCAGCTCCTTAACCTCCCTCTAACATCTTATCCTCCACCTGTCTCAATCACCTACTACTATACCTGGATGCATGCTAAGTCACTTCAGTCTTTGTGACCTTATGGACTATAGTCTGCTAGGCTCCTCTGTCCATGGGATTCTCCAGGCAAGAAGACTGGAAGAGTTGCCGTGCCCTCCTCCAGGGGATCTTCCCCACCCAGGGATTGAAACTGCTGGTTCAGCTGCAGCTCCTGCACTGCAGGCAGATTCTTTACCACTGAGCCACCAGGGAGGCCCACATAGTACTATGCTCATATGCAAAACCAGTGCTGTCCAATTGAATTTTCTGCCATTATGGAAAACTTCAATTTTCACTCTCTAGTGCAGTAGCCACTAGCCACGTGTGCCTGTTAAGCACTTGAAATGTGGCTAGTGCCAAAGAAAAATGAATTTTTAACTTAATGTTGATTTATATGTAAATTTAGAAAGCTATAGGCTTCCTTGGTGGCTCAGTGAAGAATCTGCCTGCAATGCAGGCGACCCGGATTCGATCCCTGGGTCAGGAAGATCCCCTGGAGAAGGGAATGGCAGCCCACGCCAGTATTCTTGCCTGGAGAATCCCATGAACAGTGGAGCCTAGTGGGCTATAGTCCATGGAGTTGCAAAGAGTTGGACACAATTGCATGATTAACATTTGCAAAAACTAGGAACACACTTAGAAAGCTATATATGGCTAGTGGCTATTGTATTGGACAGTGCTGGTCTTGGCTATACTATTCCCAACAAGTGTAATTTTCCACAGTCTGAATTACAAACATCCCACTCTCCACCAACATCATTGTATTCTTCTGGTTTACTCTCCTAATGTGATATTCCCTTAAAACTCCTGGGACTTCCAATCCAAACATTCCACCATCTTTCACTGTCCAGCCTCCCTTTATTTTCTCATCTTCATTACCCAGTTTAGAGTTCATTATTCTGTAACATCACATTTGCATACTTAAAAGGGAATTGCTTACTCTGGACTTCCTTAGTCTCTCCTTTCTGAGAGCTGTATCATGGTCATGGCAGCAAGCCAGTTTCAATCATGCAAAGTCCTCAAAGATGACAGAATAACAAGAGTGACTCAGGCAAGAAAGCCGCCTTACCAGCTCCATTGTCTTCTCCTTCTCAGCTCCATTGTCTTCTCTCATTCATTCACACTCGCATGGTAGGACTCGAACTCTGGCCAAAATCCAACTCTTCTCTGAGCACTTCATCTTAGAAAGAGGAAAAAAGTTCAGCTTCCTAACTGATCACTCTTCAACTCCTGCCTATCCCACTGCCCCCTAAACCCTGGTAGATTTCTTTAATTCCTTCACTTTCCAATCTCATGTCCTAGATGACTATTTTATATCATCTCCTCTTACCACAAATCTCTACCACTTTCTTCTCACCTCACTCTCAGAGAAAAAATAGTAGCAATTAGCAGATAACTTTGACAGATTTCCACCAACTTCTCTCCCAAACTGTTGAGTTTTCCTCTCTACTTGGTTATTTGCCACAGTACATAAGCATGCCTTACTATTCCTGATTTTTAAAACCCTCCCAAACCACTCAACTCTTTCAGCAAACACTTTTATACATCAGAGGGCTTCCCTGGTGGTTCTGCTGCTGCTGCTGCTAAGTCGCTTCAGTCGTGTCCAACTCTGTGCGACCCCATAAACGGCAGCCCACCAGGCTCCTCCATCCCTAGGATTCTCCAGGCAAGAATACTTGAGTGGGTTGCCATTTCCTTCTCCAATGCATGAAAGTGAAAGGAAGTCGCTCAGTCAAACTATGGTAAAGAGTCTGCCTGGAATACATAAGACCCAAGTTCGATCCCTGGGTCGGGAAGATCCCTTGAAGAAGGGAATGGCTACCCACTCCAATATTCTTGCCTGGAGAATTCCATGGACAGAGGAGCCTGGCAGGCTACAGTCCATGGGGTCACAAAGAGTCAGACACAACTGAGTGACTAACAGGAGAAAAAAAAAAAAAAAAACATGATCTGATTTATGATTTGGAAAGATAGTTCTGAAGAACAGTTTATAGGCGAGCAACTGGAAGTAAGAAAACTAAGTAAAAGGCTATTTTAGGAGATTAGTTCCAGTAGTAGCAAACTCGATAATGTTGATCATTCTTAAACTAGACCCTTTGGAGGATGGAAAACTGTTATGGAATAGGACAAACTAAAGATATCTAACAGTTAAACATAACTTATAAACTTTGACTGACTCTTTAATCAGGAGAAATATAACCATAAAGAGTGGTATATGGTTCAATGTATACAAGTCAATTAATGTGATATATCACATTAACAAAATGAAGGATAAAAATCACATGATCACCTTAATAGATAAAGAAAAATCATTTGACAAAATTCAACAGTTTCATGATTAAAACTGTCAACAAACTAGATGTAGAAGGAATTTACTTCAACATAGTAAAGGTCATATATGACAAGTCCACAGCTAACATCATGCTCAATTGTGAAAAACAAGACAAGAATGTTCACTCTTGCCACTTAGATTCAATGTTCTAGCTGGAGCAATTAGACAACAAAAATAAAGTATTCAAATCATAAAGGAAGAAGTAAGTTATCTCTGTTTGCAAATGACATGATTTGCATATAGAAAACCTTTAATTACTCTGCAAAAAAAAGTTAGAACTATTAATAATAAACAGAGCTATAGTGATTAGAACAGTATGATACTAGCATAAAGACAGACATACAGAGGAATGTAACAGAATAGACAGGCCAGAAATAAATCCACATATATACAGTTAGTAGATCTTTGATAAAACTGCCAAGATCACAGAAAGGGTAAAGGACAGTCTCTTCAACAGATGGTGTTGGGAAAATTGGATATTCACATGCTAATAAAACTGGACAATTCTCTTATACCATGCTAAAAAATCAATTCAAAATGTATGAAATACTTAAATATAAGAACTGAAACTATAAAACTCTTTTATTTTTTGTAGGCAGAACATTCTTTAACATAATTTGCAGCAAGATCTTTTTTTAAAAACTCTTAAGAGATAACATATTGAAAAAGCTTCTTGACATTGTTCTTAACAATGAATATGACACCAAAGGCACAAAGTTACAAAAACAAAATAGACAAGCGAGATTTCATCAAACTAAAAGTCTCTGTACAGCAAAATAAACAACATTTTGTAGTTGTAGAAAAGACAACTACAAAATGAGAAAATGTTTGCAAACCATACATCTGATAAGGGGTTAACATCCAAAATATATAAGGGACTTCTACAACTAAAAAAAAAAAAAACACAAATAACTTAATTCACAAATGGGCAAAGAACTTGAATGGACATTTCTCTAAAGAAGATATACAGATAATCAATGGGTATATTAAAAAGTATTCAGTTTCACTAATTATCAAGGAAATGTGAATCAAAACCACAATGAGATATCACATCACATCTGTTAAGATTGTTGTTATCAAAAGCAAAATAAAAGATAACAAGTGTTAGGATGTGAAGAAATCAGAACCCTCTACACAGTAGATGGGGATGTAAAATAGTGCAGCTGCTATGGAAAATGGTATGGAGGTTCCTCAAAAAAATTAAAACTAGAAGTACCGTATGAGCCAGCAATCCTACTTCTGGGTATTTGTACAAAAGAATTGAAATCAGGATCTCAAAAAGGTATTTGCATTACCAGGTTCATCGCAGCATTATTGACAATAGCCAAGATATGGGAACAACCTAAATGTCCATGGACAGATGAATGAATAAAGAGATGTGCTATATACATACAGTATACGGAGAAGGCAATGGCACCCCACTCCAGTACTCTTGCCTGGAAAATCCCATGGATGGAGGAGACTGGTAGGCTGCAGTCCATGGGGTTGTGAAGAGTCAGACACAACTGAGCGACTTGACTTTCACTTTTCCCTTTCATGCATTGGAGAAGGAAATGGCAGCCCACTCCAGTGTTCTTGCCTGGAGAATCCCAGGGACAGAGGAGCCTGGTGGGCTGCCGTCTCTGGGGTCGCACAGAGTCGGACACGACTGAAGCAGCTTAGCAGTAGCAGCAGCAGCAGAGTATTATTCAGCTCTTAAAAAAGAAAAGAAATGGTGCAATATGGGACAGCATTGATGAACCTGGAGACATTACTGCAAGTGAAATAAGCCAGTCATGAAAATACGAATCTGTATTATCCTATTTGTATGTGGTATTCAAAACAGTTAGATTTATAGAAGGAAACAGTGGAATGGTGTGCTTGCCAGAGAATGGAGGGAGAGGGAAATGTAGAGTTGTTGTTCAATGGATATAAACTTTCAGTTATGCAAGATGAATAAATTCTGGAGATCTGCCGTTCAATGTAGTGCCAATAGTTAACAATAGTGTATTGTGGATTTTAAAATGTTGTTAAAGATTTGTTAAGAGGGTGTATGGCTTCCCAGGTGGTTCAGTAGTAAAGAATCTGCCTGCCAGCGCAGGAGACTCGGTTTCAACCCCTGGGTTGGGAAGATCCCCGTAGGAGGAAATGACAACCCACTTCAGTATTCTTGCCTGGAAAATCCTATAGATAGAGAAGCCTGGTAGGCTACAGTCCATGGAGTTACAAAGAGTTGAACACTACTTTGCAACTGAACACAGCACAGCAGCAAGTAGATATATCTCATGTCAAATATTCTTAACCAAAAACAAACAAAGGTCCATAAGGAAGCTTCTGGAGGTGATGAATGTGTTTACTACCTTGAGCGGTGATGGTTTCCCAGATGCAGGCATATGTCCAAATTCATCAAATTATATACATTAAATATATACAGGGTTTTTTTGTATATCAGTTAGGCCTCAATAAAGCCATTTGCCAAAAATGAGAGGGTAAATATTTAACAAATGGCTGGGTTGGGGGACATCCCAAATTTGTAGTGTTTGCCAGGTTGCTAGTTGGTGAAATGGGTGAGGAACATGTTGACGCACATTAATCAGATTGTTTTTTCAACTTTCCTCTGGGCTTAATATTTTTCAAAATAAAAATTAATTTGTTGCCAACATTAGATTTTATATAAAAATTGGGGGTTGTAGTTTCTAGTAAAAGGAATCTCAGTTCAGTTCAGTCTCTCAGTCATGTCCGACTCTCTGAGGTCCCATGAACCGCAGCAGAAGTGCATGAGACAACACATCGCCTGCATGAAAGGAATGAAAAGAGTTTTATAGGGTCCAGTGGAGGAATCGCAGTCTACATATGACCTGTAATGACAGCAATACTCACTTTACAACAAATTCATGTACTTGAAATGGTCCTGGACCTGCCCTGCAGATGCTACTCAAGTCAAGTCAGATTAGGGTAAAGTATAGCTTGAAAGCAATGGAGCCAATGTGCTCAGTTTAAATAAGAGGAGCTTGGGACCCAGGAGGTATAGATTCCAGGCACAATTAAGAAGCTATGATCCTTTTGAAGTTCATAAGCATGATGATTGGGTGTTCACACTGTTGCATGACATGTTCAATTCAGTTCAGTCGCTCAGTTGTGTCTGACTCTTTGCGACCCCATGAACCTCAGCACACCAGGCCTCCCTGTCCATCACCAACTCCCGGAGTCTACCCAAATTCACGTCCATTGAGTCAGTGATGCCACCCAGCCATCTCATCCTCAGATCAACTCTCACATCCATACATGACCACTGGAAAAACCATAGCCTTGACTAGACAGACCTTTGTTGGCAAAGTAATGTCTCCGCTTTTGAATATGCTATCTAGGTTGGTCATAACTTTCCTTCCAAAGAGTAAGTGTCTTTTAATTTCAAGGCTTCAATCACCATCTGCAGTGATTTTGAAGCCCCAAAAAACAAACTCTGACACTGTTTGCACTGTTTCCCCATCTAATTCCCATGAAGTGATGGGACCAGATGCCACGATCTTAGTTTTCTGAATGTTGAGCTTTAAGCCAACTTTTTCACTCTCCTCTTTCACTCAAACCTTGCAATTTGGGACTTATGCTCTCAAATAATGCCATTTCAGTTCAGTTTAGTTCGGTTCAGTTGCTCAGTCATGTCCGACTCTTTGAGGCCCCATGAATTGCAGCACGCCAGGCCTCCCTGTCCATCACCAACTCCCAGAGTTCACTCGAACTCACGTCGAGTCAGTGATGCCATCCAGCCATCTCATCCTCTGTTGTCCCCTTCTCCTCCTGCCCCCAATCCCTCCCAGCATCAGAGTCTTTTCCAGTGAGTCAACTCTTCGCACGAGGTGGCCAAAGTGCTGGAGTTTCAGCTTTAGCATCATTCCTTCCAAAGAAATCCCAGGGCTGATCTCCTTTAGAATGGACTGGTTGGATCTCCTTGCAGTCCAAGAGACTCTCGAGAGTCTTCTCCAACACCACAGTTCAAAAGCATCAATTCTTCGGCGCTCAGCTTTCTTCACAGTCCAGTTCTCACATTCATACATGACTACTGGAAAAACAATAGCCTTGACTAGACAGACCTTTGTTGGTAAAGTAATGTCTTTGCTTTTGAATATGCTCTCTAGGTTGGTCATAACTTTCCTTCCAAGGAGTAAGCATCTTTTAATTTCATGGTTGCAATCACCATCTGCAGTGATTTTGGAGCCCGAAAAAATAAAGTCTGACACCGTTTCCACTGTTTCCCCATCTATTTCCCATGAAGTGATGCCATGATCTTCATTTTCTGATTGTTGAGCTTTAAGCCAACTTTTTCACTCTCCTCTTTCACTTTCATCAAAAGGCTTTTAGTTCCTCTTCATTTTCTGCCATAAGGGTGGTATCATCTGCATATCTGAGGTTATTGATATTTCTCCTGGCAATCTTGATTCCAGCTTGTGCTTCTTCCAGCCCAGTGTTTCTTATGATGTACTCTGCATAGAAGTTCAATAAGCAGGGTGACAATATACAGCCTTGATATACTCCTTTTCCTATTTGGAACTAGTCTGTTGTTCCACGTCCAGTTCTAACTGTTGCTTCCTGACCTGCATATAGGTTTCTCAAGAGGCAGGTCAGGTGGCCTGGTATTCCCATCTCTTTCGGAATTTTCCACAGTTTATTGTGTTAAACCTAATACATGGGGGAAGTGCCTTCCAGTCAGATCTTGTCCAGGCCCTCCTCCCTCATTTAGGTTACCTTCCTGACTCCTGAGAGTATTTGCATTTACACCACTGGGCTAAGAAATGTTCAGTGAGACTAAGATGGTCTTTGACACTGAATTCCAAGCACTCAGTGGAAATTCAGTTCAGTTCAGTTCAGTTCAGTCGCTCAGTCACGTCCGACTCTTTGCGACCTCATGAATTGCAGCACGCCAGGCCTCCCTGTCCACCACCAACTCCCAGAGTTCACTCAAACTCACGTCCATCGAGTCAGTGATGCCATCCAGCCATCTCATCCTCTGTCACCCCCTTCTCCTCCTGCCCTCAATCCCTCCCAGCATCACAGTCTTTTCCAATGAGTCAACTCTTTGCATGAGGTGGACAAAGTACTGGAGTTTCAGCTTTAGCATCATTCCTTCCAAAGAAATCCCAGGACCAATCTCCTTTAGAATGGACTGGTTGGATCTCCTTGCAGTCCAAGGGACTCTCAAGAGTCTTCTCCAACACCATAGTTCAAAAGCATCAATTCTTCCACGCTCAGCTTTCTTCACAGTCCAACTCTCACATCCATACACGACTACTGGAAAAACCATAGCCTTGAGTAGACGGACCTTTGTTGGCAAAGTAATGTCTCAGCTTTTGAATATGCTATCTAGGTTGGTCATAACTTTCCTTCCAAGGAGTAAGCGTCTTTTAATTTCATGGCTGTATTCTATTATTCTATTATTGCCTGTGCTTCTGTAATTATTTCTCTTCTTGTGCCCTAGGCTAACATCTGAAACCAATTTTAAGCTTTTTCAAACGTGGTTTACCAGCTCCCTCTGCTGACCTTTTCTGAAAAGATGAAGTTGCTTAAATTCCTTATAAATCCTGAATTTTGAAATCACACTTTTGGGGTTAGGGAACTAACCCTACTTGGGAGAACTTGATGACATAATAGTCACCTAATTGGCCTTCTATGCACTGCAGCTGCTGCTGCTAAGTCGCTTCAGTCGTGTCCGACTCTGTGCGACCCCATAGACGGCAGCCCACCAGGCTCCCCCGTCCCTGGAATTCTCCAGGCAACAACACTGGAGTGGCTTGCCGTTTCCTTCTCCAATGCATGAAAGTGAAAAGTGAAAGTCAAGTCGCTCAGTCGTGTCTGACTCTTCGCGATGCATGGACTACAGCCTTCCAGGCTCCTCCATCCATGGGATTTTCCAGGCAAGAGTACTGGAGTTGGGTGCCATTGCCTTCTCCTATGCACAGTTCCTATAATAGTTCAAGAGACTAATTCTCAAGAGTCACAATTTAGTTAAGCAGAACGCCCAATTCACCGGAGATTGTGGTTTGGGGTGATTTGGCGCCCTCTAAAGGCTACCGTGAGAAGAGCAGTCGCTTACCACGTGCTCCCCTTTAAGTTTAGAGCTCCGTCGGAACTGTGACGTTTAGGAGGGTGGGCGAAAGGGGCAGAAGTCGCTTGTGGCTTTCCAATCCGACAACTGTATTCTAAGTCGTCATTGAGCTCTCCGTCGAGATCACGGAAGTTTCAACTGGTGCCCTACACAACTTTTTTTTCCCTCAGCGAGTATATTGCCTGTCATCAGCATGATAGGAAAAACGGCAGTTTTTGTTTTAAACCGAGAGCACTTTGATTAAAGTCAACATTCCTTTATTTTTTTTATTTTCTTTTAGAGCAAACAGTTTGCGTTTGGAATTTTTTTTTTTTTTTAAAGACAAACACTGTCTTTGGCTATTGGCTTTGAGAAATAATTTGTAAAAGTACCTCTCTGTGCCAACAAGGTAAGTGTCCTGGATTTTTTTTCTTTTAATGGGGAAATGTTTCCAGAAGCTGCTTTCACAGAGGGTAAATATTCCCCTTGGTGAGTGCATTCCTTAGAGCTAAGTGTGATCCTCTCTTTGGAGAGTCTCTTGATTAAGGTTAAGGCAGCAGAATTAGGGAGAAAACCAGGAATCAAAGGAACTTCTTAAGGAAACAAAAAGTTATACTGTAGGGAGAAGCCACCCAGAAGGAAGATGTGATGAGAATAACAGAATTGTGGGACTGTCTGTGATTCCAGGCTCCTTTCTGATTTCATCTTTTGGATGAGATGGAATTACCTGTCACTGAGAAACACAAAATATTCCACAAGTGTCACGTTCAGAAATACGGTAGCAAAGGAAGAACACTGGTAGAGTGATATAATAAGAAATATAAACAGATCGAAGTCCATGCTATGCTATGCATGCTAAGTCGCTTCAGTCGTGCCCGACTCTATGCGACCCCATGGACAGCAGCCCAGCAGGCTCCTCTGTCCACAGAACTCTCCAGGCAAGAATACTGGAGTGGGTTGCCATTTCCTTCTCCAAGGGATCTTCCCAACCCAGAAATCAAACCCAGGTCTCCTGCACTGCAGGCAGATTCTTTACCAACTGAGCTACAAGGGAAGCTCAATGGTCGATAATTGTTATTAATAACATTTGAAGAACACATTTAAGTCAGTCTTTTGCAAAGAATGATTCTAAAGAAAGCAAAAAAACCCAACTTTGGTTCAGTTGCTCCCTTCACAAAGTTGAGTTTATTCTCACCCTGAGTTTAGATTCCAGCCCTAAGCAGAATCCAACCCTAACCCCTGCCTTTGCTTCTTTGTAAGTTTTAAATCTGATATAATTTCAAACTTATACACAGACGTTTCACAAATGCATCAAAGGACCCAAGTTCAGAGAACATTTTGTCCATATTCGCCAGCTGTTAGTGTTTGCCACCTTCTGTACTATTGTTCCCCTCTTCCTCTGTATTTACATAAATCATAATCAGCTGTATGATTGGCTAATCATCCAAGTCTCTCCATGTCTCAAAAATGACTGCTACATTTTATGGGGTGTCAGGTATGGGATAGGGTTTTCCTGTTGTTCAAAAATCCAACTCAGTTGATTAGGGCTTCTTCTACTAAGGAAATAAATATCAGCAACCTTTGACCTACAATGGACCTTAAGATTATAGCACACTCTTATAGTTTACAAAGAGCTTAGCAGTACTGTGTCCTCCCGGCCCGTCAAACCTGCAGTATTTTCCCCTGCCTTTCAATTTACATCTATTTGGGGCATCAATTATTTGGCACTTGGGTGTTTTTGCTCAGGAAAAACACAGCCTAGTATGTGTCTCTAGGTAGGTCTCCAGGCATAGATAAGCAGCCCAAGAGTGTCTGTAAGCATTTGTACCCAGAGCATGCTGCTATTACAGGACATATTGCCTGATATCATGTGTGTCAGCCCCTGTCTATACAGTAGCATCTTCTTGTGGACAGTCGTTGGGTCTGTATTTATTACTGTTATTTAGTCACTGATCCCTAATCATTCTGGGGGCCCCCAAACTTGGTATCTGCCCTTAGAGTTACACCGAGTGTATGTGTGGAGTGAATTAATTTGCAGTCTATTCACTGCAGCACATTTTGCATTTTAACCAGATCACTTAACAACTATTTCTTTCATCTTATTATTGCAAAAACACAGCACAGTGAGATCTGCTAATTCCAGACTTCTCCCTCTTGCCCTAGAAATGTATGTGTTATCGGTGGAGGCCATTTATTTCTGATTAAAAGCTATCTAGACCTTTTACTCCCCAGTCCAAAGGAAGCCATAGGTGTGTTTGCCTGTGTGTTTCCAAACTTGTTGATAAATTTTATCTGTGTGAGATGTCTTCTCCAGAAAGAAGAGAGGAAAGGAGGGAAGAGTTAGGGAAGTGGGAAATGAATCCTAAGTAAATATTTGGTGGTAGACAGTTTTGTGTGATTATTATCACAGTTTCAGACTCAAACAATCCTTCCGTGCGACTTTGTTTCTTATTTGCAAACAGTAAATCTTAAAGTGTGTAAGCGGGTTGTTTGGGGAGCACATGGCTCGTCAGTTGCAGAGACAGAGTTCAAACCCAGTTCTGCTGCCTCCAGAGTCCATTCTTACTGCAGACTACTCAACTCTTTCAAAATCAAAAAGAGACTCCTAAATAAACCAAAAGTCTCGAGGGGGAACAGTGTAAATTTTGCTGTAAATAATGAAGCCAGGCAAGAAGTTCTCAACCTTACAAAGAGCGGGATGGCAAGTAAGATTTTGAAACAGGCAAGCCTGGAAAAGCCCTCTGATGCTGCAAGTCCCTGTGTCCTCCTCTGGAACCAGGTAAGTCTGAGGGGTCCAAGGGCTCAGAAGTCTTCTTCTGCCCTCTGTAAAGTCATTAAATTAACTCCCTTTGTCTTGTGCCGAGGGGTTATTTTTTATTTTTTTCCCAGAGCTTTTCCCTTTCTCACTTGTATTAACCATACCTCTTTATTTTCTAATTTTTGATGCTTTGACAGTTAAGGCCTTGCTGATGCCAATGGGACTGCTGCTCCCAGGCTTAGGCAGTTCCTTGAGGTAGTAAACAGCCCTCCTGGGAGGGTGACTTTTTGAATGCAAACCAACCAATCCAGAGCCCATTCCCCCCAATCACCTCCTTTACTGACACTCAGTCTTCTTGTGCCTGAGGATTCTGATTTGGCTAGAGAGAAACTGCAAAGCCCTGAGGACAAACCCCCCACCACAAACCCAACCAGAAAGCATGGCAGAAAACCTGAGCTCAAATTAGGGAAGAGCCTCAGTAGCAGGAATCATGGCACACTTCAGACTCTCATCCCAGTGAGATGTGCACATCCAGACTCATACTCAGATACCTAGAGTCTCTCTCGACTCAGCCTCTTACTAGCAGCCTGGCCTTAAGTCATGTTCAAAGACTCAGCAGTTACACCTGAGTCCACCTAACACTTCAAAGCCCTCCATGGAAAGCCATATAGCAGATTCTAGAGACCAAGATGAGATCACATGGAAATGGGGGTGTTATCCTTGTCAGGAAAGATTAGAGGAAGCACAGTGTCATGAGAATTTATACCAGGCTTTTAAAATTATAGTTTTGGGCATATGCGATATCAACATACATTTTTCTTTGATCAGATGGGTTAACACTAAGTTAATTCCAGCAAATCAGGTTTACGTCACATGGAGGGCTTTGAACTGTCAGGTGGACTCAGGTGTAACTGCTGAGTCTTTGAACATGACTTAAGGCCAGGCTGCTAGTAAGAGGCTGAGTCGAGAGAGACTCTAGGTATCTGAGTATGAGTCTGGATGTGCACATCTCACTGGGATGAGAGTCTGAAGTGTGCCATGATTCCTGCTACTGAGGCTCTTCCCTAATTTGAGCTCAGGTTTTCTGCCATGCTTTCTGGTTGGGTTTGTGGTGGGGGGTTTGTCCTCAGGGCTTTGCAGCTTCTCTCTAGCCAAATCAGAATCCTCAGGCACAAGAAGAGTGCGTGTCAGTAAAGGGGGTGATTGGGAGAAATGGGCTCTGGATTGGTTGGTTTACATTCAAAAAGTCACCCTCCCAGTTCTGTATTATGGTCAGTCAAGCTTTCATTGTTCAAAGTTAAGAACTTCCCCTCAATTCATGTAGTATCTTTTTTGCTGGCAGGGCATGACCCATGACTAGCTACTCTTTAGGACTTTAGATGCTTTGAATAAAAATGAACATTTTTGCTGGTTGCAGTTCCTAGGATTTTCGGAGGGTTAGCTGATAGCAAAGTGTTTTTAATACTAAGGGAATATAAAATCTTAAGGGGATCAAGACCTTTTACTCCTCAATCCAAAGGCAGCAACAGGTGTGTCTACCTATGTGTTCCCAAATGTTGATAAATTTTATCTGGGAGAGCTGCCTTTTCCAGAAAGGAGAGAGGAAAGGAGGAGTCATTAGGGAAGTGGGAAACGAATGCTGACTAAATATTTGGTGCTAGGTCTTGGCTTAACTAGCTAATAAGAGCAAAATTTAACTGAGTACTTACTGTGTAGCAGACACACTTCTACAACCTTTCCAACATATCTCTGTCATTTAATTTCAGGACAATGCCTATTTTAGATAGGCATTGTTATTTCTACTCTCATTGTACTGATGAAAAAACTGAGGCACAGAAAGGATAAAAAAAACTAGCCCAAGATCATCCTGTAAATTTAAATGAAGCCAGCATCCAAACTGAAACAGTCTGATTTCAGAGCCCTCATATTTAGCCAAAATATAATTCTGCCTCAGCTCAGAGACAAAAGGAGGGTATCTATACCATTGTGAAAGTTGAATTCTGTGACAAGGGCTCCCTTCTAGCCTTGTCATATAAAGAAGCTCTGCTTAATCTGTATCATACAGAACACACCATGGCCAAGCGAGTTGCAGTGATCGGAGCTGGTGTGAGTGGCCTGTCCTCCATCAAATGCTGCTTAGATGAACACCTGGAGCCCATCTGCTTTGAAAGAAGTAATGACATCGGCGGACTATGGAAGTTTACTGTGCGTAGTTCATACCCTCCCACCTCCACCAACCATAATCTGGCCATTTGCTTTGTCCCTGCCCAGGCATGGTGGCTGTAGTCTATTTGGTGATCATTAAGAGCTTCCCAGGTTGCTCAGTGGTAAAGAATCCGCTTGCCAAAGAGAGAGATGAGGGTTCGATCCCTGGGTCAGAGAAGATCCCCCAGAGAAGGAAATGGCAATCCACGCCAGTATTCTGCCTGGGAAATCCCATGGACAGAGGAGCCTGATGGGCTGTAGTCCATGGGGTCTCAAAAGCGGTGGACATGACTGAACACACATGCATGGTGATCGTTAAGGGAGCTGCTCATCGCAGCATCACAGCTTTGTGTATGGAGTTGTGCTGACCCCACACAGGATGCAGTCTGATAGGTGATGAACTTGGAGAATCGGCAGGGTAGGGGCAAGAGAATTTGGAGGAAAGAGGAAGAAAGAGTTAAGTCTGATACACAAACATAGGATTGAATGTTACAATGATTTCTGGACCATGAACATTCTAAGACAAAGTAGCAGAGTATCACACTGGGTAAGCTGAATGTCATTGATGAATGTCAAGCAGATGGCACCTTAAGAAGGACAGAAGTTGGCATCAGGGGGTGGAGCCCCAGCCCCAAGGCGTTGTTCATGTCTTCTGGAAGAGAATTGCCAAGGGAGAGGCAAGAATCTAGACCTTGTTAGGTCTAGGGGGTAGTTTTTACATTATCAGAAGAAGAGCCCAGGCACTATTTCTCTTCTTAAGAGTGGAATGTGCAGCCCAGGGTGTATGTTCAAAGGTTGTTGCTGAGTCATGAAAGACACCAAGATTCTTGGCCTTCAGAGGAGAGGAATTCAATCCGGGGCCAGCGATGAGGCTTGATTGCTCAGAGCTTTTGTGTGATAAAGTGTTATTAAAGTATAAAAGAGAGAGAGAAAGCTTCTGACATAGACAGCAGAAGGGGGAAGAAAGAGTGCCCCCTGCTAGTCTTTAGCAGGAAGTTATATAGCTACTAGCAGGTTGCTAGTGAGAGAAAGGAAATGTCTCAAAACTCAGAGACTGGCACCAGGCCCCTTACCCACAACAGGCATTTTGAGATAACACTGGCACAAGGTGAGTTGTCCCAGGCCATAAAATGATTGGCATGAATCTTGAAGAAAGGCAAGTGAATACATAGCAAATTCTAAGCAAATACGTAGTTTCATTAACATAGCTTAAGAGAATATTTACATGAATAAAACATACTGGTTCTGAGCCTTAGGTAAACCTACTTGAAGAAAGAGTCTAGGGTAAATATAGTTCATTAACATAACTTAAGAAAAATATTTCCATAAGAAAAACGCGTTGGTTAGCTCAAGGTTTGAAAAAAGTTAAGTTCAGGTGGAAACAGGTGTCTTCATGGCAACACAAAATTTTAAAGGAAATCTTTCTATTTTGTATAGAGAAAGGAAAAAAATCTGACTTGTGTAGTTTGTTTCCTCCTGCCACTTAAGAGAGAGATAAAAGACGTTTGACATTTGCAGCCTGTTTCCTCCATTTGGAGACCCCTAGCCTTCCTACCTGCTACCTTCTCACACATGCCTCTGGCCAGAATTGGTCCTGGTTACTGGGAATATCAGGGTCTTCAGTGGGAATAAAGGGATCTGCCCCTGGTAGGGTATAAGGTGTCAAAAGATGGAGGCCCAAGTAGCACGTGCTTCAGGGGGAAGAAAAGAGCAGCATTTGACAGGAGCTCAGGGCTGAGGGGGTACTTTACACTGGTATGAATGAGGGAAGCCTGCATGGAGGAAGTGGCATTTGCCAGTCTGGATGGATGGTGAAGAAAACAGAATAAGCAAATGTATGTAAATGATCACAACTCTAGGATTATAGTGTACTGTGCTGTGCTTAGTCGCTCAGTCATGTCCGACTCTTTGTGACCCTATCGACTGTAGCATGCCAGGCTCCTCTGTCCATGGGGATTCTCCAGTCAAGAATACTGGAGTGGATTGCCATGCTCTCCTCCAGGGAACTTTCCAACCCAGGGATCGAACTCAGGTCTCCCGCATTGCAGGCAGATTCTTTACCACTAGGGAAAGAATTTTCTGAGCCACTAGGGAAACCCATAGTATACTAGGAAAAAAAAATTATTATTTTTTTTCTTGTATACTGTGGGCCTCATCAAGCCACCAAATGTCAGTATGGAAGAAAATATTTGGTCTGGTTTGTGTACTTTTCTGCTATTTGACCCTATTGTTGCAGGAAGGGGGACCCCTTCCAGGGCCCGAAACTGGGCTCTTGTCTAACACTCGGAAATGAATTGTCCAAGGAGACACATCTGCTGACAAAGCAAGAGATTTTATTGGGAAAGGGCACCCGGGTGGAGAGCTGTAGGGTAAGAGAATCCAGGAGAACAGCTCTGCCACGTGGCTCGCAGTCTCAGGTTTTATGGTGATAGGATTAGTTTCCGGGTGGTCTTTGGCCAATCACTTTAATTCAGAGTCTTTCCTGGCGGCGCACGCATCGCTCAGCCAAGATGGATGCTAGCAAGAGGGATCCTGGGAAGTGGACGGACACGCAGTGTCTCCTTTCGGGAGAAAGACTTCAGGGAGACTTGTAGCCAGGTAGCCGGTTGCCTAGTTTTATAAAAAGTAAAGTTGCAGTTACTAGCTTCCAGCAGACATTGTTTTGAGAATGGTGGCATCCAAGCCTGACACAACTCAGCAACTAGGCAACTCTTCTGGTTGGTGGTGGCTTATTAGTTCCGTATTCCTTATCAGGATCTCCTGTCATAAAACAACTCTTGCAAATGGTTACTATGGTGCCTGGCCAGGGTGGGCAGTTTCAATCAGTGTGCTTCCCCTGACACTGTGGTTGGCTTGGTTTCCTTCTCCTATTATAAAGTGATATAAACTAATTTTAGAAAATAATATTGCTACTGTATAGCACAGAGAACTCTACTCGATGTTCTGTAGTGACCTAAATAGGAAGGAAACTGAGAGAAGAGTGGGTGTATGTGTATATAGGACTGATTCAGTTTGCTGTACAGCAGAAACTGACACAACATTGTAAAGCAACTATACTCCAATAAAAAATAAATTTAAAAATAAAATATAATACTGAGTTAAACAAAAGAAAAAATACAGGACTTCCCTTCCAGTCCAATGATTCAGACTTCATACTTCCACTGCAAGGGGCATGGGTTCATTCCCTGGTTGGGAAACTAAGATCCTATATGCCATGAGGCAGGGCCAAAAAGAAAAGAAAAAATATAAATTAAATATAATATCAATACTCATGAGCACTAAATAAATTAGCACTATTTAAATTTTGATGTAATTTCTTTCAGTCATACACATTTTTTTTTTTTTCAAAAACGCAATGGTAATATTCATTTTCATTCATTCAAGTATTTGTGATGTCCCTCTCCCAGGACACACAGGGAAAGAGAGAGACAGGGCCCCAACCCTCCTTAGAATCTAGTGGGGAACAGAAACTGTAAACAGATCATTGCAATGCAGTGTAATCAATTCTGTGCTCAAAGTTCAGGGTACTAGGTTGGGGCAGCAAGTACGATAGCTGCCTTGTGAAGATCTATAGGGTTATGGAAGGCTTCTTAGAGAATGTGATAGCAAAGAAAGAGACTTGAAGAAGAAATAAGAGATTAGCGTTGAACAAGTTCATTGGTGTCCTTAATATAGGTCTTTTTGTTTTGTTTTTGGATGGCAAAGACCAAGGTAAGACAGGGAGTTGAGGAGTCCAGGAGAAAACAGAGGCTGTCAGTGTGTGATGACCCCTTCATGAAGACTGAGATGAGAGAGAGACATGGTTGTAAGAGGATATTGTTGTAGCCACACATTCCGGGAAACAAACTCACTCAGAAGGACAATGCAGTGGTGGAGTGCGGGTTATTACACTGGCGGGCCCAAGGCAGAGTCTCCTCTTAGCCAAGGACCCCGACCAGTTTCTGTGAAAACCTTATATACCCTAAGTGTCCGTGCCCAAACCCACCTCCCCAAATTCCCTGAAACTAGTCTGAACAAAGGAAAAGAAAGATACAATCAAAGTTAACCTGTGGTTCATATGCCTTAAGCCTAGGTAATTAACAGTGGACCATTATCAATAGGCCTGTGGTCATAGCCCAGTAAGCATAATAGAATGTACGATTCTAATCAGTTACACAGTTGATTAGGGTATTCTTTCAGGCATGGAGAGTCTAGGTATGAACCCTGGGAGTCTTCCATCCCGGGATCTGGTTTTCCAGTTGGTATTTCGTTTCCATAGATACTGGGCATATAGCTCAAGTCCACAGTCCACCCTAAGATGGAGGCCTGCCTTCAAGATGGAGCCTGTTCTGTTTCCTCCTTCAATATAAGTTGAAAGGGGGGTGAGGGGTGTTTTGAAAATTTGAGTCTTCAGTATTTTAAGTGTGGATGGGAAAGACTTAATAAAGAGAGAGTGGCTGAATCTATACATAGACAATAACTAGAAAACTTTGTGAGGCATTCCTTAAGCAAAGGCAAGAAGAAAAGGCTCAGAACCTGAGAGGAGGGAGTAATCATGCAAGGGAAGAAGGAGAAGATAAGCAAGATGGACCATGGGCCCAGGTTCATGGATCTGTTTAAAGACAGTGTTAGTCCTGCAGAGCCCTGTTATATGTTGTTAGCTTCTTTGTAGTTTGATGAAGATATTATATTTAACAATTCCAATCCCACCAGTGATTTTTTATATCTATAGCAAGGGGATCCAAAGCTGAATTTTCCAGAAACTCTTTGGAATGACATGTGGAATGCTAGCTGCTCGTGATCTCTGTTCTCTTCCTCCTAGCCCCCTCAGCCCACCCCATCAAATTAACTGTGCTTTTTCACAGGAAACTTCTAACGATGGGATGACTAGGGTCTACAAGTCACTAGTGACGAATGTCTGCAAAGAAATGTCATGTTACAGCGACTTCCCTTTCCAAGAAGATTATCCTAATTTCATGAACCAAGAAAAATTTTGGAACTACCTCCAAGAGTTTGCTGAGCACTTTGACCTTCTGAAATACATTCAATTTAAGGTAAGACAGCTTGGGTTATGGAAGGTTAATGAATAGGAGCTGGCCCATTCACCAATCTAATTGAAATGGGATGCCTAAGAAAACTTCTTCCTAATTTTCTCTCTATACGAATAAGGCAGATAATAATCCTGCTGTTCATGTTTTACTGAAGTCACTAAAATACTGAATTTCCTGGTTCCTTTTCTAAATCCAAAGTCTCATTCAGGATGAAATTTAGAATATTTTTCAGAGGAAAGGAAAACTAGATTTTGTTCATGAAACCCATTGGAAAGAAATAACTAGAAGTCTGAACCACAGAAACTATAATGGGTCAAAACTCATTTTCCTAAATTTTTCCAACATTCAGTATTTTAACTCATCTTCTTCTCACCAGAAATAAAAACTGAATGTTTCTTCCTTGCAGTGAAGTCATTCAGATGTTTTGGGTCCTAATCTTTATGACCACTTTTGAGACTTTGCACAAGTTATTTAACTTCTCTAGGGAGAAGATAAACCAATATCGAAAGGCCTTCTAACATGAGACTCACTTGACCCACTTGAAATAACAAACATGGTTACCATACAGTCATTGCATGAAGTCCCGAGATGACTGGTGGAAAACAAGTGTCTGTCTTTTGCTTTCAGACCACCGTGTGCAGCATAACAAAGCGTCCTGACTTCTCTGAAACTGGTCAATGGGATGTTGTCACAGAGACAGAGGGGAGGCAGGACAGAGCTGTCTTTGATGCTGTCATGGTTTGCACTGGACACTTCCTGAATCCCCGTTTACCTCTGGAGTCATTTCCTGGTGAGTCATTTCTATTTGAAACCATGCCTGCTCTTCCGGGTTCTACTAGAAGTTACTGATTTGTAATTGGAAATATTTTCTCGTGATTCTAGACAACTTTACGTTCACCTTCAAAAATAATATGCACCAAATAACTTTGAAAGACTGAAGTACTATACAGGTGTCAGGGTTTATTATGTACTTATAAATATAAATGCTGATGTTATCATTTAAGTTTTATCATGCCTGTCTGATTCAAGTTTAGTGATCACATAGGGCTCAAAACCATCAGATCTGTCATGAAAAAGGATAGGCTTTGAATTTTATCATTAAATTACAGGTCATTTGAATCAGAAGTGAACTGAAATTCAATAGCTTAAAGGAAGTGACAGTATAAGGAAATTCTACAAAATCTTTTTTAGGAACTAGCCCAGAAATTACACATATAAAGAAATATTGTCACCCTTCAAGACAGTCATTTCAGACTTCCCAAGTTGTCCAGTGGTTGGGAATCTGCCTGCCAAAGCAGGGGAATGGATTTGATCCCTGCTCCAGGAATATCCCATGTGCTGCGGGGCAACTGAAAGCCCACACACCACAACCACTGAAGCCCATGCATCTAGAGCCCAGGCTCCACAACAAGTGAAGCCACTGCAATGAGAAGCCTGTGCACTGCATCTAGATAGCAGCCACTCTCACCACAACTAGAGAAAGCCCACCTGCAGCAATGAAGACCCAGCACAGCCAAAAATAAAATTAATTAATTTTTTTAAAAAATCATCACAATAATAATCCATCCACCTCCTAAACTATCCACACAAAGCAGTTTTAGAAATTTCCCTTTGTAAATGTTTTTGATTCAATAGCACATTCTTTTTAATGTACTCACAATTGGCAAAACTCCATCTTTTGAGGTCAAATGAGGATTACCAAAATGTAGCAAAGCTACTCTTCTGTTACTTATAAGTGGCTCTAAAGACAGTGGAGTATGAATTTTTGAAACTTCTCTGAGGAATGAAAAGAACTTTTAAAAAAGGAAGATGTAAAGAACAAAGTTTGCAAGCCTTAGCCAATAAAATATGAAATAAATCTGATGAACATAATCTCAAATTAACAAGATATTCTATTTTTTAAATGTGTTAGGGATCGAGGGAGACTTCAATATATAATTTTGCAAAGAAGCAATGTTGTAAATGGTGGGCCAGCTTCAGGCTTGCTGTTAATCTAGGGGCTCTACAGACAATCATCTGCTACTAAAGGAATATATAACTGCTGACTCATAACAATGTTTCTATGGGGAAAACTTTAATGACCTCAGAGAGGTAGGGGAGGAATTATTGTAATAGAAATATTGAGGTCCACCTCTGCTACTGCTGCTGCTGCTAAATCGCTTCAGTCATGTCCGACTCTGTGCAACCCCACAGACAGCAGCCCACCAGGCTCCCCCGTCCCTGGGATTTTCCAGGCAAGAGTACCGAAGTGGGGTGCCATTGCCTTCTCCGAGGTCCCCCTCTATTTTGCCCTAAAACCCAGATATTGGCGAAGGAAGAAACTCACACATACAGATTTTAGAGACTTGTCCTGAGAGGGGTTTTGGTTTATATCCAGACTTTAGAAGAGTCTGTTACATGGAACAGCAGGACAGATAATCCCAATTTCCTCCATGTTTCCAGAGTGAGGTACCTTGGTGAATGGATATGGTGTAAGGTTTCTGGGAAGTTCCGGTTTGCTGAGTCACACACAACTCAGCGACCAAACAGTAACAACAATGGTTCCCTGCAGACAATGGCCCTGGATAAGTAGCATTTAGCATGATGGTTATGAACAAAGTTCTGGATCCAGACAGTGGTGCTATTTGCATAATCTTGGATAAACATAACCTGCCTAAGCCTCAGCAAAGTGGAAATACAAATTCCCACTTCAGAATATTGATGAGGATTAAATGTGAAATATAGCCCCAAAGGAAAAAATAACCCAAAATATTGCACATAGTTGGTGAATGGCAGGCAGAAACAGAATGTAAATCTGTTTCCTGTATGCAGATTCTATGATTTGACAACTGATACAACAGGGCCTCTTCATACCTGGGCTAGACCAATACAACCATGAGACCCTAAAATCTAATAAATAATTTTGGCTCCTTCTTGGGTCCTTCAAAACATTATATGACAAACATGATTGTTTCCCAGAACATTGGCTTTGCTTTATTACTGTTGTTGCTCTTGTTTTAGATATTTTAAAATACCAAGGGAGAAAAAAGGGGTGGGATGAACTGGGAGATTGAAATTGACATATATACACTATTGATACTATATATTAAATAGATAATTAATGAGAACCTACTGCATAGCTCAGGGAACTCTCCTCTTACTTTCTGCTCTGTCGTGACTTAAATGGGAAGGAAATCCAAAAAGGAGGGGTATATGTATAGTTGATTTGGGCTTCCCAGGGGACACTAGTGGTAAAGAACCCGCATGCCAATGCAGGAGATATAAGAGACATGGGTTCTATCCCTGGGTCAGGAAGATCCCGGAGGAAGGCATGGCAACCCACTCCAGTATTCTTGCCTGGGAAGTTCCACGGACAGAGGAGCCTGCCCCTCAGTTCATGGGGCAACTGAGCGACTTTCACATGACGTGACATAGCTGATTCACTTTGCTGTAAGGTAGAAGCTAACAACATTGTAAAGCAACTATACTCCAATAAAAAGTTTTATAAAACAAAATTTAAAAATAAAACAGTATAATACAGAGCCTACAATAAACTCTCTGTAAACAACAGCTACCACTGTTATGAATCATGTCCTTTTTGGTAAGTTATTATCCACTATCTGAAAACTGCTTGAAAGAAACATGTGATTCCCCAGATTAAGAAGTGTTTCTCCCTCTTAGTTAAGTTATAACCCTGGCCTCAGTATAACCTCAGAGAGCTGGATCCTCCCAGAGCCCACACAGGGATCACAGGACAGGAAGCACAAAGTCCAGCTCTGCAGGTCACCTCTCATCATCTTTCTCTCTCTCACACTCAGAAGTTGTGTAAGAGTGACTCTTTAAACACACATCAGTTGTAATCATTAATTACAGATTAATGATCACAAATGCCTAGTTATATTTAATCAAGTATTAACAAGTGTCGTTGAACTTTGTCAGTGGTGTACATGGACTTCAAATGCCTGGTCTTCCTTCTGCTAAGGTAGTCGCTAAGCATTTTCCAACACATAACATTAGGGGGATAAGTATAAGATGAATAAACCACAGTAGCAAAGTACTCCAGAGATATTTGGTGACAAGGCAAACCAAGCCTTACACCCCTCAGCAGACCCCCTTTTTCTGAATTAGTAGTTTTGTTTTACCAAATAGATTCCTTTGGAGGGAAGGGCAATGCATTATTGACATAATCATTGATTTAGAATTAGCTACGCATGCTACACTTTTTCTTCGGTGCCCTACTTAAGTAGGCAGTTATGGAGAATCTATTATTCGAAAAGCATTGTGTTAGATACATACAAAATCTATGAACCAAGGTCAAGCCTTCAGCAAGCTTCTCTCCAGCCAAACCCCAGTAAATGGCTTGAAGCCCCACTCTCTAATGCATTTGGGGCACAGGCTTTTCCCTCTTCTTGAAACTCTCTAGTGCTTCCCTTTTCAAATTCCTAATCATCTTTCTAATGGCATTCTTTGGTAAAAAAAATTCCCCTCCTCCAGGATGCCTGCCCTGGTTCAGTCCAGGCTGATGCCCATGGGAGCCATTGTAACACCTCCTGTTCTGTGAAGCAGTATAGTAGCATTCTTGTCAGCTGAGCCCCAGGGGCAGATGACCTGACTTCTCCAGGCACTGCTACTTACTGTATGGCCGTGAGCAAGTTGCTTAACCTCTCTGTGTCATTTTCTCAGCATTAGTAAAACTGAATCATAATATTGTTCACTTTGTAGGGTTGTTGTGAGGTTTAAATTAATTAACATATATAAAGTCCTTAGCAGAGTGTCTGGGACTTGCTAGTAAGGGCTGAATAAATACTAGTTATCTATTGTCTATTTACCTATTTCTTGCTCAAGGATGAACTCCTTGAGCTTATAGACTGCCTTTTATCCTCACATCTCCTAAGCCTAAAACAGGGAACAGTGCCTTGAGTTGTACAATGTTGAAAGTAAAGGTAATGTAAGGTACAGTTATTAACCAATTGTGTTTTGTCTCGTAACTTGCCTGCAGGACTCATCTGTCGGGCTTGTCCTCCTGCCCTTGGTTGCAATTGCAGGCTATTCCCACCAATTTTCTCCTCACTCTCAAATAATAAAAAGTCCTCTGTCATCTTTTTTTTTTTTAATTTTTATTTTTTATCTTTGCCACATAGCATGCAGAATCTTAGTTCCTTAACCAGGGACAGGGATCAAACCCATGCCCCCTGTAGTGAAAGCAGAGTCCTAACCACTGGACCTCCAGGGAATTCCCCCAACTTCTCAATTTTATAACTGAAATATTCTATGTTGTGTAATAGTAAAAACTTGCAGTTACCTGTAATGGTGAGGTTTCTCCCCTTCCTCAGCCAGTGCCTGCTTTGTGCTGACTGTGGCCGTGGGAAAGAGATGGTATGCTTGCCTACTCTCTTCCTCTGACTGTTCCTCTCTGTTCCTCTCTGACTCTCTTCCTCCTGCAAGTCCTTTGCCCACCTGCTCCAGTCTCTGGCACTTCCAGAACTAAAGTCAGGGGAAGGACATGAAGAAGTACAGGGGCAGGAAAGTTCTTTATTGACTAGCACCCTCAGGCCTCGGGGGTGTTTGAGATCCATGCTTTGTGGGGTTCTCTCCAAGGCTCTGCTCCAGAGACTAGCCAGCCCCACTACTAGGGATCTCTCAGTGCAGCCCCTGATAATAGACCAAGCACTCTGGGGCTGCCCAGTTGACAAGTCCTTCATCCTAGCTTCTCCCCAGGTCATCTCCATACAAACTAGGTTAAGGTCTCATTGTCAGTCCAGATGGCTACCATGTGCAAAGTCCCTTTAAACTGCCATCAGACAGGCTCTCTCCTATATAACTTATCTGGTCCACATGAAACATGCATTCCACACTGTCAGCATTTAAAAGAAAAACTTGTTACCAGTGCAGCAAGTTTTACCACCACCTCTTGCAGGCAATTGCTGTCACGACCTGTCAAGCGTGGGCCACACACCAGTCTCTATGCTCCATAGATTCCAAGGGTCGAGGTCATACAGGGGTCTCCCGGAAGCCCCTCAAATCTGGCTTCATGTCAAGGGGACCGAAAATGCAACAGCGCTTTAAATCCTTTCCTGAAAGTCTCCTGTTTCCAACCTCTGGCCACTTCGACTCAATCCTTGAAAGTGAGTAAGAGGCTAAGGATGACAGAACTGGTCTGCATACACCTGTGCAAATTCTGCCTAGCTGGTTTAGCAGGGCCCTAGAAATGTGGCAACTATTGCATTTGGTTTTCAGCTTTGGGATCCTCAGCAGGCAAAGACTCCTAATTAAAATACTGTGTTTTATATAGTAGCTCTTCAATAAATGTAACTGAGTAAATGAATGAATCAGTGACTGGAGAATGATAAGGTGAGACAGTCTTATCTCTTTACATGAAAATTGCAAAAGTACTTGAAGTATTCGGGTGAGAGGCTGAGGAGTCCTCTAAAGTGCAGAGCCCCCCTTTCTGATTCTTTGTCACCTCACCCATCAGTGGGTCTGAAGCTCGCTGGCCCCATGGTTCTTGTTCCCTCTGCCACCTCTCATAATTTCCATTGCTGCATCTGTGACCACTGACCCTTTCTAACTGGTCCCCAAGAAGGGTCCTCCTGCCTGGTGTTGCTTGGAGCCTAGAGACCAAATTTGGTTCAGAAGCACAGGAGGCTTTACTCTTTGATTGCAGAATGGAAAGGAGTGCCATCTGGCTGCAGAGAATAGCTCTCCAGGAACAATCGATCATGGGCAGGACTGCTTTGTAGAGTTCTGTAATGGGGACGGGGTGGAGTTCTCGCCAGACAGGTGCAGGCGTGATGTTCACGCTCCAGCTCCAGATTGCAGGGCGCAGCAGCATTTCTGCACGAGGCCCACCACCGCCAACATTTTGAATTCAGTGACGTGCACATGCTTCTGCACACACCCCGGTGCTGAGGAATCTGCACAGTTTAGGAGTGTGTTAGTCGCTCACTCATGTCCAACTCTGTGTGACCCCCTGGACTGTAGCCTACCAGGCTCCTCTGGCCATGGGATTCTCCAGGCAAGAATACTGGAGTGGGGTGCCATGCCCTCCTCCAGGAGATCTTCCAGACCCAGGGGTCTCCCACATTGCAGGCAGATTCTTTACCATCTGAGCCACTGGGGAAACCCTTTTCATTCTAGGAGCTCAGGTCTAAAGGGCCAGGTGTGAGGCCTCTGCATGTGGCACCCTGTGAGCAAGTGACACTAGACTGAGCATAAAGGAGGAGAAAACGAGATTCGACTTTATCACCCAGAATGGGCTCTGCCAACCACACATCCCTCCTCTGTCTTTTGTCCTGTTCCTCATCCTTGAGAGGTATTAGGGGCTCAGGTCTGTCTTCTGTGATTGCTTCCTGTTAATTCCAGGCATCCTCACAACCCCGAGTAAAGGACCAGAGCTTCTTCCCAACTGCCTTTAGATGTGTTGATGGTCACCAGGCCTCAACCCTAACTGTTCGTATCACTGAGCGACAATTTGTCTAACCTTTTGGAGACAGAGGACACCAGACAATTTAACATACATGGCCCAAGTATTAGAAGAGCAAATTTTTCCTAATAATGCAAGTGTCTAGGTCTTTTGCCTGTAGGTAAGCATCCCCCAATGTGGAGGCTCATTTCTGTGGCCTCAGTTTTCCTGGCCATACTTTGTTGTTTTCCAGAAGAGAAGCTTCAGGTCAGAGAGAGGTTCAATTAAGTAGGCTGGGGGTGTCGGGGCGGGGGGTGGTCTGTTGCCCCAGGGTGTCCTTCTACAGGTTGGGGCTCGGGAACCTCTTCACTCAAGGGTGATGTGCCCACGGGGTGATTCCCTGCAATTTCAGGGCAGAGTGTGGGTGTTAGGATCACCAAGTGGGGTCTCTTCCACTTAGGACTGAGCTGATCTTACAGGCTGCTGGTTATCCAGCTTTTTAGGTGCACCCAGTCTCTTAACCAGAATGGGTAGAGAGCCAGGTCAGTGGGTGGGGTAATCACCTGGTTACCTACCTGGAGGGCATACTAGAGTTGTTCCGTTTCAAGTTAAGGTTTCCCTTCTTTGGGGCTGGGGCGGTGGTGGGAAGGGGGAGGCAGGGGAGTGGGGGGTCCCGGGCGCGGCGGGGCGGGCGCGGGGGGGTACTGGGTGGGTCTACCACACATGAGTTCAAATGCACTTAACTCTAATTTATCCCTTGGGGCTAACCACATAGGGAGTGGGCAATTGGAAGCTACATAATCCAGTTTTCTTGAGCTTCCTGACACAGCTTGGCTAAGGCCCATTTCAAGCTCTGTTTAGATCTTTCTACTCTCTCCAACAATTAAGGCCTCCAAGCTAAAAGCAGAATCTGCCCATGGCACTCATTATCCCTTTCATCATTTGAGACACAAGGACTGGATCATTATTGCTTAGAAAGGACCCTGGGAGCCCAAACCTAGGAATTACTTCTGTTAATAACGCTTCTGTGTGTGTATGCTCAGTTGCTCAGTCATGTCTGACTCTTTGCAGGCCCAGGGACTGAAGCCCGCCAGGCTCTTCTGTCCATGGAATTTTCCAGATAGGAATACTGGAGCAGGTTGCCATTTCCTACTCCAGGGGACATTCCTGACCCAGTGATTGAACCCACGTCTCTTGCCTCCTGCATTGGCAGGTGGATTCTTTACCACTAATGCCACCTGGGGAGCTGTAATCATGCTTCTATCCACCCAGAAAGAGAGTCTACTTGCACCAAGAGATAGCTGAAATTGCTGGGTACTCGCGCCATGACAGTGAAATCAGCCTGCCGGTCTTCCCCAGTATCTGTTCCTCTGGTCTGAACAGGCCTGATCTGGGGACCTCTGAGGGCTCTGGTGTTGGGGTTGTTCATTGTGCAGATAGGGCAGGTCTCAACTATCTGACTGATTATACTTCTCATGCCAGAAGTAACCATGAACTCAGAGAACCAAGTTTATACCCGGAGTGAGTGCCTTGATGAGCCCCCCTGATGGTTTGACAAGCTGCAGTTTGGGAAAAGAACTATTGCCTGTGTTCATTACCTAGCCAGCCATGGCCTCCTAGATCTCTAGTGAATCCCCATTTCAGGTGTGTCTAATTCTTCCTTTGTGCAGACTGAGGAATAATTGGATGGATCTGGCCTTTGAGGTATGGGGATGTGGGGGAATAGTTGCCAGGTTATTGGTTCTGGGTCTGCACTTCGGGCAATTGCACTCGTCTTGTTGTTTCCCTTTATTACCTCTGCATTCTTCTCTTGGTGACCGCTACAGTGAATCACTGCCATGTTTTTTGGAAGCTATACTGCTTCAATATGCTTAAGCCATTTTCACCTGTTTATTCTCTGCAGCAAACATGCCTCTTTCCTTCCAAATAGCCCCATGTGTGTAGGATGGCGTACACACCCTGGGATTCTGTGTGAACATCAAAGATCTTCCCCGTCCCAAAGGCTCCAGCAAGGCCTTTTTGACAGAACTCCCTGGGGTAGGCTTCTCGCCTCTAAGACATAGGCCTGGGAGGTCTCTGCCTATCCTGCCAGGCCTTTTCCTTCTCTCATAAAACTGCTCCTATCAATGAATCATTCCTCTTTGGCATGTGGGAGAGGCTCATTTCCTAGGTCAGGGCAACTGGAATAGATCATGTCTATGGCTTCTATATAATAATGCTCCAGGGGCCCTGGTTCTGTGGGTAGCAGGGTAGCAGGATTTAGCCTGTCAGTTTTTTATGATAACTACTGGATTGTCTAAAAGCATAGCCTGAACTTGAATTGACTTTCTGGGGACTAGCCAAAGTCTAAATCTGGTATGGAGTTCATACAGTGATCAGCTGACCAAATGTTAATTTTTCAGCTTCCTTTAGCCTGGTTATAGTAGCTGCTACTGCTGGGAGGCAAGGAAGCCACCTCTTAGCAGTTTGATCTAATTGTTTAGAGATACAAGCAACCACCTGAGGAAAACTGGTGTCCCCAGTTTTTGAGCAAATACCCCAAAGATGATTCCCTTTATCTTATGAATGTAAAGGTCAAAGAATTTAGCTAAATTTTAGAGAGCCAGAACAGGGGCCTGAAGTAATTGCATTTTCAGTTCTTGAAAGATCTTTTCACATTCTGACTTGCATTAAAAAAAAATCATCCTTTCTTTTTAATTTTTCGTAGAGTCCCAGCTATTAGACCACAGTTAGGAATCCAGATGTGGCAAAACCCAGCCATCCCTGGACAAACCCCTAAGCTGTCTTCTAGTTTTAGGAGGGGTGAGGCTGCCAGTGCTTTCTACACTTCTCTTACCTTCTGTAGGAATGAAGCCCAGGTAGGTCACCCTAGTGTGTAGTATTTGAGCCTTTTTCTTGGATACCTTATATCCTTTATCCCCCAGATGGCTCAAGGTGGTTACAGTATTTTTATCAAAGGCCTCCTCAGTAGGGCTGACGATCAGAATTTTGTCTACATTGGAGGACTGTTGGTGTAGATCTTTTAGGTCTTTAGTTAAAGTCTATCCAAAGATGGTGGAGGAATTTTTGACCCTTTAAGGCAGGACTGCCCAGCAGTATCATTGTTTTCAATACATGTAAAGCATCTTTAAAATCTGATACAGAATTCCAGGTCCCAGGGGACAGTAGAGTAGCCAGCAGTACGTAATATTAAAGACTCAATTCAGTTCAGTTCAGTCACTCAATCGTGTCCGACTCTTTGCGACCCCGTGAATCGCAGCATGCCAGGCCTCCCTGTCCATCACCAACTCCCGGAGTTCACTCAGATTCACGTCCATCGAGCCAGTGATGCCATCCAGCCATCTCATCCTGGGTCGTCCCCTTCTCCTCCTGCCCCCAATCTCTCCCAGCATCAAAGTCTTTTCCAGTGAGTCAACTCTTCGCATGAGGTGGTCAAAGTACTGGAGTTTGAGCTTCAGCATCATTCCTTCCAAAGAACACCCAGGACTGATCTTCAGAATGGACTGGCTGGATCTCCTTGCAGTCCAAGGGACTCTCAAGAGTCTTCTCCAACACCACAGTTCAAAAGCATCGATTCTTCAGCGCTCAGCCTTCTTCACAGTAGATGTGTATCCTTGGTGGCTTCACTGATTGCCCTGAGGTCCTGTACCATATGTTATTTCCCACTGGGTGTCTTTAGGAGGAGAATGGAGGTATTATATGCTGCTGCTGCTGTTGCTAGGTCGCTTCAATTGTGTCCAACTCTGTGCGACCCCGTAGACGGCAGCCCACTAGGCTCCCCTAAGGCATGTTCTAATAAGGCCGTGGACAGTTAGGCCATGTGACAGGGAAGTACCAAACAAGATTTCCCAATAGAGGGGGTACTGTTTTCTATTTGGCCATTTATACATACATTTTAGATGGATTATCATGCAACTGGCTCCTGCAGCTTATCCCACCCATCCCTGGGCTCAGACCTCAGATTTATTTCAAGGAGATTAACTTGCTCTGTCTGGGAAGGTTTGTCATCAGCCATTATTAATATTATCATCTTGTGCCCTTTGTCTAAGGGGACACCAATCTCCAATTTGTTTCCCATTAGGTGTATAGTAGCTCCCAATTTATTAAGGTATCCCTTCCTGGCAGGAGTATGGCGTGTGTGGGAACATACAGAAAGGAGTGGGTGAGCCTATGTTTGCCCACTTTACATTCTGATGGTCCTATGAATACCCATTCATGAGCCTTCCCTGATAATTCTACACATCTTGTGACTGAGTGTTCCGAATTTGATGTTCAGAACTGAGTAGGTAGCACCAGTGTCAACTCAGAATTTGACAGGCTTTCTCCCGCTGTCAAATGTCCACTGGGGCTCCTGGGGGTCAGCTGGAGTGCCAGCTTAGCAGCTCCCTGCCCCCATCATTCTTCTTTTGTTTGGCATTCCCGTCCCATGACTCAGGATAAGTGGTAGTATAGATTTGGAGGCATTACCTGAAGCACCCGAAGGAATGCCAAAGATTTTCTGTAGACACTTGATTGATTTCCCCAATCTTATTCCAGTGCACAGGTTTCTTTCCTACAGAAACACTCCTGAGTCAGGGGGTGATACTCAGAAACTTCCAGTTCTGCAGGTTGCACCCTAATGAGCTATCCTTCCATATGGCAGACATTTGGTTCCCCATAACTTAGATGTTCTGTTTTGGGTTTGTTTCAAACTATCAAGGGGAGCAGTTGAAGTGATTTGTTGGCACACAAATTCCACATGATTTGACATAAAGAGACTACAACTACTACTAAGACTTTCAGTTCAGGAAATTTGGAACCAGCACCAAACTGTTAATGGACTCCTCAAAAGACTAAAATGGGAGGTGTCAAAATGGCCTGGACTCCAATCTAACTGGGGGTTAGACTGACCCTTTTGAGTCAGTCCCCAACAATATTCCTGCCCCAAATCATTCAAGCCAATAAGAACGAGACCAAGTTAGATCAAAAGCAAAAGTAAGTTTTATTCTCTCATCAGAGAATGGAAATGTGTGAGACTGTGCTCTCAAAAACATCTTTCCCCAACAGGCCAGCTCTGGGGCTGCTTTATAGGTACCTCATCAGTAGGAAAGAGTGTGGAGTTCTTAAGGGTCAGGCACAGCCATGCTGCTCATGGCTCCAGATCATAGTGCCCAGTGCGGCATCTCTGCCCATGGTATCCTGCCACCATCTCGAATTGAGGCATCCTGCACAGCACTTCCGCACATGTTCTGCGGAGCTAAAGGATGAGGGACAGCCTTTTCACACTAGGAACTCTAGTCTGAAATGCTGGGTACAAGGCCTCTGCACAGGATAGCCTGTAATCAAATGAACCTAGACTAAGTACAAAGGAAAAGAAAAAGGTTAGACTTTATTACTCAGATTCTACTTTTATTTCTTGGGAATTGTTAATGGACTTTGCCAGTGACAGCCACCACTGTAAATAGCTCTGCTTCCACTGTTACGATTCTTAGTTTTCTATGAACCCACAATTTATGTCTGTTATAGATGCCAATAAGATAACTACCAAAAAAAAAAAGATCAAGAGAAGAAATATTTAGTAGCCCTTTTCATATACAGTATATAAATATCATAATAGTGATACTTCTACTGACAGTATTTGGAGCTTGAAAGATCAGTGAGAAATACAAATATAAATAACAAAAGAAGAAAGTATAAATAAGCATTCAGTTCAGTTCAGTTCAGTCGCTCAGTCGTGTACAACTCTTTGCGACCCCATGAATCGCAGCACGCCAGGCCTCCCTGTCCATCACCAACTCCCAGAGTTCACTCAGACTCACGTCCATTGAGTCCGTGACACCATCCAGCCATCTCATCCTCGGTCGTCCCCTTCTCCTCCTGCCCCCAATCCCTCCCAGCATCAGAGTCTTTTCCAATGAGTCAACTCTTCGCATGCAGTATAATTAAACAGTGAGTGTATGCGTGCATGCTCAGTTGTGTCCAACTCTTTGCAATGCCGTGAACTGTAGCACACCAGCTCCTCTTTCCATGAGATTTCCCAATACTGGAGTGGGTTGCCATTTCCTACTCCGGGGATCTGTCCAACCCAGGGACTGAACCCAAGTTGGCAGGTGGATTCTTTACCACTGAGCCACCTGGAAAGCTCAATAAGTGTGTGATAAAACACAAAGTAAAATAAACACTAAGTAACAAGAGTAATTACTCACATGAAAACATGCTACAAAATTTCTTTTTGCAAAAAAGGAGTTTTAATTCAATTTATAAATATATTATTAGTGTATTCATAAGTCACATGCTGATAGAATATACTGTTGGGTAAAATAAAGCATCAACAATTTATTGGGTTGTCCAGTAAGTTTGTTTGGGTTTTTCCATACAATCATACAGAAAAACCCAAATGAACTTGGCCAACCCAATGCTTCTTGTCTAGGATGTTCAGGGTCATGCATGAGATGTTTCTTATTATCGTCTACAGTAAGCTTGATTTCCCTAAGTAATTGCTTTGAAATGGAACACATAGAAATATAAGTTCTCCTATGTTTTTAACAAGGCATTTTGTACTGTACCAATATCTGGGCTCACAGAATCCAGTGGGCTAGCAGATGGTATACTGATTCTACTTCCTGCAATTGGCAGCAGAAGCAAAGGGCTGCCATGTTTCTGAGACGTCCCTTTTCCCAAAGATCCTATGCCTGCCAACCAAAGGAGTTATAACTCTAGATATTTCTGATCCCTCCTTCCCCTCAGGAATCCGTAGGTTTAAAGGCCAGATCCTACACAGCCAAGAGTACAAGATCCCAGCAGGCTTTCAGGGCAAACGCATCTTAGTGATCGGTCTTGGAAACACTGGAGGAGACATTGCAGTGGAGCTCAGTCGAACCGCAGCTCAGGTACACCATCTCTGAATCTGCACTCCGCCCCTAGATCACTTCTGCTGTCCGGAAAGTGGTATTCAAGGGTATAAAACACACTGGCCAAAATATGTGGAAATTATGTGGAACTGCTGAATTCCACATTTGCTAAATTATGTGGAAATAGGGTAAATGGGAAAAGAAAATCTTGAAAATCCATAAAGCCTTTTGTGATGCATGCTTTACACAACTGAACCATCTCCAAGAAGGGTTGAGGAAAACTGTATGGATGCCAAACCCCTTGGTATTTTTCAGAGGAGCTCCTGGAACAGGGTCAAATGGGCAAATTGCTCCGCCCACATCAACTACCTTTCTTTTACATACTCTCAGTAATTCTGGAAAAACTCCCACATACAAAGAGAAAGGGGAGTTTGTTTTCTCAACATCTCAATTAAGAGTCAGATTTATACTTTGTTTTGAGGTAAAAGCACCTCTTACTTTGCCCAAGATGTATACATAATGATTTTAGAAATCCCAAGCATAGGTACACCAATTAGAAATCGATTCCACTTTATCATAAGTTATAGGACAATGATTAGATGTGGAAATAATAGATTTTTATTTAATTCAGCTAAAATTGCTATCTTCAAACTCACTTTAAATTCCATATTATTTATGTAAAAAATTCCCAGATAAACAGTATGTCTCTACTATTCTGTATACATGATGAGAATATTTAACTGATATATAGATTAGTCAAAGTGATTTATGAAAACAATGACAGCAGTTGGAATAACTAGTCATTTGTAGATAGTGTTAGTCACTCAGTCATGTCCTACTCTTTGCAACCCCATGGACTGTAGACTACCAGGCTCCTTTGTCCATGGAATTCTCCAGCCAAGAACACTGGAGCAGGCTGCCGTTCCCTTCTCCAGGGGATCTGCCTGACCAAGGGATCAAACCCGGGTCTCCTGCATTGCAGGCAGATTCTTTACCAACTGAGCACCAGGGAAGCCCAGTCATTTGTTGATCTGTGTACAAATTCACTAGTAAGACCAGAATGTTATAAGAC
Source organism: Oryx dammah (assembly GCF_014754425.2). Lineage (NCBI taxonomy): Eukaryota > Metazoa > Chordata > Mammalia > Artiodactyla > Bovidae > Oryx > Oryx dammah. The sequence continues at coordinate 41,634,815 of NW_024070205.1, read as the reverse complement.
CATTTGAAATATATTGAAGAAAAATACTACAAAATGATGTATATGTATTTAGTGTTCTTGCCTTATTTTTAGGTACTTCTCAGTACTAGAACTGGTACCTGGGTTATCAACCGCTCTTCAGATGGAGGCTACCCATTTAATATGATGATTACAAGAAGACACTATAATTTTATTGCACAAGTTCTACCCTCCTGTATTCTGAAGTGGATTCAAGAGAGGCACCTCAATAAAAGATTTGACCATGCGAATTATGGACTAAATATTACTAAGGGGTATTGAATTATTTTTAATTAATGATAAAGTGATTTAATCAATATTTCTCATTCTCTTTAATTCAGATCTTAAAATGTTCAATAATTGTGACTTTGCCTTTGTTTATCCTTTTCTAAGCTTATTTTCTTAAGACAATGTCCATCAGTACCACAGAAGGTCTTGAAATAGGAGTATTCTCTGTCTGCTAGCAGACTAGTAAATGAAGAAAATGAAGGATGGAAACTTTATTTCCAGTTTGAAAATCAGGATTAAATTGGCCTTGAGTGTTCTCAGGTTGGCTACCATTCACAAGTAAATGACAGCACCAGTGAGTACAGACGGCCAGCTCTCACTAAGCTTTAATAAATGTCCACACTGGCTGAATGATCAGAGGTATGAATTGCCAAAAGGAATTCCTAGAATTATATATTTTAATATACATCTGTATAGACCTACACATTGGCAAGGAAAAAGAAAACCTTGGAAATGCATATAAAGTTATGATTTTTATTAAATGCTTGACCCAAATATTTTTTCTTTGGTAAGATGGCTTTCACTTATGGAAAAAATGAATAACAATGAATGATTCAATATATAAATTTTATAGACATCATGTCTGCTGCAATTAGGTAGAATGATGCTCATAATGAAAATACGAAAATGTTCATAATGAAAATATGTTCCCTATGGAAATCCATTAGTAAATAGATACAATTTTTTTAATCCAAAAAGTTTTTTGCAATTTCCTCTTTGCCAAATGTCAATCTTTTGAGGCCTGGGTGATGTGAGATCCAAAACTGATTATCAAATAGATTGTCATATACTTGATCCTGACTTTGCTCCAGAAATTAATTCCAAGAGAGAGAGAATTTTAAACCCCACAGGAAAAAAATAGGTTTAGTCAATTTCTACATGCCTTCTACTGGGAGCAGGAAAACAAAACCTGTTATAGAAAGAGCAAGTGACAAGTTGAGAATAGACAACTTTGAATTAGACATTGGTCGATTTACTCCCTTGACTTGGCAGATAATTATTTTGAACTGACTAAATAAATCATTTGCTGAGTGTCTCATAAATATAGCTACAGTGAATAATTTTCTCCTCTGTGTCAAAGGAAAAAACCAAAAAAGATTGTGAATGATGAGCTGCCAACCTGTATCCTCTGTGGGACAGTCACTATTAAAACCAGCGTGAAGGAGTTTACAGAAACCTCTGCTGTCTTTGAAGATGGGACAGTGGAAGAAAACATTGATGTTGTGATCTTCACTACAGGATACACGTATTCTTTCCCCTTTTTTGAAGAACCTCTCAAAACCCTTTGTACAAAGAAGATCTTCCTATATAAGCTGGTCTTCCCCTCAAACCTAGAGAAGACAACATTAGCTATGATTGGCTTTATCAGCCTTACAGGATCCATCTTAGCAGGCACAGAGCTCCAAGCACGATGGGCCACAAGAATATTCAAAGGTACCTGGACTCTACTTAAAGCCCTGTGTGAACAACTGAGTCTTGAAATCAGTCCCCTGAGGTTTATCTAAAATCCAACAAATGTGAGCTAAAGTACCATAAAATATCCAAAAAAAATTTAATGAAGAATTAATTTTCTATGCATGTAATATTATAGTGACTGTGCTTATATCACTAATGTGAGTGGAAAAAGAAGATTTGACTCTGTGGATAGGATAAATCTGGACAACAGAATAATCACACTTGCTGAGGAAGTACTCAGGATCCCGTTTTATTCTGCTGTAGTCAAATCAAATCTAGTCTAGTCTGTTTACTCCTGTCTTTCCATTTATCACTAGCAGTAGAGTTTTATATTGCTTCTTAAGAAAGATATTGGGAGTAATATACACTGTGAATAAAGTTGGGGTCTAAGAAGGTAGTGACTTTTAAGAAATGCCCATAAAAACTGTAGACACTGGGCACTAATGGCTGTCAGTTATCACTGTCAGAACACAGGTGACAGAGTCAGGGCTGCCAGAGTCCAATCCCAGTCCAATCCCAACTCATTAGCTTTGCAAGAACCTCTTTAAATCTCAGCCCCTTTGTTAAAATGGGAATAACAAAACCTCTTTCATAAGGGTTTTGTAAAATGAATAATGTCTACAAAGCAATTAACACAGTACTTGGCACAGAGTAAATGCTCATTAACTGATAGCTGTTATTCTTACTTTTCCTATTGTTATCATACCTCTCCAGGGCAAGTTTTAGATTCGTAAGCATTGTAAAGAATTGGATTTGTATTATTACATTTGTAAAAATATAAACAATAATCACAGTTGAGTCAATAATTTGTCCTTTAGCAGAATTTTGCCCTTAATGAATAAAAATCATCAATAATTTATAAATAGCATATAATACAGTATTAAGTAGTACTGACTTCTCTCATACTGCACAAATGTAGTGTATATCAACTATACTTTAAAATGTTCTCCTAAATTGACAGACATGGTATTTTAATGGGGTGTTGGGGGGAGGTGGAGTGAAGGGAGGAGAAGGTGATTAGGTATCTCATTTATTTGTATTACACAAAAAATCCCATGGCCTTTTATTAAACTATCCAAATGTTTATTTAAGGCAAATTAAAGTGCTTTTACAGCATTTTCCAATTATATTAGAAACACAGAAGACTCTTAAGTATCTGGGTTTTGGGGAGGGGTTTAATTATTTTTTTAAATTGGAGAATAATTGCTTTACAGTGTTGTGTTAGTTTCTGCCATACAACACCACGAGTCAGCCATAAGTATACATATATTCTCTCCCTCTTGAGCCTCCCTCCCACCCCCCAATCCCATCCCACCCCTGTAGGTTGTCACAGAGCACCAAGATGAGTGCCAGTTCCCACTGGCAAATTCCCACTAGCAATCTGTTTTACAAATGGTAATATATGTTTCAGTGCTACGCTCTCGATTCGTCCCACCCTCTTCCCCTACTGTGTCCACAAGTCTGTTCTCTATGTGTCCCATTCCTACTCCAAAAATAGGTTCATCAGTACCATTTTCCTAGATTCCATATATATGAGTTAATATTACAATATTTGTTTCTCTCTTTCTGACTTCCTTCACTCTGTATAACACGTTTCAGGTTCATCCACCTGGGCTGGGATGATACCCTGGAGGAAGGCATGGCAACCCACTCCAATATTCTTGCCTGGAGAATCCTATGGATAGAGGAGCCTGGTGGGCCACAGTCCAAGGGTCACAAGAGTCAGACATGACTGCAGCAACTTGGCATGCACACATGCACCTCACTAGAACTGATGCAAATTCATTCCTTTTCATGGCTGAGTAATATTCCATTGTAGATATGTACCACAACTTCTTTATCCATTCATCTGTCAATGGACATCTAGTTTGCTTCTGTGTCCTAGCTATTGTAAATATGCTGCAGTGAACATTGGGGTACATGGGTACATGTGTCTTTTTGAAGTATATTACCTGGGTTTTTTAAGTATTTTATAATGAGCTCAAAAATGCTTATGAGAATGATAGAGCTGACAAAACAAAACTTGATTAGATCATACCACAGTAGTGATTGCATGCCTCTCCAGAGACCCTGCAAGAGACCAGGTACCACCAAGTGAAGTTTTTACAGCTTTATACAGGATACAATGATCCCAGTGGTAAGTATACTCCAGGGCTAAGTCAGAGCTTTCTCATATAGATTATTAAGTACCCAGGTTAAGTAAGTTCAGAGAGGGATTTTACCTCCAGAAAATTATCCTCTGCACTCTATTCCCATTCTGTACTGTGTGCTGTGCTAAGTTGCTCAGTCGTGTCTGACTCTTTGTGACCCCAGGGACTATAGCCTGTTAGGCTTCTCTGTCCATGAAATTCTCCAGGCAAGAATACCAGAGTGGGTTTCCATGCCTTCCTCCAGGGAATCTTCCGACGCAGGGATCAAACCCACATCTCTTGTAGCTCCTGCATTGTAAGCAGATTCTTTACCACCTTGGGAAAGCCCCAATCCCATTCTAAGCTTTTGCAATCACATGTTCTGAGGTTGGAGCAGTGGGAGGCCAGAAATGAAGGGGAAGAGAACTCAAAGGAAGAGCCACATGTGACTTTGGTGTTGTTTCTGGCTTTTCTCACAGGACTCTGTAAGATACCACCATCTCAAAAACTGATGGCTGAGGCTAAGAAGAAGGAGCAGCTCATAGAAAGGTATGAAATATACCTTTACCCTGAAATTTACCCTGCTACAGGGAAAATTTACCATTATATTCCATTACAAACCCTTTTTTTCAATATAAAGGCCACTCCTAGGGAAGCAGTGGGGCAGGTTAGAAATAATTGCATTATGAGCCAAAAGGATATATTTTTAGTGCTAACTCTTCCACCAGCTAGATTTGTGGTCCAGTGGTTAAGACTTCATGCTTTCACTGCAGGGGCCACTGGGATCCCTGCACGCCACACAGTGCAGTCAAAAAAAAAAAAAAAATTGATTTTTGGCTTCAGATGATGTGCCTGGTGGGGACATCAGGTCGCCTCAGCAGAACACAGAACCTGGCCCTAGACAATGGCAATCCTTTGTTTACTTGGCCACAAAACCCTGTTCTCTTTGTTCTCCTACTTCTCAGGCTATTCTTTCTCTATATTTACAAGTGTCTCCTCTTCCTCACTCCTAAACATTGGTGAACCCCAACCTTAATCCTCAAACCTCTTCTTACTTCTGTTAACACTAGTAGGTAACCTCACCAGGCCTGTGGCTTTAAATGACGTCATGTACTCATGGCTTCCAAACTTGGGTCTCTAACCCAGATCTCTCCTTGGAACTCCAAATCCTAAACCAACTCCCTCTAGGTATCTCCACTTAGAAATGTAATAGGTATCTCAAAATTAAAAAAAAAAAAAACAAAACCATTTTATTTATGTATTTGGCTGCCTCAGGTCTTCATTGTGGCACACAGGATCTTCATTGCATCATATGAGATCTTTCGCTGTGGCACGTGGGCTTTGTTGCTCTGTGACTTGTGGTATCTTAGTTCCCTGACCAGGGATTGAACCTGTGTCCCCTGCTTTTCAAGGCAGATTCTTAACCACTGGACCACCAGGGAAGTCCCGGTATCTCCAATTTAACATGTCTAGAAACTAACTCTCAACCTCCACCTGCACATGGGCTACTCTGAGACTTTCCCCTTCTTGGTCAATGGGTACTTATTCCAGTTAACAGTCAAAAACCTTGGAGTGATCTTTCTTCCTCTTTTTCTTTCACATTCTCAGCAAATACTGTTAACTCTTACCTTCAGATAAATTCAGAATCCAGACCCCTCTCACTACCCTGGCTGCTAACCACCCCAGAACCGGCCTCTGTGGTCTCTCACCAGGACACTTGCTGTCACCTCTTACCACGTCTCTGTGCCTCCTCTCTTCTCTTCTATGGTCTACTCTTGACTCCACATAAGAGTGACCAATGCCACATTGCTCTTTGTTGAAAACCCTCTGCTTCCCATTTCACTCCCCAAAACTTCCTACAGCTCTGCACCCATCCAGGCAACAGCTCTCTCTATGCCCTCACTGTCTCCTGTTCTCCCACCTTACCCAAACTGCTCCAGTCCCTCCAGACAGCTCCCTGGGCTTCAGGCATGCCTCGGAACCTTTGCACTTACTCTGCCTGGAATGTTCTGCCCCCTACCCCATACCTGTTGGCTCACTCTGTTCAAATATCCCCTCATAAGAGAGAAGCCTTCTCTGAAAACACTGCATGAATGACAACCCTCCCATTCTCATCGTCTTTCCCCTTTCCCCTTCTTTGAATGTCTTCCTAATTCCTCTTACTACTTGATATATTCTATATCTGTTTGGCTGGGGTTTTGTTGTTTCTTTTTTTATTTGTTTTTCACTGTGCAGAGTGGCATATGGGATCTTAGTTACCTGACCAGGAATAGAACCTGTGCCCCCTATAGAGGGAGAACTGACTCTTAACCACTGACCAGCAGGAAAGTCCCTGGCTGGGTTTTTCACAGCCTGCTGCTCTGCCCTGTTGGACTGTAAGTTCCTTGACAGCAAAGACTTTGTTTTACTCACTGTTGGAGTCCCAGCACCTAGGATAATGCCTGTCATGTGACAGACACTTAAGATTGATTGACTGAAAGAATGAATGAATAAGTGAAAGAATGACATTGGCACATCATGAAAATTTATTAATAACAGAAGCAGATAGGGATAGAACCTTCCTATACACTGTACATTTGACCCTTGAACAGTACAGGTTTGAACTGCATGGGTCCACTTATACGCAGATTTATATATATATATATATATATATTGGAAAAATTGAGGGAGGTTTGTGACAGTTTGAAAACAGTTGCAGATAAATCACGAAGCCTAGAAATATTGAAAAAATTAAGAAAAAGTTAGATATGTCATGAATGTGCAAAATATAGGTAGATATTAGTCTATTTTATCATTTACTGCCATCAAATATACAAAAATCTATTATAAAATTTAAAATTTATCAAAACTTACACACATAAACACAGATCATACATTGCGCCATTCACAAGCAAGAGAAATATAAGCAAGTGTAAAGCATGCATGCGTGCTCAGTCACTCAGTCGTGTCTGACTCTTTGTGACCCCATAGACTGCATCCCTCCAGGCTCCTCTGTCCGTGGGATTATCCCAGCAAGAATACTGGAGTGGGTTGTCATCTCCTCTTCTAGGGGATCTTCTCAAACCCATGGGATCAAACCCAGGGGTCAAACCCGTGTTTTCTGCATTGGCAGGCAGACTCTTTACCACTGAGCCACATGGGAAGCCCAAACAGTGTAAAGATGCAGTGTTAAATCATAACAGCGTAAAATTAACTGTAGCACTACTGCAGTAATTTCATAGCTACCTTCTGTTGCTGTTGTGATGAGCTCAGGTGTTTCACATAGCTGCTTAATATGTCATATGACACTAATCACCTCTGCATGAACAGTTCACGCTCCAGCAAATTTCGTATCACAGTAAAAAGTGATCTCTCACATTTCTCATGTACTTTCCATCGTGATTAGTGCAATAATGTAAACCTTGAATCACAACACGGGACCCATTAGAGTGCCACTAGTGATGCTGGAAGTGCTCCCAAGAAGCAGAAAAAAGTCTTGAATTTACAAGAAAAAGTTGAATTGTTTGACATGTACTATAGACTGAGGTCTGCAGCTGCAGTGGCCTGTCATTTCACAATAAATGAATTCAGCATAAGGACCATTATAAAAAAGAAAATTTGTGAAGCCATCACTGTACCTGTGCCAGCAGGCATGAAAACCTTGCACTTTTTGTGAAATACTTTTTCATCTTGTGTTGAAAATGCAGCTTTTATGTGTGTGCAGGACTGGTATAAGAAAGGCATACTTATAGACTTTTATAGGTTTGAAAAATAGTGAAGTCATTATATGACAACTGAAAGCAAAAGTAACGTGAAGTATTTAATGCTTGAGAAGGATGGTTTCCTGATTTTAGAAAGCAAGGTCTTTAAAAAAAAAGTCAAGATAACAGGAGGAGCAGCTTCTGTTGACCAAGAGGAAGCAGACAGAGTTCCAGGATGCCGTTAAGACAGTCATTGGAGAAAAAGGATATCTGCCTGAAACAGTGTTTTATGCAGACAAAAGTGCCCTATCCTGGGGGTGGTGGATAGCAGAATGCCACAAAAGACATTTATTATTAAAGAGGAAAACTGAGTGTGAGAATTTATGGCAGGAAAGCATAGGCTAACTCTCCATTCATGTGTAAATGCAGTTGGGTTTATGGTCATATTAGTTGTTCAGTCATGTCTGAACACGCCTGCCAGGCTCCTCTATCCATGGAATTCTCCAGACAAGAATACTGGAGTAGGTTGCCATTCCTTTCTCTAGGGGATGGGTTCACAGTCAGAACTGCCCTTAACTGTAAAACTGCTAACCCCCCAGCCTTGAAGGGAAAAGATAAATACCAGCTACCTGTCTTTTCATTGTACACAAGAAGGCCTGGACAATGACAACCCTTTTTCTGGATTAGTTCCTTCACTGCTCTGTCCCTAAAATCAGAAAGTACCTTGCCGATAAGTGACTGTCTTTGAAAGTTCTTTTGATATTGGATAATCCCCTGGCCACCAAAAACACAAGAAGTGCTCTATGGAAATGATTGTCAGTGCTATGGAAGAGAATCCCAATAGAGAAAATATCATGAAAGCCTGGAAGGATTACACCTTTGAAGATGCCATCATTGTTATTTAAAAAGCTATGAAAGCCACCAAGCCTGAAACAATAAATTCCTGCTGGAGAAAACTGTGTCCAGATGTTATGTGTGACTTTGCAGGGTTTACAACAAAGCCAGTCAAGGAAATCCTGAAAGAGATTGTAGATATGGGAGGGGAAAAAAAAAGGTGGGGAGTGAAGGCTTTCAAGATAAGGGTTTTAGAGAAATTAGAGAACTAATAGACCCCACGCCAGAGGAATTAACAGAAGACAATTGATAGGGGGATGAGTGCTTCCAAACCAGCGCAAGAGGCTGAGGAAGAAGACATAGGAGAAGCAGTGCCAGAAAGCAAATTGACATCAGACAATCTGGCAAAAGGATTCCAGTTATTTAAGACTGATTTTGACTTGTTTTACACCATGGACCCTTCTATGATACAGGCAATGAAACTACAGCAAATGATGGAAGAAAAATTGATATCATACAGAAACATTTTTAAGAGAAGTGAAAAAGCAAAAAAGTCAGACAGAAATTACAGTGTATTGCCATAAAGTTACACAAGTATTTCCATAAAGTTACACCACATGTGCCTGTCTCTCCAGCCTCCCCTTCTACCTCCTCACCTCTTCTCCCTCTCCCACCCTGAGACAGCAAGATCAACCCCTTATCTTCCTCCTCCTCAGCCTACTCAATGTGAAGACTGACAAGGATAAAGACCTTTATGATGATCCACTTCCTCTTAATGAATAGTAAATAATCATCATACCCCACTGTTAATAATTTATCTGTTGTGTATGTGTCTTGATGTGAAAATCTAAAACCTGCACAGCAAGAACTGAATGAGAAGTTTTTGTGTCATCATCGTCATCACTGCTTAAGTATTTATCATATAGAACTTGATGTGTAAGATTTACTAGGCATAAGGTGAGTGACATTTACAGTATATAAAATTAATAATGTGTTAGCTTTCTTATTGGTTTCTAACTTTGCTTTCAAAGAATTATATTACTATACAATATGCCTCTTTCTTTCATATTTGGAGAAACAGTCCATCATCATAGGTAAGTGAGATTTTTTTAATGTAATGATGTTTCCAATACACTATGAATGATGACTATAATACCATATACCATAAAAATTTTATAATGATTATTCATTATTATGTAGGCTAGGCTTCCATGAAACAATCATATTGCTACTGCTTCTTTATTATCAAGGTATGATTCATTATCCTTGTAAATAAATATGAATTTCTTCTTCACATTATCTTTTCATTTTTGATGTCCAGTGTTAGGAATACAAATGACATCTACAGTGTTTTCTATCATATAAGACAATATTGATGTAGGTACCAATAGATGATTCATCTTATAAACAGACAACATAAACTTATGGTATTGATGAGTACAGTACAGTCCTATAACTATATTTTCTCTTCCTTATGATTTTCTTAATATCATTTTCTTTTTTCAGTTTACTCTAAGAATACAGCATAGGATCATATAACAAAATATGCGTTAACCTGTTTATGCTATCAGCATGGCCTCTAGTTTACTAATAATTTATTAGTAGTTAGGTTCGAGGGGAATCAAGTTTCACTTAGATTTCCAGCTCTCCGGAGGATTGATGCCCCTAACCCCTCCTTGTTCAAGGGTCAACTGTACTTACATCGGTGTCATGTTCAGTTCTGCTATACCAAGCATGACCCTCTCAACTCACAATTAACATCAATAAAAATAATTCAGGTGGTTATATATGTGATGCTTTCTGATGATGTTTATTTGTTCAATAACTGTGGTATCTGGACGGATCTGATTTTACCCTCATATCAAATTCAAGAACCTGAAACATTATTTAAAGCTCCTCTTTGCATTGTCTTCTTCTGCCATCTCCTTTAACAAAATTAATTACACTCACAAATACCCTATGCAAATAAACTCCTTTTATTTTTTCTCTCCAACATAGGAAAACATTCCCAACATGGTTTGACTCCAATCGAAAGAAACAAAATGGTGGGAGGTGGGGAAACTCATAACTTGAAAATCAGTGATCCATCTTCTTCCCTCTCAGGGGTGTGATGAAAGATCCCAGTGTAGATAAAGCTGACTACATTTCCTACCTGGATGACCTCGCTTCCTTCATAGGCGTAAAGCCCAACATCCCACTTCTGTTCATCAAGGATCCCAGACTAGCATGGGAAGTTTTCTTTGGACCATGTACTCCTTACCAGTATCGCCTAATGGGCCCTGGGAAATGGGATGGAGCCCGAAATGCCATCTTGACCCAGTGGGACAGGACACTGAAACCCTTAAAAACTCGAACCATTCCTGGTTCCTTCAAACCTGCCTCCACGTCACATTATTTGAAAGCCTGCGGGGCACCTATACTGCTTGCTTCCCTTCTACTGATCTACAAATCTTCAATTTTTTTGAAACTGGTGCCAGAAAAACTACAGGACAGATTATCCCCTTAATAAGTATTTGATGAGGATAAATCTGATGGGTTATGAGGATTGTCCCCAGTCATATTAATTCTGTTCCCAAATATCTTGTGTTTTTTCCCCTCTCCTCTCCATCATAGCTGTTATCATCCAAGTTTAGGTCTAATCATCTCTTATCTGAATTACTGTTCTATCTTCCTCTTAAGTCTCAATACTTCCTTTCTTGCCTCCTTTACTTAAGCAGTTGTTCTAAAATAAAAAATACTGTCATCGTTTCCATCAAGATCTTGGTAGGAACAAGATAGAACTCAAATTAGGTAATTTGTGGAAACTTTAATATAAAGATTATGTCCAATGGTTTGAGCAGAGTGTAGGGAAATCATAAGTAGAATGAAATACTTCCAGACTAGTAACCATGAGATGCTTTTACCATCCATAGTTTTTCTAATGAGGCAAAGGGAGAACAAATATGAATAAGAGAGTGAGATTATATGGAGAGGACCACCTCTCAAGAGCTGTGATCTCCAGCTCACCACTGAAGGCAGTCCATGGTGACCCCAAAAGTACAGAGCTAGGGAAATTCATTTCCTAATCTTACGTTCTTCCCTCCCTCTGATCTTCTGCCCATGCTTCTCAATGGCCTAACCCAACCAAAATTCAGAAGGCAACATTACTGACTATTGTGGATTTAATTGCATTCATCCCCCACCCAAATATAGTCAAGTTCTAACCTCTGGTACCTGTGAATGGTGCCAGAGGTAACTTACTTGGAAATAGAAAGTGAAAGGAAGAAAGTGAAGTCGCTCAGTCATGTCCGACTCTTTGCAACCCCATGGACTATAGCCTACCAGGTTCCTCCATCCATGGGATTTTCCAGGCAAGAATACTGGAGTGGGTTGCCACTGCAAATGTATCTAAGTTGGAAATAAGATCTTTGCAAATGTACATAAGTTGAGATCATACTGAAATAGGGTGAGCTAGATCCAATAGAAAAAGAGGGTCCTTATAAAAAGAGGATAAAGCTACTTCCTGGCAATCTAGTAACTCAGACTCCAGGCTCCCAATGCAGAGGGCCCAGGTTCGATCCCTGGTCAGGGAATTAGATCCCATATGCCTCAACTGAAGATCTCGCATACTGCAACTAAGACCCAGTGCAGCTAAATAAAATTTTTATAGAGAGAGGATGAGACACAGAGATACAGTCATAGTAGAGAATACCATGTGAAGACAGGCACAAGTTGGAATGGTGCAGCTACAAACTAAGGATCGCCAAGCAAGCAAACACCGAAAGAGACACAGAGCAGATTCTCTCTCAAAATCCACAGAAGAAAAAAGCCCTGCCAACAACAATTCCAGAATCCTAGCCTCCAGAACTGTGAAAGAAGAAGCCACCCACTTTGCTACGGCAATCCTAGGATACGATACACCAACTGATGTTTCCTGTGGAGGTCAGCCTCCTAGGCCGCAGGGTAGAGCAGAGGTGATGGAGAGTGTATGTGGAAGGACAACCAGAAAGGATCCAGAGCAGACATGTTGCTTTCCAGTTTAAAAATCCTTCAAAGTTTCTCCCTGGATTAGAAATAATAAATTCCTTAGCCCTGAAGAGGAGACTCTTCCTGATCTGAGTCCATTTGCCCAGGTAACCAGAATCCTGGGCTGTAGCCACCTCTCCTCCTCAAAATCCTACCATCTAGCGCTCACAGCTCCTCACTTTGGCATAAGCTGTTGCCTTTTCCAGCTACTCAAATTCACACCTGTCTTTCTAGGGCAAGCTTGATTATCTCCCTTTGTGAAGCCTTCTCTGAGTCCCCAAAGCAGAGATGACTCCCACTACATAATGACTGGGCTTCCCTGGTGGCTCAGATGGTGAAGAATCTGCTCACAATGCAGGAGATCCAGGTTCAATTCCTGGATTGGGAAGATTCCCAGGAGACGGGCATGACAACTCACTCCGGTATTCTTGCCTGGAGAATTCCATGGACAGAGGAACCTGGTGAGCTGCAGATCATGGGGCTGCAGAAGAGTTGCACGTGACTGAGTAACTAGCACTTTCACCTTCTTTCACTTTTCATGACTGCCATCTCACACCCTACTCCATCATTTTTCTGTTCTTACTATAACATTAATGTAATTTTCTTTTTGTGTCTGTCTCCAAATAAATGGTGGGTTTTTGAGAGGAACCATCATCTTGTTCAGCTAAAACACTGCCTGATAAAAATACTGCAAAATAAATATTTGATGACTAAACAGTGGCTTCACTGGCTGACATTCCTTGTCTCTCTTTTACCCACATTCTTTTCTTCTGCCAACTTGATAAATTACTTCAGACTACTTCAGCTCTGCAAAGGAACAAGAACTGTCCACCAACATCTAATTTTATAAGACAATCCAGGTGGCAGTCAGGATGTATACAACTGATCAGCAACTGGGAGCCAAGGGTACTGATGGAAAGCGCTAACTCTAGAATTCAACCTGGATTATAATCCCAGCTCTGCTATTAACTGTGAAGCTTTGATCAAGTCACTTAGCCTCTGTGAGCCTCAAGTGTCCTCATCTGGAAAATGAGGCGACAAGACTATCACCTACCTCGAAAGTAAACATGAGTTGAGACAATATAGGGTGTTACTTACATAATAAGTTAACTATTAACAGCTGAAGAGTTTGAGGACATTTTAATTCTCTGAATTGAAGGATTTGAAAACTATGACCTGGCTCTATTCCCTGTTGCCTAATCAGGCAGTATGGCCTCAGCTGTCTGTGGGTCACCTGGGAGCACCTTCCAGCTAGGATCACTCTTGTGTGCCAGTGCTCCCCTCTCCCCCCAAGACCCGAGTCCATTGGCACCACCATTGCTGCCATCACCATGGCACCACTCCCATGCTTTTCAGACAGACCTTCCAGGATGCAGCAAGCCAGCAATACCAAAGGAAGAATTATTCTCCATCATTAGGAGTAGACCTCCTGACATAACTTGTTGATTGTGTCTCTAGCGTTTTATTGACAACAAGCCCCTCAAAGAAGCAACCTAATTCCAGATCTTCAAAACCAACTAAAACTGACCAAAAGGAGCCAATTGGAGGATGGAAGGAACAAAAAGTGCCCACCAAACCGAGAAGGTATCTTGAGACTGAAAAATGAGGTGGACAGCTCCATGTACTCACTGGATCACATATTAAAAGGCAGCTTACTCACCGGGTGGGATCTGGATCAAGCAGACAATGATCCTGAAGTGTTCACAGCTGCACTCCATACCACCAAGGGGTCCTGGAACAATTTATAGTTTACCTAGGCTATGAGCATATGTCCTTGGAAACAGGACATGCATTCCTAAGTTAAGATCTTTGAACAAGTTAACTAGTCTCATGTGTACCAGAATACGTCAAAGAAGGTTTTCCTCATTGTTTGGTGACTATCAGAACATAGAGGCCACCTGGTCCTAATGATTCTTAAACAATATCTATTAACTATAAAGCCCTTGACAATGGAGAAGTGATCTACTGCACACTATAGTCCTGGGTAGGGTCAGTGAAAGGACAGGAGAAATTGTAAAGACCTACGATGACCCTCAGAGCAGCAGCTAGGGGTCCATCCACCGCCTCGATTGACAATGAAACACAGGTCCCAAGGGTGATTCATAGTCCCATAACATTTAGAAATATTATTAAAGTCATTTTAATTTTTATCACTTATCATATAATCCATATTTTTAAACATAAAAGTGTAATTTAAATGAAATTGACAACATTAAAGAAGAATTAGGAGGCAAACCACATTTCCTAAGTTCTTTCAAGGAAATCAAAAATAAGCCAGCTGTAAAAGTCTCTTGTTCAACAATAAAATGTGCTCAAAGCTCAGCATTACAATAAGGTACTTCTGTTATACAATTTCTGAAGATTTATCTCCCCCAAAAGAAATTTTTCAAGTGTAGGGGAAGTCTCTTTTTTGAAAGGACTAAGCTTCAGAGATTGCATTTTCTAGTTTCATAACGTACATACATATAACAACGTAAGAGGAAATAAGCCCCAAAACATTTTCTTGGACTCCTCTTATGCATACAAGTTCTAACACCCTCTCCACGTTGAGCTCACGCTAGCTCTTCAAGTCAACAGTGAGTCTCCATGCAGGTAGTAATCAGAGCACCTACCATTCACTCTGTAGGACAGAAATGGAACTATATTCACACTCACACAATCCACTGCACTCAGCTGACCTCACTTTACCCAGGCAATCCGGCCTCCCTCAGCCACCTTCAGTTAACTTTCAGGTATCTGGCAAATAATAACAGTTGGCAAATAATCAGATGTAATGGTTCAGTGGCAGCAGACAAACAGTAACAGACAAAAGCAGAGAAGAGGTGTAACCAAGAAGGAAGACAGGAAAAGGCAGCTCTTTAGAGTCACGTGGGAGAAATAAATCACTCCCAATAACCTTTAAGAACACCACTAACTTGAAAGACAGAAAACCAGTCAACCACAGTAACAGTTTTCTGGGCCCAATCAGCAGAGGGCGCCCAGTCTCTCCATCAGTGGTTCAGAAGGAACGTGCTGAATTACAGCCTGTACTGTACTAAAGCCTAAATCTTTCTTTGTGTGTGTGAGGGAGGAGGGGGGATTATTTTGTTTTGGTGCAGTGCACAACTTGTGGGATCTTAGTTCCCTGACTAAAGATCAAACCCTGGCCCTGGTGAAAGCAACGAGTCCTAACCACTAAACCACCAGGGAATTCCTAGCCTGAATCATCTTTTGAGAGGAAATTTGGTTTCTGAAAGCAGCTAAAAATCATTTAGGACTCAGTATGAGTGTATAAGATGTAAAGACAAACTGAGAAATTTCCTTTTGATTGAAAATGAAACATGATATAAATAATGAAGTTGATTTGCTTCTGTGATTCCAAACAATAAGTCTGAAAAATGGAGAAAGAGCAAAAGAATGAAGAATGAAAATCCAAAGAAGTGACCAGGGCAAGATGCTTTCATACCTTTTAGACAAAGAAACAATACATTTGTAAAGACCTGACAAGGCAGGGGGGGTTGGGCTGGGGTAATAAATGGTGAAAATGTAACTGGGAAGGCAAGGGTTAGTTTGGCATGGTTTGTCTGTAAAGATTTCCCAGCCCCAAATTTCCTATTTCTGGTGATAAGAACATCTTCCCTCCTTCTGGTATAGGGAGGGTACCTTTCACATGGAGACTGGTGAGTGTCATAGTGACTTTTCTGCTCCTACTGTTGTCTCAAACTCTTTCAGCTTAAGATACTCAACATGCTTAGTCGCTCAGTCATGTCTGACTCTTTGCAACCCCATGGAATGTAGCCCGCCAGGCTCCTCTGTCCATGGGGATTGTGGCTCAGGGCCACAACATGATAGCACAAGAAGGGAAGGTGAGAGAGCTTATTGCTGAGGTTCCCAAATGAGTCCAAGGCAAATGTGTACTTGCCCATGGAGGAAAGAAACAAGAGCAAATGTTGAGGGTTTTTTACCTAAAGCTAATTTTTTAAAACGTGAGATTGTGTCCTTGCATTTTTGGTGCTAGTGTGTCATTTCATTTGTGAAACGATGATGGAGTTTGATGACAGTTTTTGGTTTTGCAGTTTATTTGTTCGCTTTTCTTTGTCCTTATTTGACAAGGCTAAAAAGTTGTGTCCTCAATAATTTTCAATTGTAAAATATTCTAAAATTAGTTATTTTGTAAGATAGGAAACTGAAGCCAAGAGGGAAACTAAAGAGCCATGAGTCCTACAGATTCACAGATCTGGCTTTTCACAGAACTAAACCTAAACCTCAGGCTTCCTCACTTCCAGCCAGTTCTGCTTTCACTACACAAAAACTCCTTCCTCTGAGAAGCTGTTGAGAAAATCCCCTCCCTGACTTAGAGTCTTCTTTATCCCATGATATTTGCTGTTTTGATTATTAAGCACTGCGGGGCTTTAGTAGAAAATCAAGAAGTCAAAATCCAGGCAAGAAAACTGGAGTGGGTTGCCATGCCTTCCTCCAGGGGATCTTCCTAACCCAGAGACTGAACTCAGGTCTCCAGCATTGCAGGTGGATTCTTTACCATCTGAGCCACCAGGGAAGCCCATTCAATATGCCTAAGTGCCATATTTTGGGCTAGCATGCCCTGAACCCTGTTATCATACTTTGTACCACACAAAGTTAGACCACCACAGGTACCCAGAATACAGCAAAATTTCCTGCTCACACTTCTTAAGCAAAATCACACAAAAGAAGGTGACAAGGCCAAGATGATACCTGCCTGTCCTTTCAATGTCACACTGAAGCATTGTTTAACAACCCTCTCAAGGATTATTTTATTTTCTAAGAGAAGTCTGAATGTTCTAATTAACTATTAGAGACTCAGACTCTGTAAAGTTAATTTGTAGATTTATGTTTAATAAAGATAAAATGATTCTTCCCTAGCAAAAGAGATAATCCCAAAGGCTATGGTCTAATGCCCTGCTAAACATGAATCAGTTTGTTTCTAACCTAAGTAATTTATTCTAACCTTTCTTTATTAAACTGTCTATAAATACTCAGCTCCTTAAATGCTCTTTGAACCAGCTTTACATACTGATTCCCTCACCAATTAATGAGATAATTAAATTTTTGACATGGGTTCACAGTTTACATCCGCCAAAAAAAAAAAGGTTATGTTTTTAACTTCTGAAAATCACACTTTCACATTGTAAAAGTGAGTGAGCCATTGGTGAGAACTCATCTAAGTAAGTCTTTTTCACAATGAAATCTGGTACGGAAGTGCTTTCTTGGCACCTACTACTGCTCAGGTCATGAGCAGCATGATATGAGGAAAAGGACATGAACTTCAAAGCCAGACCTGAGCTCATATATGATCATGCCCACCAACTCAATGGACATGAATTTTAGCAAACTCTGGGAGACACTGGAGGAAGGAGCCTGGCGTACTACAGTCTATGGGGTTGAAAGAGTCAGACATGACTTAGCAAGTGAACAACAACTGCCACTTTCTAGCTCCACAATTTGGGGAAATTCACTCTTTTTTTCTAAGTTCTACTCTATGTTCATGAAATGAGGATAAATATTTCTTCTACAGAATGTTACTGTTAGTGCTAAATGAAATAATACATCCTGCATTTAACATAGTGTCTGAGTCCTAGTAGATGGTTAGGACATACATCACCTTCCCCTTCTCCCAAGGGGATGCTGGCAAATGTCTAAAGAAAGTGTAGTGTATGCAGATTCTCACAGTATAAACACTCCCACCATGACTGGTTTCAACCCATCAACCTGAACACAGAGTTGGAAATAAACATACAATTGGCCCTCACACTGCTATATGAGCTGGCTCTTTCTCCTTCTGTTCTCCACCTCTGCAAGTCTTTCTCCTCTTTCATATCTCAATTCAAACACTTCTTCATCAGAGGAGATGCCCTGACTCCCAAGTTAAGTCACGTCTCCTATTATTTTTGCTCATAGTACTGTGTGCCTTTAGTTCAGAACTCTTCTCACAATTTGTAATTACACATTTATAACTGTTAGTTAATTATCCTCTATCACATTGATTAGACTGTAGGTTCCAGAAAGACAGAGAATATATCTGTTTTGCTCTCCATTATTTCCTCAGCATCTAGTTCAAATCTGGTACCAAAAAAAGGGACTCACCTCAATAAGTATCTGTTGAATGAATCAAGCAACCAAACAACTGAAGATGGATAGGTGAATGGATTGATAGCTGCATGGATGGATGGATAGAGAGAACTGAGTTTTTTGTCCCTTGTCCAAATTGTATGTAGTTATTTCCCCTCTAACAGATACTTAGTCCTCCTCTAAATATTTAGGCACAAAGTTGGTCAAATCAATCCTCTTTGGAAGTAAAGAATTTTCTGATGGTTAGAGAAGTGCAGGACAGTGGCAAACTTTCTGAATGGCAGTCACCTGTAATGTCTCTGTAATTGAGACTGTTCTCCAGAGTCCACTTTGGAACTTGAGTCCACATCCAATTTCCTTCTCTTCTTCATATATTTATATAAAAATAAAAAATTAATAAACACGATAATAATAAGTAGAACCTTCAATTAAATAGAGTCAGAAAACCAGGAAAGGGAGCTCTCTTGTCCTTCGATTATAGCAGAACTCAACAGGAAGAAAGACTTCTCTTCTTCCCCGGTAAGGACTGGTACTGAAAAGCCATGGACTCACTTTTACTATTGCCCTTTTCCCCGCTATAAAAATGTTCTTCCTCCCTTGCCACGTGGGAACCTTCACATGGCTTACCATGGTTGCAGACCCAGAATTTCCATTTCCTGCTGGGTTTCTGGTGGTGCTAGTGGTAAAGAATCCACTGGCCAGTGCAAGAAACACAAAGAGACATGGTTGATCCCTGGGTCTGGAAGATCCCCGGGTCTAGAAGATCCCCTGGAGAAGGAAATAGCAACTCACTCTAATATTCTTGCCTGGAGAATCTCATGGACAGAGGAACCTAGTGGGCTACAGTCCACAGAGTCTCAAAGAGGCAGACAGGACTGAAGGGATTTAGCACACATACATGCACACTGACCCCAAACAAATTCATCTCTGCTGCAGAAATATCTGGCAGTCTCTTTGCTTTAGGTCCAACATTTCTTATCACTACTCATACAAAATGCCTTCTATCCAAGTTACAGATTAAGATCAACATTTACTCAGCCTGACTTTGTTCCAGAGAAATAATTTTCATTCATAACTAGAAGTATTTTTCCATATTCAAAATTATCATCTTCACTATTCAAAGGCAACATAGTTAAACTAAGTATACCCCCCCAAAAAAGAAACACTTATTTTGAAGTACTTTCTAGAGTGTTGTATAAAAAAATGTCTTTTTAAAACTTCTGGTAAATAGCAGAACACGTGATAATTTTTATGTCATCTTCTTAAAACAACAATAAAGGGAAAAAAAGAGAACAGCAGATGGGCAATGTCATCACATTTTCAGCAAATAAAAAGCATATGGAAGGGCCTTCCCTAGTGGTCCAGTGGTTAGAGAATCTCCCTGCCAACGCAGGGGACATGAGTTCGATCCCTGTTCCAGAAAGATTCCACATCCAGCCAGGCAACTAAGCCCAGATGCCACAAGTACTGAGCCTGAGCTCTAGAGCCACAAGCTGCAACTCCTGAAGCCCATGCACCCGAATGAGAAGCCCGAGCCCTGCAACTAGAGGGCAGCCCCACTCACCAAACTAAAGAAAGCCTCGCATAGCAACAAGGATCTGGCAGCCAAAAAAAAAAAAAAAGATGTAAATTTAAAAAAACTATTCATTAAAAAAAAAAAAAAGCATATGCAAGAGACTTCCCCTGGTGGTCCAGTGGTTAAGACTGTGCTTCTACTACAGGGATTGGTTCAAGCCCTGGTCAGAGAACTAAGACCCCACATGCAGCACAACCAGGAAAACAAACACACATACACACACACAAAACACAAAAAGCATATGGAAGGTAAGCAATTGACCAACAAAGTAGAGGAGTTTTATAGCTTAAATTAACATAAAGGCATCTAGTGCGGCAGAGGACAGGGATGGGGCAAGTAGATAAAACCAGGTGAGGTGAAGTCTGTATTCTGAAGGAGAAGCCCCAGAAACCATCTTCCTGCCCTTCATAAGTGTGGCACTCACTTCTCTGGAATGGCTTTAGCAAAAAATATCTGGATTCTAACTTTCAGGGGACCTCAGCAAAAAAAGTGGAGCGCCTAAAATCCCAGCCCGATCACACCCTAAGCAGTCCCACTAGTAGAGAAGTCCTGCACAAGCATCAGTTCAGTTCAGTTGCTCAGTCGTGTCAGACTCTTTGTGACCCCATGAATTGCAGCCCACCAGGCTTCCCTGTCCATCACCAACTTCCAGAGTTCACTCAAACTCACGTCCATTGAGTCGGTGATGCCATCCAGCCATCTCATCCTCTGTCGTCCCCTTCTCCTCCTGCCCCCAATCCCTCCTAGCATCAGAGTCTTTTCCAATGAGTCAACTCTTTGCATGAGGTGGCCAAAGTACTGGAGCTTCAGCTTTAGCATCAGTCCTTCCAAAGAATACCCAGGACTGATCTCCTTCAGAATGGACAGGTTGGATCTCCTTGCAGTCCAAGGGACTTTCAAGAGTCTTCTCCAACACCACAGTTCAAAAGCATCAATTCTTCAGCACTCAGCTTTCCTCACAGTCCAATTCTCACATCCATACATGACTACTGGAAAAACCATAGCCTTGACTAGACGGACCTTTGTTGGCAAAGTAATATCTCTGCTTTTCAATATGCTATCTAGGTTGGTCATAACTTTCCTTCCAAGGATTAAGTGTCTTTTAATTTCATGGCTTCAATCACCATCTACAGTGATTTTGGAGCCCCCAAAAATAAAGTCTGACACTGTTTCCACTGTTTCCCCACCTATTTCCCATGAAGTAATGGGACCAGATGCCATGATCTTCGTTTTTTGAATGTTGAACTTTAAGCCAACTTTTTCACTCTCCTCTTTCACTTTCATCAAGAGGCTTTTTAGTTCCTCTGCACTTTCTGCCATAAGGGTGGTGTCATCTGCATATCTGAGGTGATTGATATTTCTCCTGGCAATCTTGATTCCAGCTTGTTTCTTCCAGTCCAGCATTTCTCATGATGTACTCTGCATAGAAGTTAAATAAGCAGGGTGACAATATACAGCCTTGACGGACTCCTTTTCCTATTTGGAACCAGTCTGTTGTTTCATGTCCAGTTCTAACTGTTGCCTAAGCATACAAAGTCACAAATTAACAGTTTGGTTCTGTTCTCTGAAATGTGAACAAAAGACAAGGGCCATTATACGTTTCAGGAAATCATCTAATACAGAAGGCAGGGGCCAAAACAAACACAGAAGAAAAGAACTTGGAGGAATGAAAATAATGTATGAGTTAACATCAAAAGAATTACAATCCAGGGAATACCCTGGCAGTCCAGTGGTTAGGATTCCTCACTCTCACTGCTGAGGGTCTGGGTTCAGTTCCTGGTCAGGGAACCAACATCCCACATGCCGTGAGGCATGGCCAAAAAAATTATAATCCATCTTCTCGGAGAGATAAAAGATAGTATTGGGCCCGTGAAACAAGAACACAATATTATTGTAAGAAGAACAATAGAACAAGGAGTTTGTAAGAAAAAAAAATGGAAGATAAAGTTCAGGAATTCTCACGGAAAGTGGGGCTGACAAATAAAATGATGGACAATACAAAAGCAAAGAAAATGTAAGGACCCATCTAGGAAATTTAACATCTGAATAATAGGCGTTTCAGAAGAGATTAAGCATGATTAAGTTATTGTGGAGAAGTAAAGTTTGCCACCCAAAATGGGTCTCTTTGGCATGAAGACTATTTTAGGCTGACTATTTTTAAGAAACAGAAGTCTCAGGAAGTTTTTGTTTTTACCTCTCCCTTAGTTGCTTAAAAAATAGATAAAGGGTCAGTTCCTGGAACTGAGCTATCACCAGTGAAGTGAGTGAAGTCGCTCAGTCGTGTCTGACTCTTTGTGACCCCATGGACTGTAGCCCACCAGGCTTCTCCATCCATTGAATTTTCCAGGCATGAGTACTGGAGTGGGTTGCCATTTCCTTCTCCAACCAGAGACATCTACATAAAACATGGGCTGGGCTGGTGGGGGAGACTTGGCAGGGCCCAGATATCAGAGCCCACTCGGTGTCCCGTTGTCTCTGCCTGGCCCAGCAAACATCTGTTTACCAAACATTGTCTTTTCCATCTCCATGTCAATTACCTTCAACTACTCAATTGCCTCCTCAAACTACTACTTCAATCCTGTTTGGTTTTCAGCTGAAGATGGTATTTAATGTGAGGTCTTCAGCCATTTTGATGAGTTACTCAGTTTTCCTGGGTCTCTCCCATGTATCTATGTTATTAAACTTTTGTTCAATTTTCTTCTATCTGTCTCATGTCAGTGTAATTCTCATACCAGCCAGAAGAACCTACAGGAGTAGAGGAAATTTTTCCTCCCCAACATGATTAAAGAAATAACACAACCTCCCCTCCCTCAACTGAAGACCCAGTGGAAAAGCCCACTCATTTCATTCAGCATAATGAATGAAAAAAGCATGGTGGAGTTGTTTTAGACATGTGAGTTTTGAGCCGTTGTTACAAATAACAGTGAAAATATATCACATAAATAGTTCAATATAGGAACCCAGAGCTTAGGGGAGAAATCAAGTTTAGAGATACAAATAGGAATCCATTAGCTTGTTAAAAAACAAGTATTTGAAGCCAAAAATTGAATAAAATAACCTACAGAGAGTTAAATAGAAAAGGAGAAACAGAAAAGAGAGAAGGGAAGAGACTAGAGCTCAGAGCAAAGTCCTGCAGAGGAGATAAATACAATGTCTTAGAGAACCAGAGAAAAGAGTACTTCAGATGATGAGCAAAATCAGCTGTATCAAAGGCAACCACAATGGAGGGAAATAAAGGAGACTTAATTGTTGTATTTACTGATTAGAGAGCACCAGTCATCTTAGTAAGAACTGCACATCTTTTAGAAGCATTAATTTTTTCAAAGATTACAGTTGGAGTATGGTGGGATAATGGAGAAGGAAATGGCAACCCACTCCAGTATTCTGGCCTGGGAAATCCCACAAACAGAGGAGCCTGGCAGGCTATAGTCCATAGGGTCTCAAAGAGTCAGACACAACTTAGCAACTCAACAACAACATGGTAGGATAGGGAAAGATGTAGGATATTAACAATTTAAGTGCCAAATAATATAAAACATTGTTTAGATATTAAAATAAATGTGGACAATTTATGGAACAGAATACAGTATTTACATTAATTTCTGAAATAAATTAGGAGACTTCAGAGAAACTGGGCCATGTGAGGGCTTTGCTGCCATATGTTCCTTCTCTCCCAAACCTCACAGAAGTATTTTGCTCAGCACCCAGGGCTGCCCAGACCTAGTAATATTAATATGTTAATACTTCTATGGGAGGACTTCCCTGCTGGTCCAGTGGTTAAGAACCTGTCTGCCAATGCAGGGGACATGGGTTTGATCCCTGGTCAGGGGTGAACTAAGATCCCACATGCTTCGGGGCAACTGAGCCTGTGAGCCACAACTCCTGAGCCCACTTGCCTAGAACCCATGCTCTGCAACAAGAGAAGCCACTGCAGTGAGAAAGCCACAAACCAAAGGAAGAGTAGCCCCAACTGGCTACAACTAGAGAAAGCCCATGCCCAGCAACAAAGATCCACTGAGGTCAAAAATAAATGAATAAAATAATTATATGGGGAAGTTTGAGAAGCCCCACCCAAAACATTAACAAATGGCTCCTACTGGTGACTCAATTTTTAGAGAAGCCTTCAAAAGTGACACTGTTATATTGAAAATATCAACAGATAATCAACAAGGATCTATTGTATAGCACAGAGAACACTGATCAATATTCTTTTCTGTAATAACCTGGATAGGAAGAGAATTTGAAAAAGAATAGATAAATATGTATTTATATTTCAATTATCTGCTGTACACCTGAAACTGACACAATATTGCTAATCAAGCATGCTCCAATATAAAATAAAAATTAAAAAAAAAACATTTGGGGTGAAATATGAAAAGTCAGGTTTTTGAAAAAAAGAAACAAAAGTCACCCTTCAGGAGACGATTGCTGACAAGCCAGGGCACATTTGGTGAATCCCCTGGACCATTGTTGGGTCCAGCTCACATACTGCTAACCCTGGATAGCCTCCTGTCACTGTATTAATGTCTGCTAAGTATTTGAGGAAATTCTCCCCTATGGCTTTCTGAGAAGTCACTTACTATGTTTGCATTCCATTAAATGAATTATATGCCTGTTTTTCAGTGAGAGTCACAACTGTCCCAAATGAAGGGATTCGACTAGGTCAGTGGTTCTTAACTTTCCTGTTATCTCCTCCAGGAGATCAAAGATAACTGGGTGGGAGGAAAAATTAAAACATGGCTTCCCCCCAACTCAACCCACACCCCTGCTTTTTATCTGCTTTATATATTGGGGTACACAGTAATATTTTTTGAGGGACTATTATACCCTGGAGAAGACTCTTGAGAGTCTCTTAGACTGCAAGGAGATTGAATCAGTCAATCCTAAAGGAAATCAACCTTGAATATTCATTGGAAGGGCTGTTATTGAAGCTGAAGTTCCAATACTTTAGCCACCTGATGCGAAGAGTTGAGTCTTTGGAAAAGACCCTTATTCTGGGAAAGACTGAAGGCGACAGCAGGAGAAGAAGGACAAAAGGAAAAGGTGACAGCAGAGGCTGAGATGGTTATATTGCTTAATGGACATGAATTTCCCCAAACTCCAGGAGATAACAGAGGACAGAGAAGCCTGGTGTGCTGTGGTCCATGGGATGGCAAAGAGTCAGACACCACTTAGCACCTGAACAACAGCAAAAAATTTAGAGGCCACATATTCCTACTAATTCAAAGGATTACACAGAAAAGGATTCTGTGTAAAAACGTTATACTCAGTCAGCTCACTCTCATCCCTAGTCCTGCATCCAAGTGGAGATGCCCAGGAAGTAGGTGGATATTCAAGTTTGAAGCCCCCAAAAGACAGTGGGTTCTCATTCAAAGAAAAGCACTGAATAATATAGAACACTGCATTTCTGTGATAAATTCAGGAGGAGCATTTCTTATAATGCTGTTGTATTAGTTGATGGCATAAGTCACTAAAAGTAATTTTAGGAGGAACCAAAAGAGCCAAGTACGAGTAAGAGGCACCGGACAGTCTGGGAGGACTACCTATCCTTTAGAATAATCTTCCTTGAATATTATTTTCCTCTCAAATGAGCTTTTGGCATGGGTTTAGCTCCTTACAGATATGTGGCAAATTAAGGGAGTAATTCTCTGCACTTTGACAATCAACTCTGCCAATGTATACAGAAACATTTACACAATTCTGAGAACTCAGTCCTCTATACCTGCAATAACTTTAGCCAAAAAAAAAAAACTTTCTTGCTCATATTACCAATTGCCCAACTGGTAAAAAGAGGAAAAGAATGTTTCAATGAAATGTTTTTATTTTAAATTTAGCAGTGCATTTTGCAGTGAACCCTTCAAGATATTACAGTTGCAATATGTAATCCTGGGTAATTAAATGAATTAATATGTTCATTTCATATGAATTAACACTAGAACATACTTCCTGAAAATGATATATAAAGTGATATACAAAATAGGTGCAGTTCCTGCCCTTTTCGAGCTTACATTCAAGTGGAGAGATAGAAATTAAACAAATCATAAGTAAATATGTGACTATAGACTGAAAGAAGTTTTGAAGGAGCAGTCTAATAAAAGGAAAACGACAGAGTGACCTAATTTAAACTGTGAAGGAATGTTATCAGGGAAGCTATCTAAGGAAGTGACATTTAAACTAAAATGTAAAAAATTAGTAATAACTTTCCAGCTAAAGACTGGAGGATTAAGGGCATCTCAGGCAAAGGCCAGCAGGCAGGAAGTCCTTGAGGCAGAAGATGGTATAGTGCTGCTGGAAATCAGTAAGCAAGGTAATTGGCCAGGAGATAAAACTAAACAAACCAAACAAAGCAAGACCTTACAGGTCATGGGAAGGATATTTGCTTTTACCTAGGTAAGTGCTTGGAGAAGGCGATGGCACCCCACTCCAATACTCTTGCCTGGAAAATCCCATGGACGGAGGAGCCTGGTAGGCTGCAGTCCATGGGGTTGCTAACAGTCAGACACAACTGAGTGACTTCACTTTCACTTTTCATTTTCGTGCATTGGAGAAGGAAATGGCAACCCATTCCGGTGTTCTTGCCTGGAGAATCCCAGGGACAGGGAAGCCTGGTGGGCTGCCATCTATGGGGTCGCACAGAGTCGGACACGACTGAAGCAACTTAGCAGCAGCAGTGGCAGCAGCAGCAGATAAGTGTTGTAAACAAAAGTACTACTGGACTTCTTTGATGGTGCAGCGGATAAGAATCCACCAGCCAATGCAGGGCGCACAGGTCTGAGAAGATTCCACATGCTGCAGAGCAACTAAGCCCATGTGCCACAACTACTGAGCCTGCCTGCTGCAACTACTGAGGCTGCCTGCTGCAACTACTGAAGCCTGCATGCCTACAGCCTGTGTGCTGCAACAAGAGAAGCTACCACAATGAGAAGCCCATGCACGGCAATGAAGAGTAGCTGTGGCTCACCACAACTAGAGAAAGTCCTCTCAAAGCAACGAAGACCCAGCACAGCCAAAAGTAAATAAATAAATAAAAATTTTAAGTACTAAAAAGGTTTTTTTACTTTTCCAACAAACTCCATTTAGCCAAAGCTATGGTTTTTCCAGTAGTCATGTACAGATGTGACAGCTGGACCAAAAAGGTTGAGTGCCAAAGAATTGATGCTTTTGAACTGTGGTGTTCAACTGTGGTAAGAAGACTCTTGAGAGTCCCTTGGACAGCAAGGAGATTAAACCAGTCAATCCTAAAGGAAATAAACCCTGATATTCATTGGAAGGACTGATGCTGAAGTTGAAGCTCCAATACTTTGGCCATCTGATACAAAGAGCCAACTCACTGGAAAAGACCCTGATGCTGGGAAAGATTGAAGGCAGGAGGAGAAGGGGATGACAGAGGATGAGCTGGTTGGATGGCATCACCGAGTTGATGGACATGAGTTTGAGCAAGCTCCAGGAGCTGGTGAGGGACAGGGAAGCCTGGTGTGCTGCAGTCCTTGGAACCGCAAAGAGTTGGACACGACTTAGCAACTAAACAATGAACAACAGATGTATTAAGGTATAATTGATCCACCATACATACAATTAATCCATTGTAAGCATATAGTTTGGTGAGTTTTATTACATTTATACAGTTGTGCAACCATGATTGAAATCATCCAAAAGTTCAGTTGTGCCCATTTGCACGCATTCATTCCCACCCTTACCTGAGGCCACTACTAATCTGATGTTGTTACTGAACCTAACTTATGCACAGCAAAGCCAATCTGCTGATGCTGGATCATGGTGAAGGAAAGCACAGTGTAAGGCAGGGGACCAAGTAAGGAGAATGGGTAGTTCATGCTCAAAAGACCCAAACTCCCGAGAGGCTTTCAGGGAAGCGTTTCTAAAGGCAACACTGTGGTTGAGGGTGGTAGGGTACAGGATCACCTTATAGGTTTCTGATTGGTTGGTGGTGAAGTAACAGGGTGATGTTTCAGAAATCTTAATCATTTACCTTCTCGTTCCAACCAGTCTGGGGTTTACCTGCTTTATCTTCCACCTGCTTTAGTTTCTGTAGAACAACTTAAAGGCACGTGTCAGGTTGTTATGTATATCCCCTGAGGAAAAACTAGACTCTGCTTTATCTCTGAACTATTGTTTAAACTATCATTACTTTTCTTGCTTGACTGCTTTTCCTTTGTTTTTACATTCACTCATTTCTCTAATTAGTAACTGCTCTAAAGAGTATGCTCTTTGGAACTCAGGGAAGGCCTAAGAGACTAAAGCCTTTTTCTACAAATAAGAAATGGGGGACACAGAGGGGCTTTTGTACCCAGGAGGGCCCCAAAGGATCCTGTTCAGCTTCAGTGACTGTTGCCATAGTTTTTTCTTTTCTAGAAGATTTATTAAATAGCATCATATGATATGTAGACTTTTGTGTCTGGCTTATTTCATCTAGCACAGTTTTTGAGATTCAGTGATGTCATTGTAGTTTGTTCCTTTTTATTGCTGAGTAGCATTCAAATGTGTACATAAAACAGGTTTGTCAATTCACAGTCAATGGACATTTGGATTATCTGCAGGCGGTGTCTATTATGAATAAGAATGCTGTGAAAATTCATTAATCTTGGTCTCGTAATATGTTTTATTTCTCTGAAGTAGAGAAGCAGAACTGCATCGTCCTAAGGCAAGGTTCTGTTTAACTATTTTAAGAAACTGCCAAGCGGCTGCATGATTTTCCATCCCATCAGAAATACATGTGACTTTCAGTTTCTCTGTATCTTCATCAACACTTGCTATTGTTTGATGAAATAAAGTTCATATTTTATGGCAAGATAAGAAAAATTGAAATATAAAAATTTTCTTTGCTGTTTCAACCACCTTCCTCCCATTTCATAGGTATCATGCCTCTGCATTAAACAGACCTCCTTAGGAGATAACATCCCTTCTTAATCTCAAGGGTCACAACCACTTAGGAGATAACCTTCCTTGATCTTAAGAGGCCACAGTGACCCATGACCCATTACTTTGTACCTGTAGATCCAGATTGTGTAATCTGTCAAGAATATATCCTTTAAAGTACAGCCCTCTGTCTCAAAAACCTATATAACTGTGCTTTGACCTTTAATGGGCAGAACAGTCCTCAGCTTTCTGAAAGACTTCTTCCTGGGTTATCATTCTCAATTTGGTTAGAATAAATTTTCCATTTCTTTTTTAAATTGACTGATTAAATTTTTTGTGGACAGTCTGACCTTTTTCATCTTACTCATTCTAGTGGGTGTGTAATAGTATTAATATCACTTGTGGTTTTGTGTTTCCCTAATGAATAATGATGTTTAATATCTCATTTATTTTCAGTGTAACTGTAGTTGATTTAAAATATCATGTAAGTTTCAGGCATAGAGCTTCAGATTCTTTTCCATTATTGGTTATCACAAGATACTGAATACAGTTCCCTGGGCTTTACAGTAAACCCTTGCTGTTTTTCTGTTTTATATATAGTATATATAGTACTGTGTATCTGTGAATCCCATACTCCTAATTTATCCTTCCCCCTTTCCTTTTCCCTGTGGTAACCATAAATTTCTATGTCTGTGAATCTGCTTCTGTTTTGTAAATTTGTGTATTTTTAGATTCCACATGTAAGCAGTATAATATTTATCTAACATTTCATTTCCTTTAGCCATTCATCTGTCAATAGGTCAGCTTTGACAGGTTGCTTCCATATCTTGGCTATTGTGAATAGTGTTGCTATGGACACTGGGGTGCATGTTTCATTTTTAATTATAGTTTTGTCTGGATATATGCCCAGGAGCGGAAATGCTGGATCATAGTAAAGTTCAAGTAAGTCACTTCAGTCATGTTGAACTCTGTGCAATCCCAAGGACTGTAGCCCACCAGGTTTCTCTGTCCATGGGATTCTCCAGGCAAGAATACTAGAGTGGGTTGCCGTCCCCCTCTCCAGGGGATCTTCCTGACCCAGGGATCAAACCCAGGTCTCCCGCACTGTGGGCAGATTCTTTACCATCTTGGCAACTTAGCTTTCTTAGCTTTCTGAGGGAACTTCATATTGTTTTCCATAGTGGCTATACCAATTTACACTTTCACCAACAGTGCAGGAGAGTTCCCTTTTCTCTACACACTCTCCAGCATTTGTTATTTGTAGACTTTTTAATAATGGCCAATCTGATGGGTGTGAGGTGATATCTCATTGTGTTTCATTTTTTCAAAATTTACTCATTTGTTTTATTTCTGGTTGTGCTGGGTCTTTGTTGCTACACAGCCTTTTCTCTAGTTGTGATGAGTGGAGGCTACTCTTTAGTTTTTGGTGCTCAGGCTTCTCATTGCAGTGGCTTCTCTTGTTGGGGAGCAAGGGCTCTAGGGCATGGGGGCTTCAGCAGTTGTGGCTCCCGGGCTCCAGAGCAGAGGTTTAACAATTGGGGCACATGGGCTTAGTTGCTCTGCAGCATGTGAGATCTTCCCTGATCAGGGATGGAACCCGTGTTCTGCATTGGCAGGCAGATCCTTTACCACTGAGCCACCAGGGAAGCCCTCACTGTAGTTTAGATTTGCATTTCTCTGTTAGTGATGTTGAGCACCTTTTCATGTGCATGCTGGTCATTAGATAATTTTTTTATAATAGGGAAGAACAAGTCTGACTCCATATTGGATGTTTCTTTTACCTTGACCACTATACTCTACTGCCTTTACTGCAAGCTAAAAAAGCAGAGACATTACTTTGCCGACTAAGGTCCGTCTAGTCAAAGCTATGGTTTTTCCTGTGGTCATGCATGGATGTGAGAGTTGGACTGTGAAGAAGGCTGAGCACCGAAGAATTGATGCTTTTGAACTGTGGTGTTGGAGAAGACTCTTGAGAGTCCCTTGGACTGCAAGGAGATCCAACCAGTCCATTCTGAAGGAGATCAGCCCTGGGATTTCTTTGGAAGGAATGATGCTAAAGCTGAAGCTCCAGTACTTTGGCCACCTCATGCGAAGAGTTGACTCATTGGAAAAGACTCTGATGCTGGGAGGGATTGGGGGCAGGAGGAGAAGGGGACAACATAGGATGAGATGGCTGGATGGCATCACTGACTCGATGGGCGTGAGTCTGAGTGAACTCCGGGAGATGGTGATGGACAGGGAGGCCTGGCGTGCTGCAATTCATGGGGTCGCAAAGAGTCAGACATGACTGAGCGACTGAACTGAACTGAATCACAAAAGGAAGATTGCCTATAGCTTAAAACATACATTAAGATCCATCTCTGGGAACCCTGCTGCCATGTCTGAGTGTTAAACTAAAACACTTTTGCTTAGCTCACAAAAAATATCCTGACCAGGCCAACCTGTAAATAGCTGCAGGAAAGACTAGCACATCTCCTCTGGAGTATGGTCAGAACCAGGAAATATCTGCAGCAGCTTACTGCTTTTTCATTTTACTTCCTCACCCCTCCACCCATCTATGTACTGTAAAAGAAACTAGCATCGAATCACAGACAAGATGGTTCTTTACGGCATTAAGTTCAGTTCAGTTCAGTCACTCAGTCATGTCCGACTCTTTGCGATCCCATGAATTGCAGCACGCCAGGCCTCTCTGTCCATCACCAACTCCCAGAGTTCACTCAGACTCACATCCATCGAGTCAGTGATGCCATCCAGCCATCTCATCCTATGTCGTCCCCTTCTCCTCCTGCCCCCAATCCCTCCCAGCATCAGAGTCTTTTCCAATGAATCAGCTCTTTGCATGAGGTGGCTAAAGTACTGGAGTTTCATCTTTAGCATCATTCCTTCCAAAGAAATCCCAGGGCTGATCTCCTTCAGAATGGACTGGTTGGATCTCCTTGCAGTCCAAGGGACTCTCAAGAGTCTTCTCCAACACCACAGTTCAGAAGCACCAATTCTTCGGCACTCAGCCTTCTTCACAGTCCAACTCTCACATCCATACATGACCACAGGAAAAACCATAGCCTCGACTAGACGGACCTTAGTCGGCAAAGTAATGTCTCTGCTTTTGAATATACTATCTAGGTTGGTCATAACTTTTCTTCCAAGGAGTAAGCGTCTTTTAATTTCATGGCCTCTATAATAAGGCCTCCATAAAACCCAGAAGGAGGTGGTTTAGAGAGCTTCCAGGTTGGTGAGCATGTGGAGATTCAGGGAGAGTAGTTCACCTGGAGAGAACATGATGCTCCACACCCTTCCCCCACACCTTGCCCTATGATTCTTTTCCATCTGACTGTTCCTGAACTATATCCTTTTATATAATAAACTTATAGTCTAGTAGGTAAAATGTGCCATTCTAGCAAATTTAATCTAACCGAAGGAGGGGGACTATGGGAACCTCTGACATCTATTCTTTATAACCAATAGGTCAGACAGGCGACAACCTGGGACTTGTGATTGGCATTTGAAATTGGGGGCAGTCTTGTGGGACTGAGTTCTTACCTGTAGAATCTGCTGCTGTCTCTGTGTAGACAGTGTCAGGTTGAATCGAATTTTACACCTAGCTGGTGTCAGAGAATTGCTAGTTGGTGCTGGTGTGAAAAAGCCCCTTTCCATACACATTGGAATTGGTCCCACATGTCGGAACTGGGTGCAGAACCTTTAGCAACTTTTTAAGTAAAGAAGCCATTTGTATTTCTTCCTTTGTGGTTTCATAATTCCTATTATTTCCTGTTTGCTTAACAATGAATGGTTATAGGAACTCTTTTATGATTATCCTCTTGTTTGTTACATATGTTGCACATATTTTTTTTCTCCCAATTTTTCTATCTTTAGTTTATGATAACTTTCATCATGAAAACATTTCATTTTACAAGAGAATTTTTGTTTATCTGTTTCTTTGTAGCTTCTGGGCTTGGGGTCTTGCTTGTGTGTTTCTCTTTCCCAAATTACTAAAATAATCTTTGCTTTATTTGAGCACATCATAGTAGAGTTTCTTAAGCTTAATCCTCTAAACAATTTGAAACTATTTTATGATATGCTGTGAGATAAAAATAAACTTTTTCTTTTTCTAAATAATGACTGATCTTCTCAATGGCATTTATTCAATACTGCATTATTCCCCTTTGATTTGAAATATTACCTTTAATATACTAAGTTTTCATAAATACACAAGTGAAGCCAGATTCTCCAAAGTTGATCTAAGGTTTTTTTGTTTTTTCACAATAAGAATTACAGTTATTCCTGATAATAAAATCATGGTATCAGAATATAGGTGTGCTTATCTCCTTAGCAAGCAAAGGATCATGTACCCAGCTCAAAGGGACAGGATGTTAAGACATTATGGAAGAGCTACTTTAAAAGGAGGGCATATGGGGCTTCCTTGGTGGCTCAGCTGGTAAAGAATCAGCCTGCAGTATGGGAAACCTGAGTTTGATCCCTGGGTTGGGAAGGTCCCCTGGAGGAGAGTAAGGCTACCCACTCCAGTATTCTGGCCTAGAGAACTCCATGGATTGTTTAGTCCATGGGGTCACAACGATTCAGACATGACTGAGCAACTTTCACTTTCTTTTTCCCTTCCTTCTTTTGTATTTCTTTCAATACAAATCATCAGGCTATATCACAATATAAACTACATCACACTACATTTTACTTCCAACTGAATTAAATATCTATTGACCTAGATTCTCTTGATGCTCTTAAAGTACAAGTTCTACATTAGCTTCAGCAATTCTGGGGACTATATGCAGCTAAGTAGTTAAGTTCAGAATAGATTCCTGACCACAGAGACAAAGGCCAAAGAAAGATCAATAAGAGCTGCACATAATTTTATGCTGTTTTTAAGAGATTTCATCACAAGGTGATACTTGAGTAAGACAATGGTCAATAATGGAAGAGCAGTGCAAAATTTTCTCCTGTCCTATAAACTATTTACCTAAGAGATTTCAAATGGAGTTTGTCCAGGAATAGACTTACTGGCAAGCATTTTAGATTTAACAACTGATGAATTAAAGGTCTATAATCTGTGAGGAATGAAGAAATGACCTTTAAAAAATGGAATAGACATTTTAAGGCCTACCAGATGGGACCTCCAAATAGGACTAAAATACAAATAACTGCTACAAATGAGAAACTATTATTCCACAAGGCTTGAATATCCTAGAGGAAGGAGATTTACACCACACATTTTGCTTACTTGTGGCTGTGCTGTGTGACCGTGTGATCAGTCAGGAAAAGACTCAGAGTTGATTTCCTGACTTGGTCTTCCTCTATGGATATAATCCTAAGAAAATAAGAGCAAGGATTTTTAGTTTGTCCTTCTAATGTTCTCATTAAAACAAGAGCAGTTTACTAGATACCTGCTTCTCAAACTCCATGAAATCAAAATAGTATTTATTGAGCAATTTCTTTGCATGTACCAGTCAGCATCCTGTTATACATTAATTCTCACTAATATTTAGAACAATCCTATTAAATAAGTGGGCTTCCCTGGTGGCTCAGCAGTAAAAGAATCCACCTGCAATGCAGGAGTTGCAGGTTTGATCCCTGGGTCAGGAAGATTCCCCTGGAGGAGGAAATGGCAACCCACTCCAGTATTCTTGCCTGGGAAATCCGATGGACAAAGGTGCCTGGTGGGTTACAGTCCATTGGGTCACAAGAGTCGGACACAACATAGTGACTAAACAACCACCACCATTAAATAAGTCTCATTGTCCCCCTTTTATAGAAAACCGAAGTTCAAAGAAGTTAAGTAACTTAAAATTAGTATATGGCGTGGACATGGCTCCAATCCAGTCCAGCTGATTCCAGAGTGTAAGTTCTCAACCACTGTACCATACCAGCTCAAAGGGAACAGATGGGAGACTAGGGCTACAGATGTGAGATAAGTATGTCGTCATCCTTGTGTAGCAAGGAGACTATTAGAGAGTGGATTTTATCTGATTTCTCTAGAGAGAAATTAGAGGAAGCAATGTTGATTTTCAATAAACCAAAGTACATGAATTATCCTACAGCTGTGGTGTTTAAGAAGTTGATCTTTAATAATTTAGATAACTTTTAATTTGTTGTTGTTCATCTTGTGCAACAAAAGGCAGGCTCACTAAGCCAGCCTGCACTGCCAACAATTTGGCGAAAATTTTCATCCTCCTACCACAATCAAATGTTCAATTTAATTTCAAACTGTAATTAGAAAGTGTTACTTTTTAATAATTATTATTTATTGCTGGCATAGGCTCCAAATAAGTCCATTTTATGCATGTTTTCTTATTTTGTGTTATTACAGATAGGTGACATCTATAGTGCAGTGTGTAAGTTGGTTGCTATTACACAAGCAGCAATTATTAATATAAGCAGCAGGCTTTAGCCAAATCTGCTGAATAGATCAAGTCAGATTAGGTGGGTCAGAGTAGGCCACAGGGAAAATACTCAGTATCCCTAATAAAAATATAATCTAGAAGTCACAATAACTGAAAAGAGCAGTACTTTGTTGAGTGGGGCAATTTTTAAAAGACAGGATGAAATTCAGGATGTCTAATCAACCATTTCATCTTTCAAATAAAAGTGCTAAGAGGGTAAAGGAAATAAATCAAAATGTCAAGGCAGTGCAGCTTCCATAAAGTAGCTGGATCAGTTGCCCTGATTCCAAGTCACATAACTGAGCTATCAAGACTATAGGTAGGGACTTCCCTGTGGTCCAGCGGTTAAGATTCTGAGCTGCCAGTGCAGGGGACTCATGGGTTCAATCCTTGGTTGGGGAACTAAGATCCCACATGCGATGCGGTATGGCCAAAAGATTTAAAAAAAAAGAAATACTGCAGGTAAAGAAATTAATACTGCAGGTAAAAAAAGAAATACTACAGGTAAAAAAAGAAATACTGCAGGTAAAAAAAGAAATACTGCAAAGGTAAATCCCTACACCACGAGAACACCCTTTTCCCCCTAAAGAACAGTCTAAACTTGTCTAAGAGGAGGAGATTTGGACTCACACTCCTATTAATAAACTAAGACTAGTTGCACATGATTTCATTAATCCTTTATTTTTCTAAACCAGTCTGGTATTTTATTAAAATGTATGAAATCATGCTCATCTTATTCTAACTAGAATTCTGTTTCTCGTGTATCAAATATGTTAGAGTCAATGATACCTTGTACTCATCTTGCTTAAGAACTATATGATTCTACAAGTATAGAGTTGTAGGAAGAATAGGCACAACAGCAGTTTCTGAGGGGGGAAAAAAACTGTCCCAGAATGATTATTCACTATGAGCTGAGAAATGCAAACAAGTGGATGAATGTAACAAGAGCACCTAAATCAAAGGAGGTTACAAGTTAAGAGCACTCTGTACTCCCAGCCCACTTTCAGAATATCATCAGTTCAGTTCAGTCACTCAGTCGTGTCCGACTCTGTGACCCCATGAATCACAGCACACCAGGCCTCCCTGTCCATCACCAACTCCCAGAGTTCACTCAAACTCACGTCCATCAGTTGGTGATGCCATCCAGCCATCTCATCCTCAGTTGTCCCCTTCTCCTCCTGCCCCTAATCCCTCCCAGCATCAGAGTCTTCCAATGAGTCTGTTCTTCGTAACAGGTGGCCAAAGTACTGGAGTTTCAGCTTTAGCATCAGTCCTTCCAAAGAACACCCAGGACTGATCTCCTTTAGGATGGACTGGTTGGATCTCCTTGCAGTCCAAGGGACTCTCAAGAGTCTTCTCCAACATCACAGTTCAAAAGCATCCATTCTTCGGCACTCAGCTTTCTTCACAGTCCAACTCTCACATTCAGTTCTAAGAAACACATTCTAACAATGATGCTGATAAAGTAAAATGTAACCAGTAGATGGTGATCAGGATGGTAAGGCATCAGGATATCCAGGCTAAAAATAATACCAGGAGGAAGCTAGAGGGTTATGGAATATTTGTTTCCAGCTCCTGGAAAGATTGTTCCTCCTACAGCCTTACCACTGGAAACCATCTAGGAATCCAAACCAGAGCAAGAGGTTATAAATGAACTGATAGAGCTCACCTTCTCCCTAGAGTTCACCTGGACAAATGTCCACATGCCTCACCTCTCTGTTTACCTTAGTCACCCACAAAAGCCCAAGCTTCCAGATCACCCATCATCATTGGGTCTTCTCATAGAACACTGTACATACCTGACTGGCCCAATTTTATTGAGGCTCCCAAACCATTCTGTCCTATGGAACTCCCATCAAACTCCTTTTTCTCAAATAATTTCTCTGAGTGTGCCCTACTCCACGCTTCCCAGTAGCCTCTGTGAATACACTGCTGCCTCTGCGTCCTTTCCAAGTGAATATTTTTTTCCCACATTCAACATATCACAATGTCTGGAGATGGTATAAATATCCTTGTTCTTTATTCTCGTGTAAAAACCAATTCCCCTCCCTGCGCCAACAAAAATTCAGCCCTTTAAAGAGCACACTGTTAGACTCCAGAGTCTATTAACTCTTTATTTTACAACCATCCATCAACCTCCCATCTCCCAGCCTTGTTCTCTGAAGATCAGTAGCCTGGGATTTTCTATGCTCTTTTTTAGCACAACTGTTGTCATCACTCTTGGTTGATTCCACAACCAAGCCAAGAGCCAACCAATTTACATTCCTACCAACAGTGTAGGAAGTTTCCCTTTTCTCCACCTCCTTCTCAGCATTTATTTTCTGTGAACTTTTTACATACCACACATACGTGGCCTTTCTGACCAGTGTGAGGTGATACTTCACTGTAGTTTTTCTCTAGTAATTACTGATATTGAGCATCTTTTCATATGCCCACTGTCCATCTAAATACAGTGTTTTTAAAAAGATCAATTTAGTTGCTGTGTTAAGTAAAGCCAGTAAAGTGTGGGATGCAGTGTCAACAATGGATAGAAACAGAAGCAGAGAGAGGAGTTAGGATATGTTGACTTAAGAAACATTCACAACCTGAAAGTTGAGAGTTTTGTTTTATTCGGAGGGAATTTTTAGGATTTCAAGCATGAAAGACAGCATCTCAAGTAACCGTGAGAGAACTGCTCCAAGGAGGCAAGGGGAGGAACCGGGTTACATAGAAGTTTTGCAAGCACAGGTAGTCTGAACATCAAAAGATCTGTTGTTGTTGTTGTGTTGCTGTCGTCCTTCAGTCGCTAAATTGAGTCCAGTTCTTTTGCAATGAAGGCTCCTCTGTCCTCCACTATTCCCTGGAGTTTGCTCAAATTTATGTCTTATTGAGTCAATGATGTTTTCTAACCATCATATCCTCTGCCACCTCCTTCTCCTTTTCCAAAGATTACTGTTAATTAAAGAAAACCAGATATCTCAAGTTAAGGAATTTATTAGTACTTTTCTATGTATGGAAGGATGCAAGAGTCTGGGCTCACTAAAAATCATTCCTTTCATATGAACCTCAGCTATCTGGTGTCAGTATCCTGTGTTTTCACATCCTGAACTTCCCTTCCTCAGGGCTCACTGTAGAGAGTGGTTGTAGTCTGGTGATTGTTAGACAGCAGGTATTCTCCTTCTTGAGTTCCCTTAGGGCTCACCAGCTCACACTGGAGGGCTGCAACCGCTGATAATGGTGACATCCTTGCTTACTGATATGGCAGGAAATATTCCATTTCTCATTACTGACTCAATGGACACTAATTGGACCAAACTCTGGGAGATAGTGGAGGACAGACGAGCCTGATTTGCTGCAGTCCATGAGGTCACGAAGAGTCTGACATGACTTAGCAACTGAACAACAACAACAATTCCATCTCCCAGATGCCACTGCAGAAGAGAAATGATAATAACTAGGACCAAAGTCGCAGCCCAGAGGAAGGAAGAGATTCGCTGATTCTGGATATATTTTGAAGGCACTTGATGATGTGTAGTGTGAAAGAAGGAAAAGAATACAGGATGATTCCAATATTGTTGACCATAATAACTAGAATATAAATACCACTCCCTAAACATTAAGGGAGATGGTATGGACCTAACAGAAGCAGAAGATATTAAGAAGTGGCAAGATTATGACCCAGCAATCCCACTGCTGGGCATACACACCAAGGAAACCAGAATTGAAAGAGACACGTGTACCCCAATGTTCATTGCAGCACTGTTTTAATAGCCAGGACATGGAAACAACCTAGATGTCCATCAGCAGATGAATGGATAAGAAAGCTGTGGTACATATACACAATGGAGTATTACTCAACCATTAAAAAGAATACATTTGAATCAGTTCTAATGAGATGGATGAAACTGGAGCCGATTATACAGAGTGAAGTAAGCCAGAAAGAAAAACACCAATACAGTATACTGACACATATATATGGAATTTAGAAAGATGGTAATGATAACCCTGTATGCGAGACAGCAAAAGAGACACAGATGTATAGAATGGACTTTTGGACTCTGTGGGAGAGGGAGAGGGTGGGATGATTTGGGAGAATGACATTGAAACATGTATACTATCATGTAAGAAATGAATCGCCAGTTTATGTTCGATACAGGATACAGGATGCTTGGGGCTGGTGCACGGGGATAATCCAGAGAGATGATATGGGGTGGGAGGTGAGAGGGGGGTTCAGGATTGGGAACTCATGTACACCTGTGGCGGATTCATGTCAATGTACGGCAAAACCAATACAGTATTGTAAAGCAAAATAAAGTAAAAAAAAAGAAAAGAAAAAGAAGTGGCAAGAATACACAGAAGAAATATACAAAAAAGGTCTTTGTGACTCAGATAACCACGATGATGTGATCACTCACTTAGAGTCAGACATCCTGGAATACAAAGTCAAGTGGGCTTTAGGAAGCATCACTACAAACAAAGCTAGTGGAGGTGATAGAATTCCAGTTGAGCTATTTCAAATACTAAAAGATGATGCTGTGAAAGTGCTGCACTCAATATGCCAGCAAATTTGGAAAACTCAGCAGTGGCCACAGGACTGGAAAAGGTCAGTTTTCATTCCAATCCCAAAGAAAGTCAATGCTAAAGAATGTTCAAACTACTGCACAATTGCACTCATCTCACATGATAGCAAAGTAATGCTCAAAATTCTCCAAGCCAGGCTTCAATAGTAAGTGAAACGTAAACTTTGAGATATACAAGCTGGATTTAGAAAAGCCAGAGGAACCAGAGATCAAATTGTCAACATCTGTTGGATCATAGAAAAAGCAAGACAGTCCCAGAAAAACATCTATTTTTGCTTTATTGATTATGCCAAAGCCTTTGACTGTGTAGATCACAACAAACTGTGGAAAATTCTGAAAGAGATGGGAATACCAGACCACCTGACCTGCCTCCTGAGAAATCTGTATGCA
The DNA here is from genome assembly GCF_014754425.2 of Oryx dammah. Lineage (NCBI taxonomy): Eukaryota > Metazoa > Chordata > Mammalia > Artiodactyla > Bovidae > Oryx > Oryx dammah. The sequence goes on along the minus strand of NW_024070205.1, from coordinate 41,594,549 downwards.
GGTCAAGAAGCAACAGTTAGAACTGGATATGGAACAAACTGGTTCCAATTTGTGAAAGGAGTATGTCAAGGCTGTATATTGTCACTCTGCTTATTTAAATTAAATGCAGAGTACATCATGTGAAATGCTGGGCTGGATGAAGCACAAGCTGGACTCAAGATTGCCAGAAGAAATATCAATAACCTCACATATGCAGGTGACACCACTCTTCTGGCAAAAAGTGAAGAGGAACTGAAGAGCCTCTTGATGAAAGTGAAAGAGGAAAGTGAAAAGCTGTCTTAAAACTCAACATTCAAACAACTAAGATCATGACATCTGGTCCCACTACTTCATGGCAAACAGATGGGCAAACAATGGAAACAGTAAGAGACTATTTTGTGGGGCTCCAAAATCACTGCAGATGGTGACTGCAGCCATGAAATTAAAAGATGCTTCCTCCTTGGAAGAAAAGCTATGACCAACCTAGAAAGCATTAAAAAGCAGAGACATTACTTTGCCAATAAAGGTCCATCTAGTCAAAGCTATGGTTTTTCCAGTCACGTATGGATGTGAGAGTTGAGACTATAAAGAAAGCTGAGTGCTGAAGAATTGATGCTTTTGAACTGTGGTGTTGGAGAAGACTCTTGAGAGTCCCTTGGACTGCAAGGAAATCCAACCAGACAATATTAAAGGAAATCAGTCCTGAATACTCATTGGAAGGACTGATGCTGAAGCTGAAACTCCAATACTTTGGCCACCTGTTACGAAGAACAGACTCATTGGAAAAGACTCTGATGCTGGGAAAGACTGAAGGCAGGAGGAGAAGGGGATGATAGAGGATGAGATGGTTGGATGGCATCACCGACTCAGTGGACATGAGTTTGAGAAAGCTCCGGATGTTGGCGATGGACAGGGAAGCCTGGCATGCTGCAGTCCATGAGGTCTGCAGAGTTGGACACAACTGGGCGATTGAATTGAACTGAAACATTCAAGTGCATGACCTCAACTTTGCCACTAATAATCTAAATAAATTCAGACAAACTATGGGAGATTTAAACTAAATTAGAAGTCCTCCTACTGTGTTTGGTGCAGGTACCTCAGTAGGCTGTTCAGGAGATGGGAGGAAAGTCAGGCAAACTGAATTGTGGGCTTTGTATATTAAGGGTCTATTTAAGGTCTTATTTAAAACAGGAATCTGGGGAGTTCCCTAGCAGTCCAGTGGTCAGGACTCCATGCTCTCACTGTAGAGGGCCCAGTTCAATCCTTGGTCGGGGAACTAAGATCCCACAAGCTGCATGGCAAATTAAACAAAAACAGGAATCCACTAATAAACTTTTAAAAATCTTTTTAATTTGGGAGGTAATTAGGTCATGAAGGTGGTGCCCTCATAATGGGATTAATGCCTTTATAAAAAGAGATTCTTCTCTCTCTCCCTCTTGTTCTTTCCCCTCTTCCCCTCCCCCTCTCTGATACAAGAAGATGGTGGTCTCCAAACCAGAAAGAGGGTCATCATCAGATCACTGACAGGTGTCTTTCTTCAAAGCTGTGAGAAGTAAATGTTGCCTAAACTTCCGAAACCAGTCATATTTTATAGCACCGCAAGCTAAGACAATCATTTTACTTAGGTGACTTATAAAACTTTCATTCCAGCTTTAAAGTTATGTCAAGAAGTTAAAATTGTTGATTTGTACAAGTCGCATTAGTCCAACTCTACCACCTCACAGCAACAGCCAGCAGAAAGACTGAGTGGGTTTTGTTGTGACCATAATCACTATCAGTATAGCAGTGGTCACTGACTAAGGAACCTTTGTATGTGACTAGTAGGGAGAAAACCCAGAGTGCGATTGCTCAGACAATGCAGCACTGATTACTTCAATGGTATTTTACTACTTACCTTTCCTTGGAATAAAGCTTTAAGTTTCAGCAGCTGATCTTTTGAAGGCTCTTTCATGTTTCAGTTTCTTTCATTCCTGACTTGAGCCTTCTGGTAGTAAAGGCTAAATCCTAAATTATCTGAGTGACTCACCTCAGGTAACTGAGAGTGAAAGAGAAACAGGAAGTAACTATGGTAAGAGCTAGAGACAGTTGCCTGAAAACAAGCCAATTTCTTGTCCAGGACATTAATTTCTCCTAAAGTTACTGCATCACTTCCAGTTCATCCAGTATTTTAACCCAACGTTTTACTCTGGCGTGGTCCATTCTTATTATGTGACTAAAGAACTGACTCCTCTGTTTCTGCTGTTTCCCATAAAAGGAAATGGGGTGAGAAATGCTGAAATAGCTCCACCCAGATGGTTAAAGCAATACAGAGTTGGACAGAATTACACTCACCTTAAAATAACTCCCTTGAACAAAATCCTGGAAGTGAGGCTGCTGGATCATATGGTAGTCCTATTTTCAATTTTTTGAGGACCCTCCATGCTGTCTTGCACAGTGGCTCTATCATTTTGCATTTTTACCAACAGTGCACAAGTGTTCCAATTTCTCCAGAGCCTGGCCAACACTTATCTTAAGGGGTTTTCAGGGTTTTGTTTTTTCTGGTTGTTTATGGGCTTTGGATAACTCAGCTTAATTTTTTAACACTGTTTATCTGTTTATTACTTTTGATTGCATTGGACCTTCATTACTGTCCATGAACTTTTCTCTAGTTTCAGTGAATGGTGCCTACCGTCCCTTGCGGTGCATGGGCTTCTCATTGCAGTGGCTTCTCTTGCTGCTGGAGCACAGGCTCTAGGAGCATAGGCTTCAGTAGTTGCACTTGGGCTCAGTAGTTGTGTGCATGGGCTTAGTTGCTCCAAGGCATGTGGAACCTTCCTGGACCAGGGATCAAACTCATTCCCCTGCATTGACAGGTGTGTTCCTATCCACTGTACCATCAGGGAAGTCCTATTTGTTAGTTTTGATAACAGCCATTTTAACAGGTGTGCGGTGCTATCTCATTGTGGTTTGATTGCATTTCCCAGATGATTAGAGATGCTGAGGACCTTTTCATGTAACTCTTGACAAAATCAGGATCTTGAGGAGATATTAGCACTCTATGTTCACTGCAGCACTATCCACAACAGCCAAATTGTGGAGACAAGTAAAATGACCACTGACAGACAACGATTTTCTAAAACATGATACACACACACAACGGAATATTATACAGCCTTAAAAAGGAAAGAATCTTGCCATATGCGACAACATGGATGAACCCTGAAGACATTTTGCTAAGTGAAATAAGTCAGCTACAGGGGTACAAATACTGTGCAATTTCATTTACATGAGGTATCTAAAATAGTTAAACTTATAAAGTGAAAAAACTGTGATTACCAGGAGCTAGGGGAAGGGGAAATGAGTTGCCAGTCAATGGGTATAAAATTTCAGTTATACATGAGGAATGAGTTCTAAAGATCTGCTGTACAACACTGCACCTAATAGGTAGCAATGCTGTACTGTACACTAAAAATCTGTTAAGAGGAAGATGACATGTTAAGTGTTCTTATCACTATATATATATATATATATATATATATATATATAATACATTAAGTTATGCAGTATATATTTAAATTAATTTTTATTGGAGTGTAGTTGATTTACAATGTGCATTAGTTTCTGCTGTACAGCAAAGTGAACTAGTTACATATATACATATATCCGCTCTTTGTAAGAATCTATTCCCATATAAATATATATGAGTGAGTGAAAGTTGCTCAGTTGTGTCTGACTCTTTGCGACCCCAGAGACTATACAGTCCATGAAATTCTTCAGGCCAGAATACTGGAGTGAGTAGCCTTTCCCTTCTCCAGGCGATCTTCCCAAGCCAGGGATAGACCACATTGCAGGCGGATTCTTTACCAGCTGAGCCACAAGGGAAGCCCATAAATATATATACACACATATATTTTTAAACTTGCTTGATATTGGCATATTCTTTGAATGACATAGTGATGAAGAGTATTTATAGTCTTTGGACCTTGGGCAAGTTATAAAACCTACCTGTACCTCCACTTCTTTATCTATAAAATAGGGCAATAATAGTGCCTAAATAAGATTAAGTGCTTGAAATAGTGAAGATCATGAGATAAGGAGTACATATGTGTGTTAGCTTTTATTGTTATTGCTGAGTTTACCCAGAGGAGTCATTACTAAGATAGAGAAACATCTCCAAAAAAATAAAAAACTTCTCCCAACTACCTGTGAGCAAAATTCCCACTTTTGTCTCCACTGAAAAGGCAAGAGAGTTCCAGAAAACTGCTGCTTTATTGACTATGCCAAAGCCTTTGAATGTGTGGATCACAATCAACTGTGGAAAATTCTGAAAGAGATGGGAATACCAGATCACCTGACCTGCCTCTTGAGAAACCTATATGCAGGTCAGGAAGCAACAGTTAGAACTGCACATGGAACAACAGACTGGTTCCAAATAGGAAAAGGAGTCCGTCAAGGCTGTATATTGTCACCCTGCTTATTTAATTTCTATGCAGAGTACATCATGAGAAACGGTGGACTGGAAGAAACACAAGCTGGAATCAGTAACCTCAGATATGCAGATGACACCACCCTTATGGCAGAAAGTGAAGAGGAATTAAAAAGCCTCTTGATGAAAGTGAAAGAGGAGAGTGAAAAAGTTGGCTTAAAGCTCAACATTCAGAAAACTAAGATCATGGCATCGGGTCCCATCACTTCACGGGAAATAGATGGGGAAACAGTGGAAACAGTGTCAGACTTTATTTTTTGGGCTCCAAAATCACTGCAGATAGTGACTGCAGCCATGAAATTAAAAGACGCTTACTCCTTGGAAGAAAAGTTATGACCAACCTAGATAGCATATTCAAAAGCAGAGACATTACTTTGCTAACGAAGGTCCGTCTAGTCAAGGCTATGGTTTTTCCAGTAGTCGTGTATGGATGTGAGAGTTGGACTGTGAAGAAGGCTGAGCGCCGAAGAATTGATGCTTTTGAACTGTGGTATTGGAGAAGACTCTTGAGAGTCCCTTGGACTGCAAGGAGATCCAACCAGTCCATTCTGAAGATCAACCCTGGGATTTCTTTGGAAGAAATGATGCTGAAGCTGAAGCTCCAGTACTTTGGCCGCCTCATGCGAAGAGTTGACTCATTGGAAAAGACTCTGATGCTGGGAGGGATTGGGGGCAGGAGAAGAAGGGGACGACCGAGGATGAGATGGCTGGATGGCATCACGGACTCAATGGACGTGAGTCTGAGTGAACTCCGGGAGTTGGTGATGGACAGGGAGGCCTGGCGTGCTGCGATTCATGGGGTCGCAAAGAGTCGGACACGACTGAGCGACTGAACTGAACTGAACTGAACTGTAGCACTATGCACCACTTCCAGTGCACCTGTGCCCTTATTAGAATTACTGATACAGGATATTACTCAGTGGTACATCATTACAAAGGCATGACTTTTCTTTGCAGGCTTCCCAGGTGGTGCTAGAGATAAAGAATCTGTATGCCAATGCAGGTGGGGGTTCAATCCCTAGGTCAGAAAGATCCCCTGGAGGAGGAAATGGCAACCCACTCCAGTATTCTTCCCTGGAGAATCTCAAGGCTGGAGGAGCCTGGCGGGCTACAGGCCATGGGGTCACAGAGAGTCAGACATGACCAAAATGACTTAAAACACATGTACAACTTTTCTTTGTACTGATCTTTCTGGTAAGGTCCAAAGGGCCCTGATGAGGCATAGTGAAGGTAATTTGACTGGCATTCCAGGATGGGTCAGGTTAAGTTGCTGAAGTGAGCAAAAAGAGAAGCTTTCTGGGAAATCTTGGAACTTTAATGAAGGGGTTGGTAGAAGGGAAGAGGTGGTGAACTCTTTCTTCCTCTCCCTCCTTACCCCTGGGTCACAGAGGATCGGAAAGCACTTCATTACAAGAAGTGTTGAGGTGCTTCTCTCTCAGCCTGCCGGAGTAATCGCTTTTAAATGTAAAAAGTTAAACTCCTGCTTAAAATCCTTCAGTGCCTTCCCATTTCACATCATGCCATGGACCAATATTTTGGAATGTGTATATGGGGGAAAGAATCTGACATAATGAAGGTAGAGGGTCCCTAGAGATAGATGGGTTTATAGGAACACTATTTGCAGGGAGGACAAAACACCCCTCACCAGCCTACAACCTGGGGTTTTCTCATGTCCTCTCAAAATCCTCACATTTCTTCCTCCCGGCTCATTTGTCATGCCTAAGGGGACTTGGTCTTCTCAGGGCAAAGCTAACTAGAACTTGTGTTGAGTCAGTCCCAGCTCCTCTTCTTTCCCACCTCAACAAAAACTTGTGTCCCTAGCCAGAGTGCCTTCTATGAGAGCTCACCTGAGGCAGGATGTGTACAGAAGCCCTTGATGTACAAGCCATAAGGAAGCAATTGAGCCTAGTGGTTAGGAGCATGGTCTTTGGAAACCCATAGGTCAATGTTGGAGTGTTGACTTAACCACTTCCAAGCTGTTAATATTTTACTAAACCTCAGATTCTCATCTCTAAAAGGATATAGAAGTACCTATTTGAGTTCTGTAATATTAATAATTAAATGTGGCACCTGACAATAGTGATGGCTCAATAAATGTTGGATATTATTATTTTTACCTATTGCAGGTTGTCAATTATAAAGTTCAAGAACAAGCAAAGCTAATCAATGACCTGGAAATCAGAATAATGATTGCTTTTTAGAGAAACTAAATGAAAAGTGCAGACAAGAATCTTTCCCAGTACAACGTTCCATACCTTAACCAGGTGATGGGTACACTGATGCCTGCATTTAGCAAAATGAATTAAGATGTTCAATCATGATTACACATAACATTTTAAGTAAACTGCTTCATAAACCACTGTGTTTAAAAAATACTATGGCAGAAAAGTTCAGCCTTCTCAATATTCTAATTTTAGCATCTATGAGTAAAATAATCAACATTTTCAACTTTTTTCCTCATATTTATCCTATTGCATTTCAGTAATAGTCCCTTTATACTTCTCATGAAGAAAAAGAACAAGTTGTTTGTAATGACTTGTAAGCGAATTCCTTCACTTACATAAAATTTGCAGGAAGTCTCCAGAATTATAAAAGTTTGAAGAAGAGAGCATTTTGGTCTAATGTGTGCAATCCAATATTGTACAATACCTTATGTCTAAGGAATATAGTAGCAAAAAATTACTTTTTATCACAAAGCACTAGGCCTTCGATAAATTCTTTATGATTCACTAAAATGTTGGCTATTATTAGTATTATTAATTCTAAAAGCTAGAAGTAAACCTCCTTTCTACCCTCTCCCATACGAGAGAGTGAGCACAAACCTCCTATTTTTCTATTAGCCATGATAAAATTTTAGATACAAATTAGATATAAATATGACAATCATCATAATTCTCTACTGTTCTAGTTTGGGACTGTGTAGAAATGTGTTTCCCTCTGGGCCACACCAGCTTGTTAATACAGTGGGGAGGACAGGGTTTCTGCCGTCGCTGCCACTCCTGTTCCCTACCCTTCATTTATTCACTGAATCCTTCCTCCCACACTGGGAACTTCCAACCTAGTCCAAGCCCCTTGCTCTCTCTCAGAACCTTTAGGGAATAGTGATAGCACCTACCTTGTGTTCTCCCAAGACGATCCTGCAGCTTCCCAGTCACTATAGAATGGTCTCAACCTCCTGACTCGTCTTCATACACTTGGATCACCTCCCTCCCTCAACAGTTACTGCTCCACAAAAACCTGGCACCCCTTGTTGTTCGGATGCTAAGTCATGGCCAACTCTTTGTGACCCCATGGGCTGCAGCATGCCAGGCTCCCCTGTCCTTCACCACCTCCTGGAGCTCATGTCCATTAAGTCAGTGATGCCATTCAACCATCTCATCTGTCATCCCATTCTTCTCCTGCCTTCAATCTTTCCCAGCATCAGGGTCTTTTCCATGAGTCAGCTGTTCACATCAGGTGGCCAAAGTATTGGAGTTTCAGCTTCAGCATCAGTCCTTCCAATGAATACTTAGGACTGATTTCCTTTAGGATGGACTGGTTTGATCTCATTGCAGTCCAAGGGATTCTTAAGAGTCTTCTCTAGCACCACAGTTTGAAAGCATAAATATCTTCAGCTCTCAACCTTCTTTATGGTCCAACTCTCACATCTGTACATGACTACTGTAAAAACCATAGCTTTGACTACATGGACCTTTGGCAGCAAAGTAATGTCTCAGCTTTTTAATATGCTAGGTTTGTCATAGCTTTTCTTCTAAGGAGCAAGCATCTTTTAATTTCATGGATGCAGTCACTGTCTGCAGTGATTTTGGAGCCCAAGAAAATAAAGTCTGTTACTGTTTCCATTTTTTTCCTTACCTATTTGCCCTGAAGTGATACTCATGTAATTTATCATATGCACAATTCTTTCATGAAATCATTCATTTCAAGGCACACATCTTTACACTCTGGATTATCTTCTGTGTCTATGATTATCTTCTCTGCTACTAATATATTGGGACAATAGGCAAAATTGAATAGAATGATACAGAATATATGAGTGGACCACTAAAAATTAATGATCTTCATTCTCAACTGGGTCTCATGTGATTTTTATTATTTCCCCTTAAATGTTATTCTAAACCTTAACAAATTTTATCAATTCTCCTTCCCCCTCACTTCCAGCAATTGATGTTTATCACACTCAACCAATTGGCACACCTAGTTTTACTGAAATTCACTCTAATCCTCACTTCCCTCCAGTTTCAGATAAGACATCCTTCTTTCTTAACTGCATTCCCTCTTGCCTCAAGCAGGATGCTGCCCCTTCAATCAGCTACCTCTGTCCTTTATTATTAACCTCTTCATCACAATGGAGTCCTGGCCAGGATGGGAGAACAAACGTTTTCCATAAAGGACTAGATAGTAAATATTCTGTTTTGCAGGCTATATGGTCTCTGTCACAACTACTCAACTCTGCTCTTTTAGCATGAAAGGAGCCTTCAACAATTCAAAATGCATAAGCAGAGCTGTGTTTCAATAAAACTTTATTTATGGACAATGAAATCTGAATTTTGTATTTCACATGCAATATTATTCCTTGGATATTTTTCAACCATTTATAAATGTAAAAACCACTGTTAGCTCATGAGTGATACAAAAACAGGTGATGGGCCATATTTTGCCAACCTCTGCCTTAACCTACATAGGAGTGGTTCCTGGAGTGTGGGCCCAACAGAAAGAGCATCACATGGGGATTTGTTGAAAATGCAAATTTTCCTGCTCCATCCTAGACCTACTGAATCAGAAACTGTGAGTATAATCAGCAACCTGTTTTAACAAGCCCTCTAGGTGACTCTGATACACACTCAAGAGAAACAAACTCTCTGTTTATATAAACAAGTCTCTACTTTCCAAAAAAAAAAGTTCCCTGACTTTTCCCCTCAAACTCTTTTTTGCTCTTTTCATTCAAAATTCCAAAGTGATCAGTCAATCCTTATTGTCTCCAGTTTCTCACAGATTTATACACGGATGGTAAGAATACTGCCAAGTAGTTGTAAGAACGATTTAAGATGATTGTTAGAAGGCATTCCATATTTCCATAGTGGAGGAAGGTGTAAAGGACTTCAACTTCACATCCCAGGAGAGAAGAGTGTGGAAGAAACACTCCTCTCACTCACTCCTCCCTGTGGAAGAAGAGGGTACATTGCTGGATGAGACTGAGCAGAGTCCACTCTGCTCAACGGCCAGCTGGAACATATATATCTCCTGTCTGAAAAGTCCAAAGAGGCATCTTCATAGGTGAACACAGCCCTGGGGAGCAAAGCATGGTGACTGGAAGGTGACCTGTGGGAATTAGAATAAGACACTTTCTCCAAGTGGATGGAGCCCAGGACGAGGTCCCCAGGCATACCCACAAGCCCTGTCTGTTCAGCTCTTGATGGATTCACTCTTTTTAGTCTCAAGTTATCAAGATCTGTTGCTTCCCTCAAGTCTCTATAAATATCTCCTCAGACTCAGTGACATCAGACAATTTTTTTGATAGAAATTTTTGAATAAAAACAGTCACAGGTGGCCTGTTGCTAATGAGGTCCTATACTTGCCCAAGATTACCAGCACAATTTTCCCTCCTCTTCCTATCTGCTGACCAACATCACAAGGGAAAAAATGTTATGGAGTTGTCGTTCTAAAACACAGCTGCTTAAACTTCCATCTTTCCTGGCCCCTAAGACCAGAAATATAGTACTTAATGCAAACAACAATCTTGCCTCTATCTTTGCTTTTGGAAAAATTTTTGCTTTGGACTTCGATGGTGGCCCAGTGGTTAAGAATCCTCCTGCCAATGCAGGGGACATGGGTTTGATCCCTGGTCCGGGAAGATCCCACATGCCATGGGGCAATTAAGCCCGTGTGCCAGAACTACTGAGCCCCTGAGCCCTAGAGCCTGTGCTCTGCAACAAGACACCGCAGTGAGAAGCCCATGCACCACAATTAGAGAGTAGCCCCCACTCACTGCAACGAGAGAAAGCCCACATGCAGCAACAAAGACACAGTGCAGCCAGAAATAAACATATAATTTTTTAAACTTTTGCTTTAAAAAAAAAAAAGAGTGTGCCAAGTCTGTACTTTATTAAAGTGCTGGTGGAATGCTAGAGGAAGTATGAGGATCATGGAAGTCCTTTCAGATCAGTGAGAAATAAGTAGCATTTTTATAGGTGGATAAGGAGAGGAAAGCATCCTAAGTCAGAGAACAGTAGGAGAAAAGTGAAAAAAGTCTGGGATGCCTGGAGCAAAGAATTATGAGTTAATACAAAAGGTAGACCTGAAACTCTGGCAAATTCTTGATCTTTATATGCCATGCTAAGTCCCTTCAGGGCTAAAGCTATTTAATGCATCCCTTTTCTTCAATGGTTCTAATAGAGTGCTCTGCACATAGCAGCAGATTATTAAATATTTGCTACATGAAAAAGCAAATGTGTGAAATTACATTTACTCACACATAGCTGAGTCAGGTGGTCTGACAAAGTATGAAAAGTCCCAGCAGATGGAGCAAGCTGACAGTCGAGCTAGGAAATTTGCATATGAGTTATCCTTTCTTACTTGATGAGCTCATCAGATGAGTCAGAAGCCATTTTCCCAATGTTCCTGTACAGTCAGATGGCAAATGCAAACCTTATTTGCTTCCAACAACTTTTCAAAAGGAAAAAAAAAAAACAGTGCAAAAATAAAGCCTGTTCATTTTAGAAAATTTGGGACATACTCAGAAACACATAATAAAGACAATTTAAATCCCTATAATGTCACTTACTAATGATGTAGTATTTAGCAAAAACATTTTCTCATGTCATTAAAGATTCTTTGAAAGTATGTTTTCTTGTTTTTGCAACACAATCTTTTTATTCAATTGTCAACCAGTAGAAGTTTTTTTAAAATTATTTTTATTGAAGGATAATTGCATTACAGAAAACAGCAAAATTCTGTAAAGTATGGTTTTTATTGATGTAATTTTCTATGAATGAACACATTAAACTATTTTCAATTTATTTAACCATTTCTCTATTACTGAACATGTAGTTTTTATTTTTTTTAATCCCCCCACCTTGGGGCATTATTTATTTATTAAAAAAATTTTTATTTTTATTTTATTTTACTTTACAATACTGTATTGGTTTTGCCATACATTGACATGAATCCGCCACAAGTGTACACGAGTTCCCAAACATGAACCCCCCTCCCACTTCCCACCCCATATCATCTCTCTGGATCATCCCCGTGCACCAGCCCCAAGCATCCTGTATCCTGCATCAAACATAGACTGGCGATTCGTTACTTACATGATAGTACACGTTTCAATGCCATTCTCCCAAATCATCCCACCCTCTCCCTCTCCCTCAGAGTCCAAAAGTCCACTCTACACATCTGTGTCTCTTTTGCTGTCTCGCATACAGGGTCATCATTACCATCTTTCTAAATTCCATATATATGTGTTAGTATACTGTATTGGTGTTTTTCTTTCTGGCTTACTTCACTCTGTATAATTGGCTCCAGTTTCATCCATCTCATTAGAACTGATTCAAATGCATTCTTTTTCATGGCTGAGTAAATGGGCCAAAGAACTAAATAGACATTTCTCCAAAGAAGACATATGGATGGCTAACAAACACATGAAAAGATGCTCAACATCACTCATTATTAGAGAAATGCAAATCAAGACCACAATGAGGTACCACTTCACACCAGTCCGAATGGCTATAATCCAAAAGTCTGCAAGCAATAAATGCTGGAGAGGGTGTGGAGAAAAGGGAACCCTCTTACACTGTTGATGGGAATGCAAACTAGTACAGCCACTATGGAGAACAGTGTGGAGATTCCTTAAAAAATTGCAAATAGAACATGTAGTTTTTAAATACTCAGTTCAGTTCAGTCTCTCAGTTGTGGCCAACTCTTTGCGACTGCATGAATCACAGCACGCCAGGCCTCCCTGTCCATCACCAACTCCCAGAGTTCACTCAAACTCATGTCCATCGAGTCCGTGATGCCATCCAGCCATCCCATCCTCAGTTGTCCCCTTCTCCTCCTGCCCCTAATCCCTCCCAGCATCAGAGTCTTTTCCAATGAGTCAACTCTTCGCATGAGGTGGCCAAAGTACAGGAGTTTCAGCTTTAGCATCATTCCTTCCAAAGAACATCCAGGGCTGATCTCCTTTAGAATGGACTGGTTGGATCTCCATGCAGTCCAAGGGACTCTCAAGAGTCTTCTCCAACACCACAGTTCAAAAGCATCAATTCTTCGGAGCTCAGCTTTCTTCACAGTCCAACTCTCACATCCATACATGACCATTGGAAAAACCACAGCCACACTTGTGTATCTTTAAATACATCTCTAATGAATTCCATACTCAAGAGTTCTAAAAATGTCTTACAAATCCTGTTAAACATAAAAGGCCAGAAAAGAAAGAATACAATGTTCATAAGAACAGTTCACCAGTAAAAATGTGTAAGTTCTTCTAAAAATAACATAATTTCATATATGCTCAGTCAAAATTTCCAGCCCAATTTTGAGGGGAATGTGACAAATTGATTCAAAAAAAGTACAATGAACAGCTAAGGCGCAAGTAGCTATGGCAATTTTGAAAAAGAACAAAGATGGAGGACCTCTCTTACCAGATACTGACATATTACAAAGCCACAGCAACAAAAATAATTTAATACTGGCATAAGAATAGACAAATGGATCAATGGAATAATACAGAAATACAGAAACAGACCCACATGTATATGAAAACTTTCTATATGATAGTAGTGATATCTCTAACCAACAAAGAAAAGATAAGACTATTTAGAACATCATTCTAGGAGAGCTGACTCACTATGTGGATAAAAATACAGTTGGATTCATACCTCATACTACATAGAAATGCTAACTGTAGTAGATGAGATACTTTAATCTGAAATAGAAACCAATAAAGATAGAAAATTATAGAATAATGTTTTTCTGACCTTGAAATGAGGGAGTTAGTAAGAAAAACCTAAAAACTACAAATCATCAAGGATGGGGGAGAATCTGTGGATTTCAGTATATAAAAATAGAAATTCTTTTCAAAGAAGGGCGCATTATTGACAAAGTAAACAGACAAATGGCAACCTAGAAGAATATATTTGCCACCTCTAAAACCCAAGGAATTAGTATGTAGGAAGACAGAGAATTTCTGTATATCAACAAGTAAGAAGCAGGAAATTCAATAGCAAATTGGACGAAGAATTAGAATAGGCAAATGGCAAAAAGAGGAATTGTAATGTCTAAAAAAAAAATCTATGAAAAGATGCTCAAACTCTCTATTAATTGAAAATGCAAGTTAAAATAAAAATGAGATAGCATTTTTTAAGAAATTTTAAACTTAGTATCACGAATTGATACGAATTTCCTGACAGTCCAGTGGTTAGGACTCCACACTCTCTCTGCCGAGGGCTTGGGTTCAATCTTGGGTCGGGGAACTGAAATCCCACAAGCAGCGCATGGTGTGGCCAAAAAAAGGAAAAGCTGGTAAGAATGCAGGGGAAGGTTACTCTCAAATGGTGTGTGTTGTGCTGTGCTAAATCACTTCAGTCGTGTCTGACTCTTTGTGACCCTATGGACTCTAGCCTGCCAGGCTCCTCTGTCCATGGGATTCTCCAGGGAAGAATAGTGGAGTGGGTTGCCATGCCCTCCTCCAGGGGATCTTCCTGACCCAGGAATCAAACTTGCGTCTCTTGCATTGGCAGGCAGTTTTTTTAACCACTAGCACTACCTGGGAAGCCCCATTCTCAAAAGCTATTGCAACTATTAGCTGACGCAGCCACACTGGAGAGTTTATTACCAGTAGTTACACAACTAAATACATCCCAGCAACACACTCCTGGGAATATACCTGGCAGAACATGCAAGCAGGTCTTTATGTAGGAATCTGCAAGAGGGTGTGCATCTCAGCATTGTTTCCAACAGCACAGAGTTGGAAGCCACCTGGGGGCTAGTAGACAAGGAGCTAACTCTATCAGGTGTGATGTATTCATTCAGCAGAAAAGTAGGCAGCAGTCAGAATTAATGAATCAGATATATTCAGCTGTATGGTAAGCTCTTAAGACATAGAATCTATCAAGAAACAGGTAAAACACAGAGTAAAACTGATAGTACTGTAACCATGTAAATTTAAAACACTCTAAATAATATTTAAGTCTCAAGCATACTGGTGGATGCCAATGAGAGATATAGAAGTAATGAGAATGGAGATCAGGAATAAAGAGGAAAGAAAGAAGTCCCAGTGTAGACCTAAAATGACTGTGATTGATGCCATTCTTTCAGTTGCTTAGGGAAAAAACAAACAAAGCAAACTTGGAACTGTTAAAAATAACCAAACAATAAGTCTGAGGTGAATCTACTGCCTGGATAGCCTATGTAAGCAAACCTAATCAAGAGTCAATCTCGTAAATGCCTCAGGGCTAAGAAGAACCACCAATCACAAACTGCCAACTAGCTGTTTCCCAAATAATACATCCCTTAAGTTAAAGCCATTCAAACCAGTCCCTTGCTTTGCTTCCTTGTTTCCTCTATAAAAAACCTTGCCCCTAACCACTCCCGGTTTGGCACTGCCTGATTAAAATCAGTGCTTGCTCAGATAGACATAAATATTTTAATATGTCATAGTTTATCTTTTAACAGAAAGTGAAGTCGTTCAGTCGTGCCTAACTCTTTGTGACCCCAAGGACCGTAGCCTTCACCAAGCTCCTCTGTCCATGGGATTTTCTAGGCAAGAGTACTGGAGTGGGTTGCCGTTTATCCCTGATTTCCTTCATTCTCTCACACATCCAATCCTTTAATCCCTTATTTTCCAAATTTATGCAGAATCCAATAATTTGTCATTCTTTCCATCAATAGCACCCTGGGCTTAGTCACCATCACCTCCCAGCTAATTTTGGCAACAGTCTCTTAACTAGTCTCTTTGCTTTTGCATCTGATGGCCTTTGGTCCGTTTTCACCATGGCAACCAGAATGATCCAATTAAACAAGTCAGATCACATCAGTTTCTGCTCAAGATCCTCTGATTTTCCATTTCACTCAGAATAAAAAAGCAAAGTCCTAACGATGCACAAGACCACATGAGCTGGATGCCCCCCACACACACACCACTCATATATCTCTGCCTCTTTTGCCATATCTCCTAACCTCTCCCCTTGGCCACTCCCTAATGCCACACTGGCCTCCAGCTATTCTAGTACATACCAAGCACACCCTTTATTTAGGGCCCTTGTAGGTAGGTGTTTATCCTGCTTCCTGGAATGATCTTTCTTTAGAGTTACAAACAACTCATGCCCTCACCTCTTTCAGATCTTTATTTAGAAGTCTTAGTGAAACCTTCTCCAACCACACTATTTAAAACTTCAGCCCTCAAGTGAACAAAATATTTGAACAAAGTGGGCAAAAGATCTGAACAGACACCTTTCCAAAGAAGATACACAAATGGCACACAAGAAAATGAAAACATGCTCAACATCATATGTCAAAAAGGAAATGGCAAATTAAAACAGGGAGATACTATGACACACCTGCTAAAAGCCTAAAAAACTACCACCACCAAATGCTGGTGAGGAATAAGAACTCTCATTCATTGCTGGTGGAAACGTAAGATGGTACAGCCATTTCTAAGTGAAAAAAGCTCGTTTGAAAAGACTACATATGGCATGATTCTAACTATACAGCATTCTGGAAAAAGCAGTAATCTGTAGTTGTCAGAGGTTAAAGGGTATCTGACACAGCACCCCACCTCATCCACCCACTTACACACAAAGGTAAGTTCCACTAGACCAGGAAATTTAAGTTCTGTGCTATGCTTAGTCACTTTGTTGTGTCTGACTCCTTGTGACCCCATGGACTGCAGCCCGCCAGGTTCCCCTGTCCATGGGAATTCTCTAGGCAAGAATACTAGAGTGGGCTGCCATGCCCTCCTCCAGGGGCTCTTCCCAACCCAGGGATCGAACTCAGGTCTCCCGCATTGCAGGTGGGCCCTTTACTGTCTGAGCCACCAGGGAAGCCCATTATTTTGATACAACTTAAATTTATAGAAAAGTTTCAAGAATAGATTGAGAAACTCCAGTTTATTATTTAGCTAATTTCACCAGTTATTTACATTTATCCCTTTGATCCCATTGTCTTCACCTTTCTCTTGTTCTCGCTCACCTATGTGCGTCTATATAAATATTTATATACATATATAAATTTGAAGAATACACTCTATATGATATATAGAAAATACATGATAAATATATATTTAGCTATATATCATGTGTTTATTATATATATTTTATATACGTATATAGAACTATAATACGTAGAAGTACCCAAACCTCAAAACTAAACATTTATACAATACTATTATCTAATTCTGTCTTTTCATACAGTTCATGAGGTTCTGCTGCTGCTGCTGCTGCAGTCACTTCAGTGGTGTCCAACTCTGTGTGACCCCATAGACGGCAGCCCACCAGGCTCCTCCATCCCAGGGATTCTCTAGGCAAGAACACTGGAGGGTTCAACACTGGGTTGCCATTTCCTTCTCCAATGCATGAAAGTGAAAAGTGAAAGTGAAGTTGCTCAGTCCTGTCAGACTCTTTGAGACCCCATGGACTGTAGCCCACCAGGCTCCTCCATCCATGGGATTTTCCAGGCACGAGTACTGGAGTGAGTTGCCATTTCCTTCTCCATCATGAGGTTCTCATGGCAAATATACTGGGGTGGTTTGCCATTCCCTCTCCAGTGGATCACAATTTGTTAGAACTCTCCGCTATGACCTGTCCATCTTGGGTGACCCTACCCAGCACAGTTCATAGCTTCATTGAGTTACCCAAGTCTCTTTGTCACAATAAGGTAGTGATCCATGAAGGGGTTTATGGATCATAACAAACTGTGGAAAGCTCCTACAGAGATAGGAATACCAGACCATCTTACCTGCCTTCTGAGAAACCTGTATGTGGGTCAAGAAGCAGCAGTTAGAACCCTGTATGGAACAAGTGATTGGTTCAGGATTGAGAAAGGAGAACAACAGGGCTGTCTGCTGTCACCCTGCTTGTTTAACCTATACACTGAGCAAATCATGAGAAATGCTGGGCTGGATGAGTTACAAGATGGAATTACTATAGGCGGAAGAAACATCAACCACCTCAGATATGCAGATGGTAACACTCTAATGGCAGAAGGCAAAGAGAAATTAAAAGAGCCTCTTGATGAGGGTGAAGGAGGAGAGTGAAAGAGCCGACTTAAAACTAAATATTAAAAAAACTAAGATCATGGCATCTGGCCCCATTACACCCACAGCAAATAGAGGGGGTAAAAGGTGGAAGTAGTGACAGATTTCCTTTTCTTGGGCTCTAAAATTACTGCAGATGGTGAATGCAGCCATGAAATCAGAAGACGACTGCTTCTTGGCAGGAAAGCTATGATAAACCTAGACAGTGTATTGAAAAGCAGACATTACTCTGCTGACAAAGGTCCATATAGTCAAGGTTATGGTATTCCCAGTGGCCACATATGGCTGTGAGAGCTGGACTGTAAACAGGCAAAGTGCCAAAGAACTGATGTCTTCAAACTGCAGTGCTGGAAAAGACTCCTGAGAGTCCCCTGGACAGGAAGATCAAACCAGTCAATCCTAAGGGAAATCAATTCTGAATATTAACTGGAAGGACTGATGCTGAAGCCGAAGCTCCACTATTTTGATCACCTGAAATGAACATCAACTCATGGGGAAAAGTCCCTGATGCTGGGAAAGATTGAGGGCAGAAGGAGAATAGGGTGCCAGAGGATGAGATAGCTGAATGGCATCACCGATGCAATGGACATGAACTTGGGCAAACTCCGGGAGATGGTGAGGGACAGGGAAGACTGGCATGCTGCAGCCCATGGGACTGCAGAGAGTCAGACATGACTGGGCGACTGAACAACAACTGTCTAATTCACAGTCCATATTCAAGTAGCATCAATTATTCCAATACTGTTTTCTATAATTATTTTTTCCTAATCCAGGACTCAATCCAGGTTTAGGCATTGCATTTAGTAGTCATGTAGCTTTCAGTTCAGTCGCTCAGTCGTGTCCGACTCTTTGCGACCCCAGGAATTGCAGCACGCCAGGCCTCCCTGTTCATCACCAACTCCCAGAGTTCACTCAAACTCATGTCCATCGAGTCCATGATGCCATCCAGCCATCTCATCCTCGGTCATCCCTTTCTCCTCCTGCCCCCAATCCCTCCCAGCATCAGAGTCTTTTCCAATGAGTCAACTCTTCCCATGAGGTGGCCAAAGTACTGGAGTTTCAGCTTCAGCATCATTCCCTCCAAAGAAATCCCAGGGCTGATCTCCTTTAGGATGGACTAGTTGGATCTCCTTGCAGTCCAAGGGACTCTCAAGAGTCTTCTCCAACACCACAGTTCAAAAGCATCAATTCTTTGGTGCTCACCTTTCTTCACAGTCCAACTCTCACATCCATACATGACCACAGGAAAAACCATAGCCTTGACTAGATGGACCTTTGTTGGCAAAGTAATGTCTCTGCTTTTGAATATGCTATCTAGGTTGGTCATAACTTTCTTCCAAGGAGTAAGCGTCTTTTAATTTCATAACTGCAGTCACCATCTGCAGTGATTTTGGAGCCCAGAAAAATAAAGTCAGCCACTGTTTCCCCATCTATTTGCCATGAAATGATGGGACCGGATGCCATGATCTTAGTTTTCTGAATGTGGAGCTTTAAGCCAACTTTTTCATTCTCCTCTTTCACTTTCATCAAGAAGCTCTTTAGTTCTTCTTCACTTTCTGCCATAAGGGTGGTGTCATCTGCATATCTGAGGTTGTTGATATTTCTCCCAGCCATCTTGATTCTAGCTTGTGCTTCTTCTAGCCCAGCATTTCTCATGATGTACTCTGCATAGAAGTTAAATAAGCAGGGTGACAATATACAGCCTTGACGTACTCCTTTTCCCATTTGGAACCAGTCTGTTGTTCCATGTCCAGTTCTAACTGTTGCTTCCTGACCTGCATACAGATTTCTCAAGAGGCAGGTTAGGTGGTCTGGTATTCCCATCTCTTTCCCCTTTAATCTGGAACTTTAAAAAAAGCTCCTCAGTCTTTTTTTTTTTTTTTGCCTTTCTTTCCCTTGACATCTCCTAAGAGCTCAGGCCGCTTATTTTGTGGCTGTCCTGCATCTAGTTCCTCATGATCAGACTCAGATTGTGGGATTTTGGTGGGAATACTGCAGAAGTGAGGTGTCCTCAGAGACAAAAGATGTTGGTCTGTCCCAAAGTTATCAATGTTATCTCCTGCTTTGTAGATTCCATTCACAGCTGTATTTCCAAAGCCTAGAATGGTGCCTGACACAAACAGACTCAAAAAGAACATGCTGAACAAATGACTAAATGATTTCAACGCTGTGGAGTTGAGAAGACAAAGCAGGAAGCAGAAGAGAAAGGAAGGGAGGAAGAGGAGAAGGAGGTGGGAGGGAAGCTGTACACTTATGGAATAGATCATCAGTATGCACATTTTAGGTTCATAATTATTCCAACGATTTCCAGGACATTTGTATTAACAATCAGACCACCAAAATTATGAGATTTCCATACTCATTATATTCTTCCTAGTATACCAAACATATTTTCTAATTATTTCATAATGATTCTGTTATAATAAGCAATCTCTTATATAAATATAATTTACTATTTACCTCAAGACATCTCTAATTTGATTTGTCTTGCAATTATAAAACCAACAGTGAAAAAGCAAAGATTACATGTTCAAGCCACGTGCTAATGGTATTGAAGGACATAACACAATTTCAGAAAAGTTAATCTTATTAATTTTTATTGACTAAAGAAGCAGCAGTCAATTTTGATCAGTTCAATGCCCACCAGCACTTACAAGTAAGTGAAAAGAAAAACTGTATGAACCATTTTTTAAAAAATCATATTTTAAAAGTTATGTTGAAAGTGAAAATTTTAAGCTTGATTTCTAACTATCAACATAATTAATAGGTTTTAGTCTGTGTAAAGGATTCTTTTACTCTTCTGATTTAAAAAAAAAAATTGACTGAAAAACATTAATCATCTCCGCTGTCAACAGCTTTTCCCAGGTCCCCTCAATGGGGAAAAAAAAAAGAAAAGTCCTTATAAACAAGTCTGTGAAGTAGTCCTAAAATAGTTTTCAGGCTAATTGCTTCAGTCCATCAAGGACAGAAATTTGTGTACAGTTATTTCCCTTATGCCTTTGGGACTTTATGATATAAACAGATAATGACACACTCACCAGACAATACTTAGCTGAATAATAGGTATGCTTTCTCTTATTTGTAAATTCTTTCATAAGAATGAAATTCTCTTTGTTTGACATAAAATTGAACACCATAAAAGTGAAGTCTATTGGCTAATCTGGATTAAAAATGTGGATATAGTTTCCTATTTTCTAAATGTTTCTTCAGAAAGGGAGCCAACTTGGAAGTGACACATCTATTTTTTTAAAAATTGAAATTCCAAATATTAGACATGGACTTAATTAAAAGAGGAATTTCATTCATGTTCAAAAGTCATCTAGAGAAAAAAAAAATCACCTGTACATGAAGAGTCTAGACTCAGTGGTGACATCTCACCTGATTTAATGATTTTACGCTTTGATACACACCAATTTAATCTCTTATGCTTCTAATCTGTAGTGATGATTCCCTTTCTAATCTTTCAGGCAGTGTTCCTGAACATTAATCATTCTTTCAACTTAAATATTTCAGAAAAGTAATTTGCACAGAATTATCAAAAAGAAGTAAAACACATTCAGAGTCAGAATGACCAGTGTTACACTTCTGAAGGGGTTTGTCAAATCCCGGAGTAGCATTACAGTTTTCCACTAAAGGGTATGGACATCAAGGCACCCCAAATCCAGGGATCTTTCTTTCTACATTTTCCTTGAAAAAAAAAAAAAATTCAACCACTGCCATCCCCAGTTAGACACAACAAGCACTACCCTAACAATTTCAGTATGCCATTTTTATATACATGCAGCCCACAGGGAGCAGTACATAATAACATCATCCACCTCCTCGCACCTCCCACTCCCTTCTGAGGAATGAAATGCTTAAGAAAGTGAACGAGTGGATAAGCCAATTTAAGAAATTGTGGGTGAAGTTAGAAACCTGCTTGAGGATGCAAAAGCTTCCAAACTGTGAGACTTCAAAACCAAGTAAAACCTTGGTGCTTATATGAAATGTCATGGCACTTAGAATCTGTACTAGCCAGTTTGCACTTAACCCTATTATTAACTGATATGGTTAGTTCTCTTTACATATAAATCTTCATGTTTTCTCAGTCATTAAGAAAAAGGAAGATCTTACTTTGCAAAGTAATTTTTTTCAGGAACATTTGTTTTTAAATTAGATTCTTCCCTGGTGGCTCCGACAGTTAAGAGTCTGCCTGCAATGCAGGAGACCTGGGTTCGATCCATGGGTCTGAAAGATCCTCTGGAGAAGAAAATGGCAACCCACTCCAGTATTCTTGCCTGTAAATCCCATGGACAGAGGAGCCTGGCAGGCTAGTCCGTGGGGTCGCAAAGAGTCGGACACGACTGAGTGACTTCACTTTTTTTTGTTGTTTGTAAATTATATACATAAAACATAACTGAAATAAACTATTGGACCTACACTTTAAGGATTTTTGCAATATCTTTAATCAATCCCTATTAAGTATTTAATTAGGTCCACTGGGTGCTTTGTACTCACTGTCTGAAAACCTCTTTATACTTGTTCACTTGTTTATTATGTTTCCCACACCAGAATAAAAGCTCAGGAACATTTTTTTTTCATCTTTTCCTCTGCTTTATCTACTGCACCTAGAACATAATAGGAGCTCAATAAATATTTGCTGAGTAAATACAAATGTGTCAGCAACTAGTGAATGTTTTTTCTTCCTCTGGAAAACCACCTGAATGTCTCCCTCCTGGCCATAAAATCCCAAATTGCTTTTACCTGAGTTGCTATCACATTGATTTATGGAGTTTGAACAGCAATTCAGTGACAACTGCTTCAGAGATACTCCCAAGACTAGAAATTGGTTACGTCATCAAGGTTGTCCCTTGGGGGACTCATAATATTCTTTTGGTGCAAATCCTAAAGATACACAAGAGTGAGTTCAGGCTAGATGCTAACTCTTGGAAAACTTCATAAGTTTTTAAATTATGATGTTAAAACTAAGAACCAACAGTTACTCTGACATAGACTGGATTACCTCCAGTCCAAAATATAAGCGTCAGCAGATGTACAGAGGAAGTGCTGAGCTAAGCTTGGCATTCTTGAAAGCAGAGCCAAATAGGGATTTTCCGTAGGTACAGTCAGCCCGGAAATGGACTTGGGCAATTTTAATCCATCTATCTCACCCTCTCTCTGCCTGCTTAGAGACTCACAGAAGCAGGAGCTGCCCTGGCAGACACTGCTTAATAGGAACAATTGGTTTCTCTGCATGTAGCCTGCTCATAAGCACCAGTCCTCTCTCTTGCCATCAATGCTTCTCCTGTTCCAAACTCACCCAAATTTCTGAGTGTTCCTTCTCTTCTCAGATTATCCCTGATACTATTTTTGTTTCATTTCATTCAGATGGAAATGGTAAAAACTTGCCTGATCATAAGAATATCTGAAATATTTTTTTTAGATTTATTTATTTTAATTGGAGGCTAATTACTTTACAATATTGCATTGGTTTTGCCATACATCAACATGAATCCACCACGAGTGTACAGGGGGAGGGAGGTGGGAGAGGGGTTCAGGATTGAAATATTTATTTTTAAATGTAGCTTCCAAGTGAAATTAAAGTCACTCAGTTGTGTCTGACTTTTTGTGACCCCATGGACTATAAGTCCATGGAATTCTCCAGGCCAGAATACTGGGTGGGTAGCCTCTCCTTCTCCAGGGTATCTTCCCAATCCAGGGATCAAACCCAGGTCTCCTTCATTGCAGGCAGATTCTTTAGCAGCTGAGCCACAAGAGAAGCCCAATAGTAGCTTCCAAAAGACTGCCAGAATAATAAAACCTGTGTAAATTAGCATCCTAAACCTCCTGGAAAGCACACCCCCAAAAAAGAAAACAATAATAAAACATAAAAACAAACATATAATTTGTATACATAGATGTGTGGGGTGCCATTAACACCATTATCCACAGTAACCCCAAATTGGAAATAACCCAAATATCTGTCGAAGAATGAATGGATTAACAGAATGTGGCATAGATACACAATGAAATATTCAGCCTTAAAAAGGAATGAACTTGATATGTGCTACAAGATGGCCAAAACAAGCCAGACACAGAAGAACAAATACTGTATGATTTCACTTATTACCCAGGGTAGTCAAATTTAGAGAGACAGGAAGTAGAACAGTAGAACATCTTTCTTTGTGGCAAGAGGAAGATGGAGAATTAGTGTTTAATAGGTTAACAGAGATGAAGCCTAGGAGGATGAAAAAGTCCTGCAGTGGATAGCTGCACAGATCCTTATAAGAGAGTTCAGAAAACAGCAGGAAAAAAAATTCACTCTCTGGACTTCCCTGGTGGTAGAGTGGATAACAATCTGCCTGCAAATGCAGGGAACACAGGTTCTATCCCTGGTCTGGAAAAGAGTCCACAAGCTGAGAAGAAACTAAAGCCCATGCACCGCAATTACTAAGCCCAAGTGCCTAAAGCCTGTGCTCCACAACAAAAGAAGCCACTGGAGTGAGAAGCCAGTGCAATTCAACTAGAGAATAGCCTCCGTGAGCTGCAACTAGAGAAAGCGCATGTGAGGCAACAAAGACCCAGTGCAACCAACAAGTAAAAAAAAAAAAAAAAAATTCACTTTCTGAAGTTGAGGAACTCACTTTGCAGCTGAGAGGCAGTATCACTTCTTTGCAAAAAGTGTTGTGGAAATCTGGATATCAAGGCTCTAATAGAAGCCTTCCTGGACACCGTATGGTCTAGAGAAGTAGAGGTGGAGGGACTACCCAAACATCACACAGCTAATTCAAATCTTTGGGAGCAGTATGTGTTTGTACCAACAGAGGAGGAGAGAACCTTTGGTTATAAAGCATGAAAGGCCACCCTAACCTGCTTCTCTTGCTGTGCAATAGTATGCAAAAAGATGGTTTAAGAAAACCTAACTCATTCATTATTAGGCAATAAAAAATTTTCTGGCCCAGCACTGATACATATTTTCTAAATGTAAAAACATTACAAAGTTATCAATGGGCAAATCATACCAACCAGGAGAAAAATAGCTATCAAGAAACATGAAACTGTAACCAAAATTTTCACCATTAATTTAAGAAATCTTATGAAGTAATTGCATATCTGGAAGACACTCACGAAGCAAAAAAAAAAAAGAATTCTGGAAAGAGATGATGAAACTATAATAGGAGATAAAATATGAACTGAAAGAAGTACAGGAAAAAAGTAAACCCAAAAGAGATTAGGACAATATAGAGCAACCAAAATGAGAGTAGACACAGAAGGAAAACTAAGGATCACAGAGTTTAACAATAAGAAAAGTGAAATAAAGGGACGTCCCTGGTGGTCCAGTGGATAGGACTCTGCTCCCAATGTGGGGGACCTAGGTTTAATCCCTGGTCAGGAAACTAGATCCCACATGTCACAACTAAGACCCGGCACAGCCAAATAAATACTGAATTGTTTTTTTAAAAAGTAAAATAAAAATTTTAAAGGAAGGCAAATTATATAGGAAACAAGTAAAGAAGCATCAGCATACACGTAATTTAAAATCTTGAAGAAGAAAATCAAAATAATGTTATAAAAAATAAAGATATCCAAGAAAACTTTATACATGGGGACATGAGTGTACATTTTGGAAGAACATACTAAATACCAGAGAAAATCAATCCAAAAAAGATGGTGATAAAAAATAAATCAGTCAATCTAAAAAATATTATCTGAGTCAAAGTTGAGGAGTGTAACCTAGGAAGAACATCTCAGAAACCTCTGAGAACTCTGCCCATTAGAAGTCATGGTATAGTTATGTAAGTTTTTTTGAGATGGGGGCTGTACATCAAATGATGTATTATTGACAGTTTGCATAATCCAGATTTAAGCACCATGTAAGTAATGTTATCTTTAAGGAGATGCCTTATTTCTTAAAGAAAATTGTTTATTTTGTATTGGCGTATAGCCACAATGTTGTGATAGTTTCAGGGGACAGTAGAGGGACTCAGCCATACATATACACACATACCCATTCTCCCCTAAATCCCCTCCTACCCAGTCTCCACATAACACAGAGTTCCCTGTGCTATACAGTAGGACCTTGCTGGTTAGCCATTTCAAATATAAGGCTGTTTACCTGTCTATCTCACACCCCCTCACTATCCCTTCCCCATATTCCTCCCCTCCTCCCCCCAGCAACCGTAAGCTTGTTCTGAGTTTGCTTCTGTTTTGTAAGTAGCTCATTTATATCATGTCTTTTTAGATTCCACATCATACAATGTTTCTGCTTCTCTGTCTGACATACTTCATCCAGTTTGACAATCTCTGGGTCCATTCACGTTGCTGCAAATGACATTTCTTTAACGGCTGTGTAATATTCTTTATTCATTTTTCAGTTGGTGGGCATTTAGGTTCCTTTCATGTATTAGCTACTGTAAACAGTGCTGCAGTCAACACTGGGATGCATATATCCTTTCAGGCCATGTTTTTCTCCATATACAAGCCCAGGAGTGGGACTGCCAGGTCCTATCGTGGCTTTATTTTTAGCTTTTTTTTTTTAAGGAAACTCCATACTATTCTTCATAGTGGCTGAACCAATTCACATTCCCACCAACAATGCAGGACAGTTCCCTTCAAGGACATGCCTTACTGATGCTAGAAGAATACTGTTCTTTATAGTTGAGCAGGTATTCCTGCTGATGGGGAAGTGAGGTTGATGTTGCTTAATACAGACATGCAATGCACAGTGAGGGAAGAGAGAAGGCCAATGGGCAGATAAATTTTTTTTCTTTACATTTTTCTTACCTTGCTACAAAATACGGATTTTATTTCACAAGTATATCCTAGTAAAGTTATTGGGCTGAAAATATACATTAAAAAACTCTTTGTACAGTGAGGCAAAAGATTAAACCATTTATGAAGGAGAAAAAAGTCAGGGTAGGCCCAGATTACCCCACAGCAATATTCAATTCCAGAAGACATCAGAGGTTTGATTGGATACAGATTTCTTTTCTCAAGGTTGTGGCTGGATTTGATAACTCACTGATTACTTAATTCAACAAGCATTTAGAAACCTTTCAATAAACGGTTGTATATGTGGACAACAAGTATCATCTGACAACCTGTAATTTTCTTGAGGATTAAAATCACATTCTATTAATTTATATGCCCTTGGGATCTTTAGAAGCTCACAGACTAACAGGAAAGACAAACATGGAAACAAATTATCATAACAGAATTTGGTAAGGGTCAAATATCAAGAAATATCAATAACTTCAGATATGCAGATACCACCACCCTTACGCCAGAAAGCAAAGAACTAAAGAGCCTCTGGATGAAAGTGAAAAAGGAGACTAAAAAAGTTGGCTTAAAACTCAACATTCAGAGAATTAAGATCATGGCATCCAGTCCCATCACTTCATGGCAAATAGATGGCAAAACAGTGGGAACAGTGGCTAACTTTATTTTGGGGGGGCCTCCAAAATCACTATAGATGGTGATTGCAGCAACAAAATTAAAAGATGCTTGCTCCTTGGAAGAAAAGTTATGACCAACCTAGACAGCATATTAAAAAGCAGAGACATTACTTTGCCAACAAAGGTCCGTCTAGTCAAAGCTAAGGTTTTTCCAGTAGTCATGTATGGATGTGAGAGTTGGACTATAAGGAAAGCTGAGTGCCGAAGAAATTATGCTTTTGAACTGTGGTGTTAGAGAAGACTCTTGAGAGTCCCTTGGACTGTAAGGCGATCCAATCAGTCAGTCCTAAAGAAAATCAATCCTGAATATTCATTAGAAGGACTTATGCTGAAGCTGAAACTCCAATACTTGGGCCACCTGATGCAAAGAACTGACTCACTGGAAAAGAATCTGATGCTGGGAAAGACTGAAGGTAGGAGGAGAAGGGGACGACAGAGGATGAGTTTGAGTAAGCTCCAGGAGTTGGTGATGGACAGAGAAGCCTGGAGTGCTGCAGTCCATGGGGTCCCAAGGAGTCTAAGACACAACTGAGTGACTGAACTGAACTATCAAGATAGAAACAATAGGAAAGGTGTATATAGGAATGGCAAGAATTTTAGTGAGAGGTGGAAGAGGCGGACCTTAGGGCCAGATCATTATGAAATTTGACTTTCAATTATAGGTGACAGAAATTTTCAATGAAGGGTTTTCACTTTGGGAGTGATAAGGACAGTGTGTCTCTCTGTTCTGTGGGTTCACATGTGTAGGGATATTAGTCTTACTAGAACTCAGACACGCAGAGAGAGTTAATCATACTTGATAGGTCATGGCTTCTTATCATTTTTTTATCCTGACAAAACTCCTTTTGTTTATTCTCTTTTTATCCTAATACTCTTTCTCATTGCCCTTAATGCCTACAATATGCAATCATATTAGGTTTAATGATACACACTGCTGTTCACTGTTCAGTTGCTCAGTTGTGTCCGACTCTTTGTGACCCCATGACTGCAGCACGCCAGGCTTCCCTGTCCTTCACCATCTCCCAGAATTTGCTCAAACTCACGTCCATCAAGTCAGTGATGCCATCCAACCATCTCATCCTCTGTCGTCTTCTTCTCCTGCCTTCAATCTTTCCCAACATCAGAGTCTTTTTCTAATGAGTCAATTCTTCACACCATGAGGCCCAAGTATCGGAGTTTCAGCTTCAGCATCAGTCCTTCCAATGAATATCAGGGTTGATTCCCTTTAGAACTGACTGGTTTAATCTCCTTGCTTGCCAAGGAACTCTCAAGAGTCTTCAATACCAGTTCAAAAGCATCCATTCTTTGGCATTCAGCCTTCTTTATGGTGCAACTCTCATATCCATACACGACTACTGGAAAAAACATAGCTTTAACTATCCGGACCTTTGTTGCCAAAGTGACATCTCTGCTTTTTAATATGCTGTCTAGGTTTGTCACAGCTTTTCTTCCAAGGAGCAAGTGACTTTTAATTTCATGGGTGTAGTCACTGTCCACAGTGATTTTGAAGCCCAAGAAAATAGTCTGTCACTGTTTCCATTGTTTCCTCATCTATCTGCCATGAAGTGATGGGACTGGATACTATGATCTTAGTTTTTTGAATGTTGAGTTTTAAGCCAGCTTTTTCACTCTCCTCTTTCACCTTCATGAAGAAGCTCTTTAGTTCCTCTTCTCTTTCTGCCATTAGAGTAGTGTCATCTGCATATCTGAGGTTATTGATATTTCTCCCAGCAATCTTGAGTTCAGCTTGAGCTTCATCCAGCCTGGCATTTCACATGATGTATTCTGCATATAAGTGAAATAAGCAGGGTGACTATATATATATGTAAGATTTATGTATAATGATATACATATATATTTTAAAGATTTTATTTATTTTTGGCTGCACTGGGTCTTTTTTGCTCTGTGAGAGCTTTCTCCAGTTGTGGTGAGCAGGGTCTACTCTTCGTTTTGGTGCACAGGCTTCTCATTTTAGAGGGTTCTCTTGTTGCATAGCATGGGCGTTAGGTGTGGGAGCTTCAATAGTTGTGGAGCACAGGCCCAGCTGCCAGGCGGCACTTCAAATCTTCCCAACCAGGGATTGAACCCAACTCCCCTACACTGGCATTGACTTCTTAACCCGTGGACCACCAAGGAAGCTCTAACAATATTTTTTTGTTGTTTTATGTGTTCTTACTTTGTCACATAGTTCATTCTTAGTGGGTTTTTTTTCCTTTTTTTGCTGCCATTTTTTTAGCATTTTTTAACTAAACATTGTGGTTTTAAAATGTATCCATATGGCTCTGTGTATATCTAATCTGTTTACTGTAATTGCTATACAGTACATAAGGGTGTGCAGTCATTACATTTTACTACCCACTCTTCAGATGATAAACATCCAACTTCTTACTATCATACCAAAAAAAAGCTACAGTGAAAGTCCCCTTATGTGTCCTTCATACATCTGTATGAGAATTCCTTTGGCATATATATAGTTAAGAGCTGGGACTTCTCTGGTGGTCCAGTGGTTAAGACTCCATGCTTGCAACGCAGTGGGAAATGGTTCTATCCCTGGTTGGGGAAGATCCCACATGCTGCACACCCACCCCACCCCCCAAAATAACCCAAAAAACATACTCAAGAGCAGAATTACTGGTCACAGGGTATGTATATACTTTTCCTCCTGAAATTAACATTATTTTAAAAATTTCTTTAATTGGAGTATAGCTTTTTTTACAATGTTGTGTCAGTTTCTGCTGTACAACATGCATATACTTAATTTGACTATATCATGCCAGGCTGCTCTCCAAGCTACACTAGGCTACACTTTCACCAGTAATGAATGAAGGTAAATTCCCTCCCCTTGCCTACACTTTCTAGTATTTGCCAGTTTATTTGGTATAAATTGACATTTCGTTCCTGTTTTTATTTGCATTTCTCTGATTACCAACCAGCTTCTCTTCATAAACTGATTGGTTTTTCAAGTTTCCTCTTCTGTAAACATCTTTGCCCACCCCCCTCCTTTTTTTTAATTCTTAGCCATTTTTTCCCACTGGGGCTGCTGTCTTTTGTAAGAATACTTTCAAAATAGTCTACATTCTACTGTCCTCAGGTAGGTTTAGACATTACAAATACTTCTTCCTATTCTTTCCTTTGTTAACATCATTTATAGAACTACTCAGTTTTGATATAATCACATTTGTTAATTTTTTTTTCTTACAGTTGAAGCTTTTATTTAAGAAGTCCTTTCTGACCTGAAATCACAAACATGATCTTTCATCCATCCATAGTCCATTCTTTTATATGGTGTTAGGTGAAAGTAGGTCTTAATTTTCCCCATATAATGAGCCAATTTCCCCCAAATTATCTTTTTAACAATCCATTCTTTCTCTTATTGACTTGGGAGCAAAACAGGTTTTTTTGTTTTTGTGGTTTTTTTTTTTTTTTGGAAATTAACTGGCAGTTCTGCAGGGAATAGAGATGAGAAGCAGGGATGTCCAGGTAAGAAATACTGCCACAGTCCAGACAGAAATAAGGATGTGACCAAGACAGTAGTGTGAGGGTTTGGGGTGAGGGTAGAGAGGAGTATCAAATTTGAGAGATGTATTGGAGATTGGAAATGTGGAGTGAAGGAGAAAAAGGAGCCAGAAACAACTTCAGTTTTGAATCCAGCACATTCTGTGACAAGAGGTGTAATTACTGAGATAAGGACAGGAGCGTGAACAGGTTTTGAAGAGATGCATACAGCTGCAGAAATGTTGAGGCTTTGGTGCCTGTAGACATATTTTGACCCTCACATTATTTTAAAATGTGTGTGTAATTAAATAACATTATTTGATAGCTGGGAGGTCTTTTTTTTTTTTTTTAAGATCTACATTCAGCTTCTTTCAAAAGATCACAATGACTGTAACATCAAAACTACATTTCTGTCTGGCCTCAGTTGCATAGAACCCATCAACAGCTCCCACCACTTAATGTAGCAGGAATTCCCCAACTCTGCACAGTCTGAACTGGACCCTCATTCTCACAGACATTTGGGACTGGGATCCTGGTAAAAGCAGAGTGATGATGGCAGAAAAGCATGGATGCTTGCCATCAGACTTAATTTGAATCCAAGGTTCAGCCATTTACTTTACTGTTCTAAACCTTTATTTTCTTATCACAAAGCATGGAGTACTCATCTTAATGGTTTCTTAGGAGAATTTAAGAGAAAATGCACATAAAGCTCAATATTAATTGTTAGCAATCACTAGCTAGAAAAATATCCAAATAAAAATTGGAAATACAATTACAGAGCTGAAGAGAGAAACAGAACTATGAGCTGCTGACTGGAAAGCAGTGGTACACAGCTCTGTCTTAAATTCATGGCTTTTTTTTTTTCCCCCTCTGGGCATGTAAAATCTTAGTTCCCTGATTAGAGATCAAACCTGTGCCCCCTGCAGTGGAAGGGCCGAGTCTTAACCGCTGGCCCACCAGGGAAGTCCTGTAATTTTCTTCATGACTGGAATGTCAGAACCTCCTCTCTACCACAACCCCATCTTCACTTCTTTAAATCCCTAGAACTTGACACACAGAAAGAATTTCATAACTGTTTGCAGGAAAAAAAAGAACAATGGGTGAAGCATCTATAAAAATGAACAAACAGACATTTTCTTTCATTTGTAAAACAGAAGAAAAATGAAGTTACCAACTTACCTAAGTTTATTCCTGTCAGCCCAGCTGCACATTTCCTGCAAATAAAAATGTTAGCTAAGGCATACAGTTGCATTCTGTACTCCTAGTTCCCAGGAAAAGGTCGCAGAAGGACACATACTTAGTCATGTAGGTGGCAAAATATATCTCTAATCCTCCCCAGTAAAATATTATTTGGACAGTATTTAGAAGAAGTATTTGTTGTATGTAATAATACCAACAAAACCCAACCAAAGAATACAAACAATTCTGATTTAGTGCGGAAAACTTCAAAGAAAAGATGGTTTGTGGGAATTGGTTTATCATTTACTGTGGTGACATATATATATATAGTTAACCTCTGAATTCTCCATAGAAACTTTTAACTCTTTAGAGAGCTAATTCTTAGGCAGGTTGATAAGAAGTCCAGGGTCCCCGAAGATGAGAAAGGGGTCTGGGGTTCTTGAGGAGACAGGGGTCTGGAATTTGCAATGAGAAGGAAAGGACAAAGGTTGTTGGTTTGTTTTTTTTTCCTCTACATTCCTAGTCACATAAAACGTTTTTTTTTTTTTTTTTTTTAAGCCTGGAACTGATGATTACACAACAAACAACTCACCTTAAACTCTGTACTAAGGATTATATAACAACAATGTAACCTGCTTGAGGACAGTTTCTCCTTCCTGAAAACCTTCTGGCTAATCCTGCTATCTTAAAAGTAAGTTATGGGAGGGGGTCTATTAAGATCTTTACAACCTTGAGACATTCTTTTGATTTATTGTAGTAGCTAATTTAAAAAGTATATAACTCCCTTGCTAACACTAGCCAGGGGGACACTCTCTGTCCCCCTTCTGATGTCTATGTCAAAAGCTTTCTCTATCCCTTTTTATACTTTAGTAAAACTCTGCTACACAAAAGCTCTTGAGTGATCAAGCCTGGTCCCTGGTCCCGAAGCTAAATCTTCCTCAAAGATCACGAATCACACATTGTCCACCGTAAGCTATCACCCTGTAAACCTCATGCTTCTGCTAAACACATTATCCACATTTACTTCGAATTCATTTCTTCAGGATACCCTGGTTATTTGTTCTTTTAATAGTAGGTAAAATTGAAGTTTTCCCAATGTCCTAATACCGCGATGTTACTGCATCCTGATCTCACTCTTTGCAAGTAAGGAAAATAATCATATTAAGTTTGAGAAAGTATTCAGTTCAGTTCAGTTCAGTCGCTCAGTTGTGTCTGACTCTTTGCGACCCCATGAATCGCAGCACCCCAGGCCTCCCTGTCCATCATCAACTCCCGGAGTACACTCAAACTCAGGTCCATCGAGTCGGTGATGCCATCCAGCCATCTCATCCTCTGTCGTCCCCTTCTCCTCCTGCCCCCAATCCCTCCCAGCATCAGAGTCTTTTCCAATGAGTCAACTCCCCGCATGAGGTGGCCAAAGTACTGGAGTTTCAGCTTCAGCATCATTCCTTCCAAAGAAATCCCAGAGCTGATCTCCTTCAGAACGGACTGGTTGGATCTCCCTGCTGTCCAAGGGACTCTCAAGAGTCTTCTCCAACACCACAGTTCAAAAGCATCAATTCTTCGGTGTTCAGCCTTCTTCACAGTCCAACTCTCACATCCATACATGACCACAGGAAAAACCATAGCCTTGACTAGACGGACCTTAGTCGGCAAAGTAATGTCTCTGCTTTTGAATATACTATCTAGGTTGGTCATAACTTTCCTTCCAAGGAGTAAGTGTCTTTTAATTTCAAGGCTGCAATCACCATCTGCAGTGATTTTGGAGCCCCCAAAAATAAAGTCTGACACTGTTTCCACTGTTTCCCCATCTATTTCCCATGAAGTGATGGGACCGGATGCCATGATCTTCATTTTCTGAATGCTGAGCTTTAAGCCAACTTTGTTGCTCTCCTCTTTCACTTTCATCAAGAGGCTTTTTAGCTCCTCTTTACTTTCTGCCATAAGGGTGGTGTCATCTGCATATATGAGGTTATTGATATTTCTCCCAGCAATCTTGATTCCAGCTTGTGTTTCTTCCAGTCCACCATTTCTCATGATGTACTCTGCATATAAGTTAAATAAGCAGGGTGACAATATACAGCCTTGACGTACTCCTTTTCCTATTTGGAACCAGTCTGTTGTTCCATGTCCAGTTCTAACTGTTGCTTCCTGACCTGCACACAGATTTCTCAAGAGGCAGGTCAGGTGGTCTGGTATTCCCATCTCTTTCAGAATTTTCCACAGTTGATTGTGATCCACACAGTCAAAGGCTTTGGCATAGTCAATAAAGCAGAAATAGATGTTTTTCTGGAACTCTCTTGCTTTTTCCATGATCCAGCGGATGTTGGCAATTTGATCTCTGGTTCCTCTGCCTTTTCTAAAACCAGCTTGAACATCAAGGAGTTCACGGTTCACGTATTGCTGAAGCCTGGCCTGGAGAATTTTGAGCATTACTTTACTAGCATGTGAGATGAGTGCAATCATGTGGTAGTTTGAGCGTTCTTTGGCATTGCCTTTCTTTGGAATTGGAATGAAAACTGACCTTTTCCATTCCAGTGGCCACTGCTGAGTTTTCCAAATTTGCTAGCATATTGAGTGCAGCACTTTCACAGCATCATCTTTCAGAATTTGAAACAGCTCAACTGGAATTCCATCACCTCCACTAGCTTTGTTTGTAGTGATGTTTCCAAGGCCCACTTGACTTCACATTCCAAGATGTCTGGCTCTAGATTAGTGATCACATCATCATGATTATCTGGGTCGTGAAGATCTTTTTTGTACAGTTCTTCTGTGTATTCTTGCCACCTCTTCTTAATATCTTCTGCTTCTGTTCGGTCCATACCATTTTTGTCCTTTATCGAGCCCATCTCTGCATGAAATGTTCCCTTGGTATCTCTAATTTTCTTGAAGAGATCTCTAGTCTTTCCCATTCTGTTCTTTTCCTCTACATGGCAGCCCAATTTCTGGAAATCTCTGCCCCTTCCCCACAACAGTTGGAATAATCCTCCCATCATTAACCTATGAAATTACCCAGTCCATGAAAACTAACAAAGCCATATTTCGAGACCTCTCACTTTCTGAGATGGCCCACTCTATGGAGTGTGTTTCTCTCTAAATAAATCCATCTCTTACCTATCACTTAGTCTCTCGCTGAACTCTTTCTGCGATGAGACATCAACTGAGCTTTATTAAGTCTTGAAACCAGGTGTGTGATCTCAGTTAAAAAACCATGGGTTCAGGTCCCAATTTGAATTGCATGGCTTCACAGTAATATTATCATACCCCTTAAAATTAACAATAAACCCTTAAAAGGCTAACATCTAGTTCAGGAGAAATTTAGCTGTATGGAAGTTTTCAAGAATGAATCAAGATTACAAGTCTTTCAATAAGGCTTGATAAGCTTTCAATAAGGCTAAGAATTCAGAAGAAAAGAACTTCAAAACTAAAGACTGCAATCTCATTTTTTTCTTGTGCTGCTCTGCAAATATAAATCTGGACACTCAGATTCCAAAAGAAGATAAAAATAGTCTATGAATCAAAACCATTAATCATATCCTGTTATTTTTAGTTATGTTTCTTCCTGATATTTTAATTCAAAATCAGTTTAATATGTCTAATCACACTTTTTTTTTTTCAGGGAAAAAATATTTTAGGTTGAGGTGGAAAATTCTGACCAAAAGATACACTGAAAGCTAAATCAGGGTGGTTGTCAGAGTCTGTATCCACGACCTTGGATGAAGTGTTACTTAGTCACTTGGAAAGTCTTATATTAATAATCTGTCCTATGACTCAACTATCTGCCTCATAACACCCTCACAAAACACCCTCAAAAAATTCACACCTAGAAATGTAAAAACATCACAAAAAGTTAATGGTAATTGGGTGACAGGTCACATTACCTTCCATACTAAAAGCAGATGCTAATAACAGAAATTTTGAGATAGCTTGTAAAAAAAAAAAAAAAAAACTCTGAGTAAACTTTGGAGTCAAAGTACCAGCGTTTTGCTTCTGTTGGAAGACCTTGCCATACACAGAAGGTGCTCAAGAACACCTGCTGACTGGGTTTAACACTGGAACCAAACTTTTCGACACAGTAACTATTAAATTCCTGATTATGTAAAATGCAACAGATATGTGTTACTTCACATTCTGGAACCGAGGAGGAGAAAAGTTTTTTTCTCATACGTGTTTTGCTCTGCACTCAGCGCTTTTTCTGCTGTCCCCAATTTATACATTTATATTCAGGGTTCATGCTGAATTTGCATCTGTGTGAATGGAGACTGCAGCATCTCTACTTCAACCCCACTCCCAAATTTCAGGAAAGCCAGAGGACTGTCCACAGAGTAGGTGATAATGGGGGCATGTTCTGGACACTGATAGGAAGGTACTGGTCAACATTTTATTTTTACACTAATTCTTCTGGACTAATTCCAGAAAGTCTACTCGGTAAGAACATCAGACCTCTCCAGACAATTCTGCTTCATCTTTTCCTGACCTAGAATTCACTAGACCTAAGTAGACTTTACATTATCATGTATGCTTCTAATCACATACCAGCTTGTATATAAACACATTCCATCAGCCCACATATCAGTTTGGCAGCACGCCTTTACTCTCAACAGTAACATGAATAAAACAATAGCACTTGGCCTCTCTCTGAAGCCGTAGACTGAATTTTGCAGGAGGGATGATATGGGCAAAAAAATTTATATTCAGCTCAGTTCAGTCGCCCAGTCATGTCCAACTCTTTGCGACCCCATGAACTGCAGCACGCCAGGCCTCCCTGTTCATCATCAACTCCCAGAGTTCACTCAGACTCATGTCCATCGAGTCGTGATGCCATCCAGCTATCTCATCCTCTGTCGGCCCCGTCTCTTCCTGCCCCCAATCCCTCCCAGCATCAGGATCTTTTCCAGTGAGTCAACTCTTCACATGAGGTGGCCAAAGTATTGGAGTTTCAGCTTTAGGATCAGTCCTTCCAATGAATACCCAGGACTGATCTCCTTTAGGATGGACTGGTTGGATCTCCTTGCAGTCCAAGGGACTCTCAAGCGTCTTCTCCAACACCACAGTTCAAAAGCATCAATTCTTCGGCGCTCGGCTTTCTTCATAGTCCAATTCTCACATCCATACATGACCACTGGAAAAACCACAGCCTTGACTAGACAGACCTTTGTTAGCAAAGTAATATCTCTGCTTTTGAATATGCTATCTAGGTTGGTCATAACTTTCCTTCCAAGGAGTAAGCTTCTTTTAATTTCATTGCTGCAATCACCATCCACAGTAATTTTGGAGCCCCCAAAAATAAAGTCTGACATTGTTTCCACTGTTTCCCCATCTATCTCCCATGAAGTGATGGGACCAGATGCCATGATCTTCGTTTTCTGAATGTTGAGCTTTAAGCCAACTTTTTCACTCCCCTTTCACTTTCACCAAGAGGCTCTTTAGTTCTTCTTCAATTTCTGCCATAAGGGTGATGTCATCTGCATATGTGAGGTTATTAATATTTCTCCTGGCAATCTTCATTCCAGCTTGTGCTTCTTCCAGCCCAGAGTTTCTCATGAGGTACTCTGCATAGAAGTTAAATAAGCAGGGTGACAATAGACAGCCTTGACGGACTCCTTTTCCTATTTGGAACTAGTCTGTTGTTCCATGTCCAGTTCTAACTGTTGCTTCCTGACCTGCATATAGGTTTCTCCAGAGGTAGGTCAGGTGGTCTGGTATTCCCATCTCTTTCAGAATCTTCCACAGTTGATTGTGATCCACACAGTCAAAGGCTTTGGCATAGTCAATAAAGCAGAAATAGATGTTTTTCTGGAACTCTCTTGCTTTTTCCATGATCCAGTGGATGTTGGCAATTTGATCTCTGGTTCCATTTATACTACCTAGAGCCAAAATCAAACCAACCAACCAACCAACAAAAACTGATGTGGCTTGGGCTTCCCTGGTGATCCAGTGGTTAAGAGTCAAGCCCTGGTTTGGGGAGATCTCACATGCTGCGTAGCAACTAAGCCCGTGTGCCACAACTACTGAGCCTGTGCTCCAGAGTCCGGGAGCTGCAACTACTGAAGCCCATGAACTCTAGAGCCTGTGTTCTGCAATGAGAGAAACCACCATGATGAAGACTAGTCCCCACGCGCTGCAACTAGAAAAAACCTGCACACAGCAAAGAAGGTCTAGCACAGCCAAAAACAACTAACTGAATTTTTTTAAGAAACTGATGTGGCTTGACTAAGTTTTTCTTATTAGCTATACTCCTCTCTCAATCATCTTTGTTAACAGGAATAATGCCTTCAGTATATTTGCTTTCTTAGAAAACTATATCAGAATCATAGAAAGAATTTTTTAAAAACATGAATGCCCAGGAACCCCCAGCCCTTTATCACAAATACCAAAGTGTGAGACTCAAGAATCTGTGATCTTAAGTTCCTCAGATGCTTTTTCTATGGCCAGCACCAAGAGTGTGTGAGAATCACTGCCCAGAATACCTAGAACATCACTCTATATACAGTTACTTTATATAAAATTTTTAAATATTTATTTATTTGGCTACGGTGGCATGTGGCATGTGGTATCTAGTTCCCTGACCAGGAATCAACCCAGGTGCCAGGTCCCCTGCATTGGGAGGCTGCAGTCTTAGCCACTGGACCACCAGGGCTATAAAAACCCTACAAATGTTTACACACACACACACATATATTTGATGAATGAATGAATAAGTCAAGACTGTGGAAATCAGCAACTCTCTGAGTTCTAACCACACCCAAGATCTACTGGTCTAGTCTCTTTTTTTTTGTTTTTATATGACTTCACTGAATTTTCCTAAAGAACCTTTGATCTCAGCCCTCTCGTACAGATAAGGTCTAGTCTCTTCTGTCTTGCAGCTTGCATTGTCTGACCTAGACAGATGCTGACTGAATTCTGATCTGTGTGACCTCACCCCATTCTACCCCAAGCAGCCACCAACAATCTTACTCAGCCAAAAAACAGTGATAAGAAAACTGCTTTATTTTCACCCCTCGACCAGTAAAGTAAATAGACTGAAATCATAAACCCTAGCCTCACAGAAATACCTCCTGATATTCAACATAACAACTTATTGGTTATCTACTATAGACTGTATATGTGGCAGGCACAGTAGAGGATACAGAATGATTACAAGACTTGATACTTAACCTTGAATATTCAAGTTGATAAGACAGAAGGATGTGTCACATCCTGTGCTGGGAGCCTTTTGATACCATCTTATTCATTCCTCAGAGCAATTCTCTAGGGGAGAAAAGTATTATCATCTCTAGGTTACAGGTGAAGAAGTTGAGGCTTCAAGAGGTTAAATACATCTCACAATTATATACTGACAGAGTTTATATTTGAAGTTCTCTTCTTTCTGAGTCTAGAACTGAAGCTATAAACCCTAAGCTACTATATATTGTTCAATGGAGTTTATTATCCATTCAATGTTATCCACTCCAGAAGTATGTAATAAGCACTTACTATATACTAGGTCCTGGCATAGATGCAGATACACAGGGTCTCTGTCTTCATACAGTTTCTAGTTTAACTGGAAAAGGAGGTATTTAACAGTAAATGCAGTGAGGATTATAAGGGAGAACTACAGGATATTATTCAGGAGCGGGTAACCAGGAACTTATTTTGGTCTAAGGATTCAGGAAGTAGCCAAATCCTTTAAAGTCAGGAACTTCACTTCCCAGCTGCAGGATCTGGGGAGAATTACACTTCCTTATTTGCAAAATAATGACAATAACACCAGTTACAGATTTTGTGAAGGTTAAGAGATACAGCGTATGTAAAGCACAGAAACTGACAAAAAGTAACCACTCAATAATCATTAATTAACAGCTATTTAAAATTTTCATTCATATTTAAGAATATACAAAAGCAGGGGTAAAACAGAAAAAAGAGCAGTAGGAGAAGGAAAATGCAGGGCAAAGGCCCTAAGCTAAGAGGGGCAAAGTATCACATAACTTGCTGTAAGATCCAGTCCTGGAGAAGGTCCCCAACCTTTTTGGCAGCAGGGACCAGTTTCATGGAAGATAATTCTTCCACAGGCCTGGGGAAGGGGGATGGTTTCAGGATGATTCAAGTGCATTACATTTATTATGCACTTTATTTCTATTATTATTACATCAGCTCTACCTCAGATCATCAGGCCTTAGATCCCAGAAGTTGGGGCCCCCTGCTGTAGAGAGCTCTGCCAGAGAAAGCTGGACAGGTAGGTGGGGACCACATCAAGCCTTCAAGTAAAGATGTTTATCTTTGTACAAAGGCAACTGAAGCATCTAAAGGAATTTAAGACAAGAAGAGACTTGTTGTTGAGATTCAAATTTTAAAAGACAACCCCAAGGGAGGGTGGAGAGAATTTCTGTTTCATTTTATGTACATACATATATATATGTATGTGTGTGTATATATATATATATATATGACTTCCCTGGTGACTCAGAAGGTAAAGCGTCTGCCTATGATGATGCTAGAGACCTGGGTTCGATCCCTGGGTCAGGAAGATCCTCTGGAGAAGGAAATGGCAACTCACTCCAGTACTCTTGCCTGGAAAACCCCATGGACAGAAGAGCCTGGTAGGCTACAGTCCGTGGGGTCACAAAGAATCAGACACGACTGAGCGAATTCACCTTCACCTTCACTATGTATATATAGGCAAATTGCCAACATCCGATGGATGATCGAAAAAGCAAGAGAGTTCCAGAAAAACATCTATTTCTGCTTTATTGACTATGCCAAAGCCTTTGACTGTGTGGATCACAATCAACTGTGGAAAATTTTGAGAGAGATGGGAATACCAGACCACCTGATCTGCCTCTGGAGAAACCTATATGCTGGTCAGGAAGCAACAGTTAGAACTGGACATGGAACAACAGACTGGTTCCAGATAGGAAAAGGAGTACGTCAAGGCTGTATATTGTTACCCTGCTTATTTGACTTCTATGCAGAGTACATCATGAGAAACGCTGGGCTGGAAGAAGCACAAGCTGGAATGAAGACTGCCAGGAGAAATATCAATAACCTCAGATATGTAGATAACACCACCCTTATGGCAGAAATTGAAGAAGAACTAAAGAGCCTCTTGATGATAGTGAAAGAAGAGAGTGAAAAAGTTGGCTTAAAGCTCAACATTCAGAAAATGAAGATCATGGCATCCGGTCCCATCACTTCATGGCAGATAGATAGGGAAAGAGTGGAAACAATGTCAGACTTTATTTTAGGGGGCTCCAAAATCACTGTGGATGGTGATTGCAGCAGTGAAATTAAAAGATGCTTACTCCTTGGAAGAAAAGTTATGACCAACCTAGATAGCATATTCAAAAGCAGAGACATTACTTTGCCAACAAAGGTCCATCTAGTCAAGGCTATGGTTTTTCCAGTGGTCATGTACGGATGTGAGAGTTGGACTATAAAGAAGGCTGAGTGCCAAAAAACTGATGCTTTTGAACTGTGGTGTTGGACAAGACTCTTGAGAGTCCCTTGGACTGCAAGGAGATCCAACCAGTCCATCCTAAAGGAGATCAGTCCTGGGTGTTCATTGGAAGGGCTGATGCTAAAGCTGAAACTCCAATACTTTGGCCACCTGATGCGAAGAGCTAACTCAGTGGAAAAGACACTGATGCTGGGAAAGATTGAAGGCAGGAGGAGAAGGGGACGACAGAGGATGAGATGGTTGGATGGCATCACCAACTCGATGGACATGGGTTTGGGTGGACTCCGGGAATTGGTGATAGACAGGGAGGCCTGGTGTGCTGCGGGTCATGGGGTCGCAAAGAGTCGGACACGACTGAGCGACTGAACTGAACTGAACTGACAGGCTTCCCTGGTGGCTCAGTGGTAAAGAATCTGCCTGCCAATGCAGGAGACTCAGATTCTATCCCTGGTCCAGAAAGATTCCCCTGGAGAAGGAAATGGCAACCCACTGAAGTATTCTTGCCTGGGAAATCCCCTGGACAGAGGAGGCTGTCAGGTGGGCTACAGTCTGTGGGGTCACAAAGAGTGAGACAAGACCTTAGCAACTGAACAACAACTACATATGCCTGTATGTGTGTGTAATAATTTCCAACTAGTTTGCACATGCAGCTTTAGTAATTTCAGTGATGAATGTGTTACCTGGATTGTGGTAATAGCTTCACAGATATTAGTCAAATTTTATCAACTTTTACACTTTAAATATACGCAGTATGTGCATGTGTGCTAAGTCACTTCAGCCATATCTGACTCTGTGACTGTAGCCTGCCAGCCTCCTCTGTCCATGGGATTCTCCAGGCAAGAATACTGGAGTGGGTTGCCATGACCTTCTCCAGGGGATCTTCCTGACCCAGGGATCGAATCCATGTCTCTTATGTCTCCTGCATTGACATGTGTGTTCTTTACCACTGGCACCACCTGGGAAGCGTATGCAGTATATTTTATGTCAAACATACCTTTCACTTTGACCCAGCTTTCTGGAGCTATTAGTAATTGCCCTCCACTCCTCCTAGTAGCATATTGGACACCTTCTGACCTGGGGGGTTCACCTTCCAGTGTCATGATCTTTTAGCCCTTTCATACTGTTCATGGGGTTCTCATGGCAAGAATACTGGAGTAGGTTGCCATGAACTTCAGCAGACCATGTTTTATCAGAACTCTCCTCTACGGTCCATCCGTTTTGGGTGGCCCTGCACATAGCTTTATTGAGTTACACAAGCCCCTTC
The DNA here is from genome assembly GCF_014754425.2 of Oryx dammah. Taxonomy (NCBI): domain Eukaryota; kingdom Metazoa; phylum Chordata; class Mammalia; order Artiodactyla; family Bovidae; genus Oryx; species Oryx dammah. The sequence continues at coordinate 41,552,048 of NW_024070205.1, read as the reverse complement.
GCCATGACAAGGTTGTGATCAATGACAGGGATTAAAAATAATAAATTATTTTCTTAAAAAATAAGTAATTTTTATCAAAGATAGGAAGACAAATTAGAAGTGGCCAAAATACTCTACTTAGATGACGGATGGTGAGGGCTTAGATCATGATGGTGGCAACTGGAATGGAGAAAAAACTTGATGCTTCATTGGATATGGAGGGTATGAAGGATAAAGTCTGAAAGAGAAGAATCTGGGGATTTTCCAGATTACTAGTTTGAGCAAGCTAGGTAGATGGTGGTATTGCAAGTTAAGTTCCCCAGACAAGAAACAAAAACTAGCATGCAGAACTTTAATTAGACTGCTCTTGAGATCAACACCAATGAAAGGGGGAGAAGAAAGCAGAATTAGACAGAGAATTAGCTAGCCATTTGTGGAGCTCTGGAACAGAGATGGCCCTTCAAATAGCCCACAGAGGAGGTGGAAAGGCCAGACCTTTACACCATCACACCAATGGGACAAGAGGACGGAGGAGTGCCTTGGGCAAAGCAGCTCTCTTCAGATGAGGCAATCCCCAAAGAGGACTCATATCTGCAGGCCACTGCCAGCTAGCCATCTCTCAGGAACCAGAAAAATAAGTCATTAATTTGGGCAGCAGATACCAGGGTCCTCCACTGTTGGGGACCCTCTCACTGAGAGACACAGGACACTTAGTTCTTAGACTGATAACAACTTTACTTATAATGAAGGCACAAACAGCACTCAAGGAGGATTCTATAAATAGTTTGATAAAGTCTAAATCTGATGGTTACAGAAGGATTTTAGAAGCCTCACTTTCTGAAATCACACCACTGCAGGAAAAACTCTCCAATTTCTTAAGATGATAATGAGGAAGTTTCTTTGGAAATAAAAATAATCTGAGGAGACTGACTCTGTCTATTCTCTATTTCTCTCCATCCACACGGTAGGATTCAAACCCACCTCCCCACCCCAAACCCTGACTACTCCTTTGATTATCATTCTAGCCTCCTAAAACAGTTGCTCCTATGCTCAGCCAACCTGTTCTCTACATTTCAAATGCTAACCATTTATACTAACTACTAACCAGAAGCTAGCACAGTGCCTGGTGCATAGTACCTGCTCAATTAATACTTGTTGAAAGAAAAAAAATGACCAAGGAATAATATACATTACACTGTATTCAATGTGTAATGCCACGAAAATTCATGAATTTCACCTAGACTAAATAATATCCCAGTGTAAATTCATCCAAAGGCTCCTCTTGCCCCTGGGGTAGAATCTGACTCAGTTCATAAGGTTCTTGGCAGTATAATCTCTGATCACCTCTGCACCTTCGCTTTTTACTCCTACCTCTCCTCTCTCTCCTTAATTCCTCAAATATGCCATGTTCCCTTTGGTTTAGGGGTGTGTTTCCACATGATGTTTCCTCTGCCTGGACCATTCTTCACCCTTCTCTATATACAAGCCAACTGCCTCTCTTTCCCTAAATACTGTCCCACCAAATATTGCCATACCTCCCCCATCACAGACACACACTCACTCTTAACATACATCCACATATGTAGCTAATTCCTATACAATGTTAGGATTCATGTTCCCTGACCAGCCCTCTCTGCAAATCTGGTTTAGGTGCCCATTCTTTCGGCTCACATGCTACCTTTTGATTCTCTCATCAGACCATTTATCACCATTAATTAAAACTGCTTATAATTTTTTTTAACCTCACCCCTTTCTCACCCCACTTGATTATACTCTCCCTGAGAGCAGGAGTTTAGACTGTCTTATTCATTTTTATCTCCTTTGTGGCTGGCACAGTGCCTAGAATATCATGCATGCTCAGTCATGTCCAACTCTTTTTGACCCCATGGACTGCAGCCCATCAGTCTCCTCTGTCCCTGGGATCTCCCAGGCAAGAATACTGGAGTGGGTTTCCACTTCCTTCTCCAGAGGATCTTCCCAACTCAGTGACCAAACTTGCATCTCATGCATTGGCAAGCGGATTCTGTACCACTGTGCCACCTGGTAAGTTCTTAATAAATATTTGTTGAAGGAAAAAGAAAGCATAACATATATTAAGTGTTACGTATTAAAATCAAAGCAAAAAATACAGATTCATGATAAACATCATGACATTTACAAATAGACAAATAGCAAATATGCCATTTGAGTAATGTATTAAGAATTCCCATTCCATTTATTTTATGCTATCCACTTCGAAAAGGTGAATTATCCCCATGACATTAGGTCATCTTATTGACCTCAGGAAGTTCTATGCAACACTTACTTGCAAGATTGATGTCAATTCTTTAAAGCAAAATTCCCTCTAGGCTGATTTAGGGAAACTTTCTTCTAATACAAGGTGACAATAGTTAGTTATGATTTGTTAACAATCCACTTCATCTTAATAAGCCCTTAAACCCTCAATTATTACCAGGGGTTGGCTGGCCAGCCCATAAGTCACATTGCTAGAGAACAGGCAACAAGTTGTTCTTTGTTTTTTTTCTCCACTGTACCTGGAAAAAACTTACCTTATGCAAATTTGAGTGAGCAAAAAGTAATGATAATAATCTTGAGCCCAAATTTTCTTTCATATTTTGACCTTAGATAAAGGTCAAGAAGCTCTCCTGGTGGTCCACTTCCACTGCACTCCTGGTGCACTTCCACCGCAGGGGCACAGGTTCACTCCCTGGTCAGGGAACTAAGATCCTGCATGTTATGTAGTCTGGCAAAAAAAAAAAAAAAAGTCAAAATGTCAAGCAAATAACTAGAACTTATATTTGCATGGTACCAAATAAGCATAAATACTTTCTCATTACCTCCTCGTTTCATAACACTGGTAAAACTGGATAATTAATTCATTGCTGAATTGTTGATTCAATTTGAATTTTAAGGAGAATGACTGTGGATTTCACTCTCTAAATCAATAAGCTGGTTATTTCAGTGTTTTTATTTGAATCAGACCAAATTACTGATGATGTATTACTTAATGATTTTAAGCAACAGAATTTCTTGCTTTTGGTGTTGACCTTTTAACAATGAATAATATTTGTTCATGCTTATTCTTTCTGTGCTTTTTAAATAATCACTTTAAATCACGTCCTGTCGTTGAGTTGAGGGAGATTTCACTAGTAATGGTCATGTGGCATAATGCTCTACTGGTAAGAAAAGAGCCTAATCTAGTCAATAGCATCATCACTGTCCCTCCAGGTTAGACAGCAAGTGATGAAGAGATACAGTCCTTGAGTGAAGGGTCAGAGAAAGTATGCAAAGAGCCTTCCAGACAAGCTGGGAGAATGATATCAGCCTTGCTTGAAGCTAGACCTAAGTTCAAATACCAACTCTAGCACCAATCAGCACTGTGAGCTCAAAGTAAGCCCCAGATCCTTTTGAGCACAGTTTTATTAACTGCATTGCAACCTGCCACGTAGAATGATACATGTAAACTAGCACATAATTGCACTCATCTTACAGTAAAGCATCTGTCTACAATGCGGGAGACCCGGCTTCAATCCCTGGGTTGGGAAGATCCCCTGGAGAAGGAAATGGCAATCCACTCCCAATACTATTGCCTGGAAAATCCCATGGACAGAGGAGCCTGGTAGGCTACAGTCCATGGGGTCGCAAAGAGTCGGACACGACTTCACTTTCACTTTCACTTACACACTGGCAAAGTAATCCTCAGAATTCTCCAAGCCAGGCTTCAATAGTGTGTGAATGGTGAACTTCCAGATATTCAAGCTGGATTTAGAAAGGGCAGAGGAACCAGAGATCAAATTGCCAACATCCGTTGGATCATCGAAAAAGCAAGAGTTCCAGAAAAACATCTACTTTTGCTTTATTGACTATGCCAAAGCCTTTGACTGTGTGGATCTCAACAAACTGTGGAAAATTCTTAAAGAGATGGGAATACCAGACCACCTGACCTGCCTCCTGAGAAATCTGTATGCAGGTCAAGAAGCAACAGTTAGAACTGGACATACAACAGACTGGTTCCAAATCAGGAAAGCAGTATATCAAGGCTGTCTATTGTCACCCTGCTTATTTAACTTCTATGCAGAGTACATCATGAGAAATGCTGGACTGAATGAAGCACAAGCTGGAATCAAGATTGCCAGAAGAATATCAATAACCTCAGACATGCAAATGATACCATACTTATGGCAGAAAGCAAAGGAGAACTAAAGAGCCTCTTAATGAAAGTCAAAGAGGAAAGTGAAAAGGTTCGCTTAGAACTCAACATTCAGAAAGCTAAGATTATGGCATTGGTCCCATCACTTCATGGCAAATAGATGGGGAAACAATGGAAACAATGACAGATTTTATTTTGGGCTCCAAAATCACTGCAGATGATGACTGCAGCCATGAAATTAAAAGACACTTGCTCCTTGGAAGAAAAGCTATGACCAACCTAGACAGCACATTAAAAAGCAGAGACATTACTTTGCCAACAAAGGTCTGTCTAGTCAAAGCTATGGTTTTTCCAATAGTCATGTACGGATATGAGAGTTGGACTATAACAAAAGCTATGCCCAAGAATTGATGCTTTTGAACTGTGGTGTTGGAGAAGACTCTTGAGAGTCCCTTGGACTGCAAGGAGATCCAACCAGTCAATCCTAAAGGAAATCAGTCCTGAATATTCATTGGAGGTACTGATGCTGAAGCTGAAACTCCAATACTTTGGCCACCTGATGCAAAGAACTGACTCACTGGAAAAGACCCTGATGCTGGGAAAGACTGAAGGCAGGAGGAGAAGAGGACAACAGAGGATGAGATGATTGGATGGCATTATTGACTTAATGGACATGAGTCTGAGTAAGCCTCAGGAGTTGATGATGGACAGGGAAGCCTGGCATGCTGCAGTCCATGGGGTCGCAAAGAGTCGGACATGACTGAGTGACTGAACTGAACTGTATTAAAAGGATTTAGAATAGTGCTTGCCCCCATTAAGCATGTGATAATTTTTTTAAGTTTTTATTGAATTTGTTACAAGTTTGCTTGTATTTTGTGTTTTGCTTTTTGGTCACGAGGCATGTGGGATCCTAAGGATTAAACCCATACCCCCTGCATTGGAAGATGAAGTCTCAACCACTGGACCCCCAGGGAAGTCCCAGCATGTAATAATTTGCAGCTATACCAGGGTTATATGCAGTAGTTAATGCAGCACTAACAGCCAAGTGAGGAACACAGCACTGATGTGTTCAGTTGCTGCCAGGGGCTCCTCAGGCCAAACTTCTTGGTTTTCTGCAAACTGGCTAACTCCTCAAGATTAAGAGAACCTTCTCTGTTTATCAGACAGGGCTCCCTTCCTCTTGCGTGCACACACGCTAAGTCGCTTAAGTCATGTTCAACTTTTTGAGACCCAGTGGGCTGTAGCCCACCAGGCTCCTCTGTCCACAGGATTCTCCAAGCAAGAATACTAGAGTGGGTTGCTATGCCCCGCTCCAGGGGATCTTCCAGACCCAGGGATCAAACTCGTGTCTCTAATGTCTTGGCAGGTGAGTTAGTGGTCTCCAGAAAGGGCATCTTCTCAGCAGATCACAGAGATCAAAAAGAGACCTTAATGTGGAAGAACTTTAGAACTAAGATCTATGCCTCTGCTTCGTTGTGGCCAGTATAGGGTAACTAACTGCCCCATTCTGCCCTGGACTGTTTCCTGGATCATGGGACCTTCAGTACTAACATCAGGACAATCTCAGGCAAACTGAGATGACTTATCATCCTAGCATTTTCCAAGGTTGGGCAGGTGGCCTGATAATATGTAGCCTAACAAGTAGTGGGATGGTTAGATAGCATTACTGACTAAATGAACAGTAATTTGAGCAAACTCCAGGAGATAGTGGAGGACAGACGAGCCTGGCATCCATGAGGTTGCAAAGAATCAGACATGACTTAAGTGATCGAACAACAATACATTTTATTAATACTATAATGATTAACACTTTCCAATTAAAACTCTCATGTAGGTAATAATAAACATTGAAATGAAGAGTTTCATTTCATTGCAATTTACCCAAGCTGTTGAAAACTTTGAGAAGCTTTTTCTCAATTCTCTTTGACTCACTATTCCTCTTTTCTTTACAAAGTTAACAATAGTCCAGTCCTTTGAGTATTGTGCTATTAATTCCCATTTGAAGCAATTAACTCACTGATACTCTCAGCAACACAAAGAACTATTTCTGAAATAACTGTTTAATTAACCCCAGCAGAAATAAGAATGGAGAATACAAAGAAACAGAATCTGAACTGGGCATGAAATTTTGTACCACATGAAATTCTCTTCTTCTATAGAAGCCTAAAGGTTATTCAAAATATCTAACTCTAGTGCTACTATCATGAAACAATGCCATCTGCAGGAACTGTGGATGGATTAGAGATTATCATACCAAGAAAAATTAAGTCAGAGAAATATAAATATCATATGCTATCACTTATATGTGGAATCTAAAAAAAAGATGCAAATTAACTCATTTTCAAAGCAGAAACAGACTTAGACAAAACAAACATGATTACTACAGTGGAAGGGGTGGGGGACGGATAAATTTGGAGTTTGGGATTAACAGATACATACTACTTTATATAAAATAGATAAAGGAACTATATCTTATAATGGAACTATATCTTATAATGGAAAAGAATCTGAGAACACAGATATATATATATATGTCAATTAAAAAAGAGAAATGTATTATCAACCTTACTTCTTTTCATTACTATGTGACAATAAATGATTTGAATTTGTGGCTTCATTTACACATTTTATATACAATTGGTTGGGCAACAAAAAAGTTAAAAGTGACTTATACTTTCAGAAATGCTACAGGTAGCAACCAAAGTTACAATTTTAGATGTAATAACTGAGTACTGTATTTATGTTTATCAGCAACATCTCAAGTTTCTCTTATCTGGCCTAAAACATTTATAAATCACCTTTTCTGTATTTTCAATTACCACCTGCCTAGCTTGTTTGTAATCATTTCTACTTTGCATTCCCTAGATCTCTCCCTTTCCTTTTGGCCTCTGGATCCTTGCCCTATAACATTACTCACTTCCTGACTTCAGTGAGTAACTTCCAACCTGAGGCAAAACTGTAAACCAGTAAGTCTCTTTCCCCCATCTCCTTCCTCTTCCCCTCCTTTCTTCTCCATGATACTCTCAGTTCATTAATGACATTATACCCTCTTGACTTAAATCCATGGCTCCAAGAACTTAGTTTCTCTTCTCAGCTAAGAAGATTCTGGGGGGTGGACAGTAAATCCCAATTATTCAAATTTCTTTGACACACAACTTGCAATGAATGAACAATGCTTTTAGCCAAAACGTACCTTTTATTCTATTATTTTAAAAAAGGGTCTGCTAAGCAAATTAATAATAGTCTGATAAATAATGAAAATCTTTAAAGTAATATTCTATTATTTTATACATAATAGAATATTTTTATATAACATACAATATATTTAGTATATAACTTCTTAGAAGTTCACAAAAGTAATTTTTCAAAGCACTGGCAATACATTTTCTTTATTGGAAAAACTACAATATCTGTTGAGGTTTATAAAATGAGCTTACAATTTCATTCAGTATTTGGGAATTATGGTTTTCATTACATCAGACTCATACTATTTCAGAATTTACTAAATATGATTTGCTGGACTATTGGTGAAAGGAAACTAAAATTGTCAGGTGCACACAAACATTTAAGAAACACCATTACTAATGAAGAATGAAACCTTCATTGGTTCTTTTATTTTTCATCTCATACCTTATAAATTTTCAGTATCTACAGGTTTACAGATTCAATTCCAATGAGAAGGGTAGAAACTCAATGAAACCACTAGCAAATAAAGCTGGACAATCACAAACAAAGTAGGTCATATTGTTTGGAGAATCAATTTGTTTTCAGTAAAAAAACTAGACTGTCCTTATTTCATATATCAGTTGGCAATTTGATAGTTATCTTAATGTTTAAAAAGTAGAACAGGAAATTAAACGCATGTTTTCATTCAAACTGTCATGAAACATTTTTGTTATGACAAATTTATCTACACCAAAAGGGTGTTAGGGGAGATTTGCAAATAATCCAAAACAAAATAAAACTTTTTAAAGAGTACTATTTGGCTTTGGACATTGTACCAAAACCTAGTGATGGCAGTCAGATTTTTCCCAAGATATTTGAAATAGGGATGGTAAGACCGGTTCCTGAAAGTTAAACTTTAAGATTATACACAATGGACACGAGCAGAAGTAGGCAAAGTCACCTTTAAAATGCAAACTTGGCTGACTTGATTGTGACTTGATTTTTATTGAAGAATATTACTAAAAGGTTTGGGTAGCCATGGAAACAGAGAAAAGAGCATACAGAGGCACTTGAGGGCTAGTGTCCATCCAAATGCTGTCAGGAGAGAAGAAGCCCAAATCAACAGACTAGCAAGATGTCCCTACTGTACTGGAGATCAATATATAAAGCTGCAACTATTGGAAACTGAGTATTTCTATCTTTGGGATGAAACTGTCCTGTCATGGAGATAGATGAATCAAGAACAGTCTATACACACAACTCAGCTTGTTCTGAATTTGTGCTCATCGAGCAACCTTCTGATAATGTCTTTGGTTTCCTGAATAAGTTTGTCTACATAGAAAATGCACTGGCTTTCCATCGTGAGTATTCAGGTATACAAATTACAGCTCTTGGAAATTAATAACTATTCTGGTTACACGTGCCAGTCTTGTGACCTTGGTTAAGGTAAGTTCATCTGATTGCTGGAGCTGTTCCATGTTGCTAATGAAAAATATTTTTGTTCTAACAAACTCCAGACAACATTCTAGAGTATTCCGGAAAATTCACCAAAGTAATGCTTCCTGTCTGCTTGAGGGCAGCCAGCAGGCCTTTCCCTGGCTATACCAGCCAAGCACTTCCATTTCAAAAGATCATTGATATCAATGGTGTGGGGATTGAATGCCTGTGATTTACCTCTATTTTATTTGTTCCAACACTTCTACAGTGACAATTTCATAATCATAATGGTGTAGAAGACAACTAACCTGTTTGAGCTTTATTTAAAGCCTAAAAAAATGCAATCTTTTAAAACCTGAAACACAATGCTCTATAGTGACACACGCATGCGCACTGCATATACATACACTGTATATATGTACACACACATTTATCATTTGTTTCTCATAACAATTTTATGAGTTATGAATTTTTTTCATTACACATTAAAACTCTGTGACTTCCTGGGACTTCTGTGGTTCAGAGGTTAAGATTATGCCTTCCAACGTTGGGGTAAGGGTTCAATCTCTGGTGTGGAAACTAAGGTCCCACATGCCCGTGGGTGCAGCCAAAAATTTTAAAACAAAACAAACAAAAAAAACCATTTTTCTGACTGTAAAATCTGGGTATTATAGAAAGGTGAACATAACATTTTTTAAAAAAAATCTGATGGCTCTAAACACTATTAATGTGTTTGCCATTACAAATAGTTCAAAATACATTTTAAAGTTTTTTCCTATAAACATGCATATATGTCTATTTTTAATATGTGTGTTTTTATAGCATATTTACGGCATAAGCATATTACGGCTTAAGCATTTCCCTTATCTTTAGACATTACTCAAAATTTAATGGCTTCCAAATATTCCATAATATAAATATATCATAATGCATTTATCTCTATATCTTTATCAACACACAAGTATTGGTGTTATGAGTACTGAGTGTTGTGTTTGCACCTTTCTAGAAAATACCAACATATTGCCAAATATCAAGGTTAAATTTTATGCATAGCTTAATTTTAATTAAACTGTCAAACTGTTTGAACCAAGTCACACAACTATCCAGCACCTACCAAGAGCGCTCACTTCTCTGAAGCATAACAACCTGTAATTGAGGTCTCTCCAAGTTTTTGGAAAGATCTCAGACAAAATCTTTACCCTTCAGCGCGAGCTCTAATCTTAGGAACTCCCCCAGTCCAGCAAGAGGCGCCGTAGCCTGCCGCCGGGGTTGGGCCGCCACGGAGTCCTCACGTGAGCCGGCCGTCTCCGCGCCGTGGGGGCGGTCTTGCGGGGATTCGCCTTACGCACGCCGCCGCATGACGTCGCACGTAGGGGCTGGCTAGCCGCCATCTTGCTTCTTTTTCTCGCTCGCTATCTCCCTCTCGGGCGGCAGCGAAAGTGCTTTGGCGGTTTGTCCACCCTGTAGCTTAGGCTTTCCGGGTCCCGTGATCCTTCCAGCCGCTCCCTACCCCTATTTCCCCCTTCCCTTTCCCCGTATCAGAACTCGGCGGAGCCCCTCGAAGTGCGCAAACACACTCAGCTTGACACTCACCCTGGCGGGTAAGGAAAGCGAGGGCGTAGGAGCTGCGATCAAAGCGGGCCCCACCGGGGAGGGCTGGCGTGGGGCGGCCCGGGGCATGGGAGCGCACCCCGACCCTGGTGCCCACCGTCGGGGGAGCCGCGTGCAGTGGGGCCTTCGGGTCGGGCATCCCCTTTTTTCTTCGCTTACTACCATCGTCTCTGCTTCTGGGGGAGCCTCGGCCTCCTGCTCGGGGAGCGGGAAACCGGAGTCGGATCCGCCCCATGTGGTCTGCAGCGGGAGTTCCGGACCCGTCGGTCTCCTCCCACCCAGGCCTTAGCTCAGGCCCTGCAGGGGATTACGCGTGTTGCCGGTTAAGGGAAGGGAGTTTTCCTTCCCGCAGGATAGACGGGTGCGCGTTCCCCAGACTGAAGGGCTCATATAGGCCTTTTAATGCCTGCCTCTTCTTCGCGTTCAGTGGAGGGTGAAATTTGCAGTGAGTCGTGTGCGGGAGAGACCGGGTTAAAGATCGGCTCGGTCAGGGGTTCTTGAGGGAATCGGCACCATTCCTACTTCCGCTAGGGACTTGCTGCCCCCACTCCAGAGGCGGGTTCAGATAGCCTTTTCTCCCCTTAGGCCTCCATCCCCTAACCTGCAGGGTGAATCCCACCCTTCAGCTTCCTGGCTTTGAGATAGCGTTAGTATTGGTGTTACGGTAAAGGCCCCACTTTAGGACTTGAAGAAAAAGGAATGGTGGGTGGGAGCGGGCAATAGGAATCCTGTTAAATTCTTCCTTTCGTCGAGGGGAATGTGTCTAATTCCTTTAAAGGGGTGTATATATGTTTTGACCTGATCTGAGATTCTTTTGAGGTTTCTGACATGCCTGATGTTTGCTGGCTTCTAAGGCTACCCGGATTTCCGCATTGACCGATCTTCAACCTAGGTCCATAGATTCATACCTCGCCAGGGTACTTTGAATTGTACAGTAGGCGGCTGTGCTGTAGGATTTTCATTTGTAATGCCCTCAGAAGAATCAGGATTCTTGATTTGAAGGCTTGATAGCTTACTCCTGCAGATAGAAATGATGGGATGATAACTTAAGCGCCCACCAAGTCCAACTCCAGCATTTGTTAAAAGTAGATTTAACCGCCCCTGTTGGTAATTAAGATGCTGCTCTGACTGGAGCCATTTTTAGGTGTGTGCCATCAGATGCACTGCAGCATCTTTCCTGGCCCCCCTCAGATGCATTGATCTCCTAAAAAGAGGAGGAATAGATGGAATTTGAGTTTCTAGCATATAGTCAACTAATAATTCTCTCCTTTTCCGTAGTGGAATTTTCAGAATATAGACTTTTAATTTTACGTTTATATTTTGGTCTATATATGGTGGTTTTCCCACCTCCACTAGTTGACCTTTACTGAGCACAGAAATATGCTGTTTACAGACATTCTCTCTGTTAATCTTACAACAAGCCTTTGAGGAAGGTACTATCATCATCCCCATTTTACAGAGGAGGAAATGAAATTTGAGAAATTAAAGTGGTTTGACCAAGGTCACAGGGCAGTTTTTGATGGTGCTGCATAGATTCAAACCCAGATTGTCTAAACAGCAAGGGGGATTGTCTAAACAGAAAGGGGATGCTCTGAGCTATCAAGCTGTTTCCCTGTTCTTTGTAATTTTATAAACTATAGTAACTAAGTTAAGATACAGTATTATTAGCCTATTTTTTGTTTTGCTTGAGTCAGTATAGAAACATTGTTGCATGCTAAGGTTAAAGTGTTGCAAGATGTAAAAAATAGATAACAGCTATTCTGGGGATGGGGTAGAAGCTAATTTTTGTACTTTTTATGATTTAAAGGCCAGTTGAGTAAAACTCTGTGGTACAACATGAGTTTTAAATTCTGCTATATGGCCTGTATTGATAAAATATTTTCTCATCTGTAAACTGGAGATGATTATAATAACTCCTTCAAAGTCTTGTTATAGGATTATCATAGATAATGTATGGAAAGGGCTTATTGCTGTGCTCATACAAAGACATCAACTAGCAGTGGAAGGAGAATGGCAGGATAATGATAGAAGAAAACACTCTCAGCAGAGGGTAACCTGTATATTTTCAGAATAGGGTATACCTTCTTTGAGAACTTAATAAATAGTCCCCCCCCTTTTTTTTTAAGATATTTTTAGACCTAAATATCTTTTTTACAAAACACATGTGTGTTAGGTTTTGTTTCTTAAAGATTTCTTCATGTTCTGGAGTCAGTACACCTGGTATCAATATATTGGGCATGACTGAAAATACAGAAGTTCTGGGTCATCCCAATTCCTCTCTCTCCTCTACACTTACCCCTCTGTCTTTACTGGTAATATATCTTTGAAGACTAAATTATGTCCTCCAAGACTATGTTAAACCTCCCAAGTGGTTTCCTCCCTCTGTCATTCCCCAAACAGCACTTCAGTATGTAAGTCACTTGAGTAACTTGTGTTTCAGATTCTATTTATGCTGTATTTGTGTAAGGCAAGGATTGATCACTGATAAAATGTTAACACAAATTGGTATAGAACCCTATTCTTACTATGAAGGAGATCCAAAAGTTGTGTCTGCTTGAGTTATGACTGATATACCTTCAGTAAAGCAAAACTTGTCACTTTATGAACTGGATAACCCCATGAAAACTTCTCAGTCTGTGTTAACTGTTGTTTAGAAGTCTTGAGAATTGATATGTTAGTTTTGAGTCATAACATTTAAAAATTCTCAGTAATGCCCTTGTTGCCTCAGTCAGTACATCTTTTGAGGTAAAAGTGTTCACTGGGGAGGCTAACTTACAGTAAACTTTTTATTGTGTATCTATCCACCACCACCACCCTCCCCCCAGGCTAAATATAGTCTGACCTTTTTGCCAGTTATATTTCTAGTCATTATTTTGCTCTTGATTGACAGAATGCCTATCACATTTGGGGGCCTGTGTGTGAACATATTTGCTGGTAAATCAGAAGAAAGGCTGTTACTGAGTTTCAACAGTTGCCTGGTTGGCAGACAGAAACGTTTGTGTGGTTAGTCTGTACCTAGAGTTGAACACAGGATAGCAGTGAAATTATTTCTGTCAGTGTAATATACTGATCCATATGTGGTAGTGCCAGGGGTTCTACATTAAAGAAGAGCAGGACATCATCAGCATTTGTGGAGCACTTCAAAACATTATTGGGTATTATTTACATAACAGTATCTAGTAGTAGTCTGTTTACTTGTCTGTTCTGATACTAGTCTGTTTTCCCTTACTAGACAGTTTCTGTGTTCTTATCACTTTGTACAATAGTTGGCATATGCCTAGAGTTTGTTATATGCTAATGAATGAGATTAGGAAACATTAAGATTAGACCCACAACTAAGGTTCAGCTGACAAATAGTGGGGCAAAAGAATACCCCATCATTCCCCCCCACACACCCACCTTTATTTACCTATTGGAATCAAATGCTTTCAGGTAGTTTGTGTTTCTGTACTGTAACTTGTGAGATTTACTTGCATCAGATTATCCTTCCTAATTTTTAGATTTATTCAACAAACATTACAGATTCTTTTAATTTTGTAAGGCACAGTGCATCAGAGGAAAATGGCTTTTGGTTCCTACTTCCAAGATGCTCACAGTCTTTAATATTAAAAGTTACTGCATGATCTTTGGATTCATCCTGGAAAATTAAAAATATACAGGCAGGCAATGAAAATTTGGGCAGAAAATTCATATATGGAAAACTGTCTCTAGTACAGGTCAAGTGTCCAGCTGATGACAAGTAAAGGTGTGATGGCTGGAAGAGACGAACTGTAGTTATTGCTATTCGGTGAGCACTCACCATGCCAGGTACTGAACCAAGAGCACTTTGAGGGTTCTCTCAGTCCATACAGTAAGCCTACAATGTGGACTACTTTATTAATATGACACAAGTAGAAAACTGGGATTTAAAGAGAGTTAGTAATTTGTTGAAAGTTACTTAGCTAGTAAGTGAGGTTTGAATCATTGACCCAGGGCCTCAGTGCTTAACTTGTATACTACATGAATTTCCCAGTGGCCATTGTTTCCCAAACTTTAGTCATTTACAGTTTTTGCTTTATCTTCAAACCATCTGTCAAAGTTTTTCTTTAATTCAGCTTACTGTCTTTTAATCAAATGAATTTGAAAGAAAAATTTACATGACTATTTGGTGTTAGAGTTTTCCCTCAACATATGTTGAAGTAAACATGTAATTTTAAATATCCCTCTATGGACCACTTAAAATCATGTAATATACCATCAGTAGTCATTTGTATTCCACCCTTTGGAACAGAACTGCTGTAAGAAATGAATACTGCATAGAATCAGGCAGCAGTTAGAATTAATGAAGGCCAGAAGTGATGAAAGTCTAGAAATAGATTCATCAAACAGGAAATAGTAGCACTGCAGGAGTAGAGATATAAATTAGAACCTTAACTACATACTTGGGTCAGCCATGACCAGGATAAACTGCAAGGTAGAATGGGCTTATTTAGAGAAATGTAATAGGATGTCTAAGACAATCTATGGCAAGAGGAGAACACTGATGAGTAACTTGTCACTACAGAAATCAAAGTGGAAGAGAAAAGTCTGAAAATTAGGTTTTGTTAGAGCCAAATGTAGCCAAGTTCAGAAAAATATGTGAAAACTGGCTCTTGGCTTTGGCTTCAGTGATTGGTGGTGGACCCTAAGAGAATGTAAATCAGGTAATGAGGTTGAAAGGTTAAGCATGGAGGAATTAGTAGTGAGACTTCTTAATTTTTAGGTAGGTTGAATATTCAAATAAGCTCTGGACTAGGACTTTTAAAACCTAGGGTTAGTCCTTTTGTCACTTTGTGCCAAAAGCTGTTAAACTTTTGGGGCAAGTGACTTGGCTTCTTCAAATTGTAGATACACTGTATTCATCTGGAAAATAAAGATAATACCTGTTTTCCCTATCTTAGAGGATTGTTACAAAGATCACATTAAATGTGTTTCCTATGCTTTTTGAATGTAATCTTTGATATCACATGAGTCTTCCCTGATGGCTCAGACAGTAAAGAATCCACCTACAACGTTGGAGACCCAGGTTTGATCCAGGTTGGAAAGATTCCCTGGAGAAGGGAACGGCTACCCACTCCAGTATTCTTGCCTGGAGAATTCCATGGACAGAAGAGCTTGGTGGGCTACAGTCCATGGGATCGCAGAGTCAGACACAACGGAGTGACTAACATGAGTCTTAATGACATTTAAAACAGAAAAACATGAAAAATAGAAATTGGAAAGCTTCCATTGAGGATATTCTCAATGAGACTGGAAGATCGCCTCATGGGTGTATATGTAGTTAGAGAATGGGTGTTTACAGAAGTTAAAATTGATTTTCCTTCCTCATTCTTTCCTAATGTATAATCTGAAAGTGCAGGGCTGCTGGCTATGGTTGTACCATTTGTGTACTGCACAGAGATGCCAGGCTGAGGGAGGTAGCAAGGGCTGAAATCCATCCATAATCTGCTTGCAGAGTCCTGTGCCCTGGGTAGGCCTCCTAGGGAAATTTGTGCTTCCTCTTCTCCCTCCCAAGGCATCAACCCCCTCGCCAAGAGGAGTACCTGTTTCTTCCCAGAGTTTTGTTTTCCTGTGCACAAAGGCCCTGTGAAGGCCAGTGCTCTGAAAGGCTCCTTAAGGAGAGATGTTAAAGATGCGTTTAGAACATCAAAAACAATTGGGAGACTGGAGAAGTGGTCTCTAGGAACAGAAAGCCTAGAACTTACTACCAAGATGGGTTAAGTAGTTGCACAACAACAAGTACAGAATTTCAGTTTATCTCATATATTTTAAAGATGGGCACTGTAGCATATTAAATATTTCTAGTAATTTGGGAACAGTATACTAAAATACACATAGATTATCAGCTTTCAGAGAGGCAAGAGCATACATGAGTAAAACTATACTTACTATTTAATCTTTAAAAAAAAAACTAAATATTTTGGCTTTTCTTGACCTGTACTTTTAAGTAACTTAATGTTTGGTTTAAATTTTGTAGATCTTAACTGAAGAATATTACATGAAAAATTGCTTCTGAAATGGGACAGATAGAGGAATTTTGTTTCAAAAGCAGGGAAAAGATGTTATTGAAACAAAGCTTTTGACAGAGATATGGAAGGTTAGTTATATTGCTGTATAAGTGTTAAAATTTAGATTAAGAAAAATTGTATTTTTCAATGTACAGTTCTGTAAGCCTAGTGGGCTGCCGTCTATGGGGTTGCACAGAGTTGGACACAACTGCAGCGACTTAGCAGCAGCAGCAGTTACATGCAGCTGCACAATACAGAATGTAGAAAGGTGAAATATCTCCCAGCTGTAGAATCAGAGTCTTCTGACATTTTGGAGACAAATTATCTCTTTTGAAGAAAGAACTGTTGAATATGGATTGAAAAGTCAAGAACAGCTTACATGTGCCGATTGCTTGAAATTCTGACCTCACCATAACCATCACCATCCCACCCCCCCAAATTTTTTTTCTTTGGTTGTATTTGTCACAAACCTGAAAACATAGTATAAAAATGGAAGTAGAAAGAGCTGGGTAAGTTAACATGTCTTGAGACAGATCATTTTAATGGTGGAGGAATAGAGCCAGTGCTTGATGGGAAGGGATGCTAACCAATTTTCTACAGTTAAAAATTTAAACTTTAAATTCCAACCCATAAAGACAGCTTTTGAGTCATGAAAAGTTTTGAATAATTAATGATGTTGGATGACTATCTTAAGAGAGTGGTTCTCTTTTTCTTCCATAATACCCAATATACTTAACCTTGCAAAAAAACAAAGTTGACTAAGAAATTATTTATGTGTTATTTTTTATTTATTACATTTAAGTTTGAAAGTGTTAAATTACCATTTATTAAACTCATTATTAGTACCATTTAACAGCTCTCTACACACTTAAGACTCACAACAGGCCAGAAGATGTAGCCCACAGATGGGAAAGAAAAATTCAGAATTACATCTAATGACAGAAAATGCTTATGCCATAATATGTGTATGCCACAATTATGCTCTAAAAATATCACCCAACTACTAAATGTTAGAGCTGAGATTTTAACTGAATCAGTTTTTAAGAGAAGTAATTGTGTAAATAGGAACAATTTTAAAATATTTCAGGTTGTCCAAAGAGTGCCCTGACAATCACCTTACAGAGGAAGTGATAGGCACACACCTTCACTTTGCTGGTTTATAGTAGCTTATATAGTACAGAAGATTTGATAGCTACATTTCTTTTCTGATTATTACGGCTTTCTTGGCCCCAGAGTCTTAATTTTACATTTAAGTTCCTAAGAACAGCCTGAGTGCTTCTACCATTTTGATTAGAATGCCAACAGATATTTATATTACACTTTGTTTTTTAAAATGACAATTTTTAATGCTTTTGCTGTAGTGATATTGTAGTAGAGGCATTCAACATATGGCGATATTCTTAGCTTTACTATTATAGAAGCAGATGATTTTAAGAAATATTGGCCGTCACTCTTTGCTTTATTTTTTTAAATTTATTTTCTATCAAAATGTGGTTGATTTACAATATTAGTTTCAGGTGTACAGCACAGTGACTCAGTTATACATATATATTCTTTTCTATTATAAGTTATTACAAGATGGTGAATATAGTTCCCTGTGCTATATAGTAGATCCTTGTTTCTTTCTTTTATATATAGTAGTATGTATCTGTTAATCCCAAACTCCTAATTTTTGCCCCCCGCCTCCCCAAACCCTTTTCTCATTGGGAATCCTGTTTGTTTTCTTTGTCTGTGAATCTATTTCTGTTTGGTAAGTCAGTTCATTTGTTATTTCCCTAGATTACACATATAAGCAGTATCATATCCTTGTTTTTCTTGTCAGAGTTACTTAATATGATAATTTCTAGGCCCATCCATGTTGCTGCAAATAACGTTTATGTCATTCTGACTTCAGAATTACTGGTTATGAGCCTCCCTGGTTGGCTCAGTGGTAAAGAATCTGTCCGCAGTTCAGGAGATGTGAGTTCGATCCCTGGGTCAGGAAGATCCCCTGGAGATGAAAATGGCAACCCAGTCCAGTTTCTTGCCTGAGAAATCCTATGAACAAGAAGAGCCTGGTGGGCAACAGTTCATGGGGTCACAAAAGAGTTGGATGCGATTTAGCGACTAAACAACAACAAAGTGATTATAACAATTAAAAATGAAAATGACCACAGAACTTGACCAGTGCAACTTCTCATTCAAAGCAGAAGTTACCTTTTAAAATATTTTTGATAGAGGCTTATCTTTCTTCTGCTTAAATGTATCTGGTGCCCAGGAAGATGCTGTAGTTGACCTTTAACATTCATATTTTAAGATCTAAGTTTCCAAATACTTGAACACCGTAATAGTATTCAGACCTCTTCACTTTCTCTTGGCTTCCATCATCTGCACCAGGATTTGGCTTTCTTTTCAGAGCTCTTCTTCCTCTCCCTGGGCCCCCCAACACAGAAACAGTTATGTATCTCTTCACAAGAGTTACTGTTTCTCTAAAAACCAAAACAAGCCATGGGCATGGAACAACAGGAGATGAGAGAGAATATCTTAGGTTTATTTCCTAGAAGCACCCTTCTCTCACATACCTCATGGTATTGGATGCACATTTTGTGCCTCAGCAAAAATACGTAACACTTCATTTCACAGCTCTTTGGGTTGCTTGGCTAATGGTGAAAGTAGAGAATGAGTTTAAGATATAACTTGTTCCACCTGTGGATAAACTGAACAGAAAATTTTTCTTTCGTATCCAGTTTCGTTTGTTTTTATTGGTTATCTTAATGAAGACAAAAATTGAGCGTAATACTCTATAAACAGTGTGATAAGCATAAGATTCAGTAGAACTGTCAGAGTTCCAGAGTTGTACATTGGATTTCTGTTAAAGTAGCAGTGTTTATAAAACAGTAGTATCACATTGCTCACTGTTCACTAACTGTCCTTTTTGATATGAACAGACTAAATCTGTATTCTATATTTATGAAAGTCAGTTCTTGAAGTATGACTATGTAGCTATTTATTAGATCCAATTTAGTTCTACTCAACATTTGAAGATCTTTTTAAGTCTTAAGAAAGTCATTTAATGCATTGTTACTCTTTCAGATGTATGTGTCATATGTGGTGTCTACTTTCCAGGTCTCTATTGAGTTTTTTGACAAATAAGAAAGGACAGGGTCCAATATATTCATATTTCTGGTCCCATTAATTCATATTGACTGTTCAAATATAAAATAGTTTTCAGCCTCAAATACTGTGTGATTCTCATTTGTCTTGTATTTAAGGAGTACATAAAGATGAGTACTTCGATTAGTGTGTTTAAAGTCAAGCAACTGGAGGAGGGATTAATCAAAAGTAAGGTTTTTAGAAAGATAATATTTTACAACATTGTAAATCAACTATATTCCAACAAAAGTTAATTTTAAAAAGAAAGGTAGAATTTTGTGACTGCTAGTTGACCTGGAACTCAAGAGTGGTGAATGTCTTGGCTTCTTTATTTTAAATGAAAGATCAAGTTAAAATTTGAGTGATGAATGCTGTTTTCTGAAGTTATATATCAATCTTCTCTATCTTTGTTAGCTCCAGCTACCATGAGAAAAATACCATAAGCAAGGTGGCTTAAACAACAGAAATGTGTTTACCACAGTTCTGGAGGCTGGAGGTCCAAGACCAGGATGCCAGCATACCTAGGTTCTGGTGAAGTCTCCCTGGCTTGCACATGGCTAAATGCTTTCTAGCTGAGTCCTCACATGACTGAGAGAGAGCTCTAATATTTCTTCCTCTTATAAGAGTTCAGCTCAGTCGCTCAGTCATGTCTGACTCATTTTGACCCCATGGACTGCAGCATGCCAGGCTTCCCTGTCTATCACCCACTCCTGGAGCTTGCTGAAACTCATGTCCATCAAGTCGATGATCCCATCCAGTTATCTCATCCTCTCTCATCCCTTTCTCCTCCTGCCTTCAATTTTTCCCAGCATCAGGGTCTTTTCCAGTGAATCAGTTCTTTGCATCAGGTGGCTAGAGTATTGGAGCTTCAGCTTCAATCCTTCCAATAAATATTCAGGACTGATTTCCTTTAGGATTGACTGGTTTGATCTCCTTGCAGTCCAAGGACTCTGAAAAGTCTCCTCCAATACCAGAGCTCAAAAACATGAATTCTTCAGTGTTCAGCCTTGTTTGTGGTCCAACTCTCACATCCATACATGACTACTGGAAAAACCATAGCTTTGACTAGACAGACCTTTGTTGGTAAAGTAACATCTCTTTACTTATGTTGTGTAGGTTTGTCATAGCTTTTCTTCCAAGGAGCAAGCATCATTTAATTTCATGGCTGCAGTGATTTTTGGAGCCCAAGAAAATAAAGTCTATCACTCTTTCCTTTGTTTCCCCATCTATAGGCCATGAAGTGATGGGACTCAATGTCAGATCTTCGTTTTTTCAATGTTGAGTTTTAAGCCAGCTTTTTCACTCTCCTCTTTCACTTTCATCAAGAGGCTCTTTAGTTCCTCTTTGCTTTCTGTCATAAGGGTGGTGTCATCCGCATCCCTGAGGTTATTGATATTTCTCCAGGCAATCTTGATTCCAGCTTGTACTTCATCCAGCCGGC
The DNA here is from genome assembly GCF_014754425.2 of Oryx dammah. NCBI lineage: Eukaryota > Metazoa > Chordata > Mammalia > Artiodactyla > Bovidae > Oryx > Oryx dammah. Next base: position 41,531,107 of record NW_024070205.1, on the reverse strand, counting down.
ATTTCGCATGATGTACTCTGCATGTAAGTTAAATAAGCAGGATGACAATATACAGCCTTGATGTACTCCTTTCCCAATTGGAAACCAGTCCATTGTTCCATGTCTGGTTCTGTCACTTCTCGACCTGCATACAGATTTCTCAGGAGGCAGGTAAGGTGGTCTGGGATTTCCTTCTCTTTAAGAATTTTCCAGTTTGTTGAGATCCACACAGTCAAAGGCTTTAGGGTAGTAGATGTTTTTCTGGAGTTTTCTTACTTTTTGTATTATCCAACAGATGTTGGCAATTTGCTCTCTGGTTCCTCTGCCTTTTCTAAATCCAGCTTGAACAACTGGAAGTTCTTGGTTCACATACTGTTGAAGCCTGGCTTGGAGAATTTTGAGCATTACTTTGTTAGCATGTGAGATGAGTGCAGTTGTGGGGTAGTTTGAACATTTGGCATTGCCTTTCTTTGGGATTGAAATGAAAACTGACCTTTTCCAGTCCTGTGGCCACTGCTGTTTTCTCCAAATTTGCTGGCATATTGAGTGCAGCACTTACAGCATCATCTTTCAGGATTTGAAATAGCTCAGCTGAAATTCCATCACCTTCACTAGTTTTGTTCGTAGTGATGCTTCCTAAGGTCCTCTTGACTTCACATTCCAGGATGTCTGGCTCAGGGGAGTGATCACACTATTGTGATTAGCTGGGTCATGAAGATCTTTTTTGTACAATTCTTCTGTGTATTCTTGCCACCTCTTAGTATCTTCTGCTTCTGTTAGGTCCATACCATTTCTGTCCTTTATTGTGCCCATCTGTGCATGAAATGTTCCCTTGGTATCTAATTTTCTTGAAGAGATCTCTAGTCTTGGCCATTCTATGTTTGTCCCATTCTAACCCAATATATATATGTTCCCATTCTATAGTACTTATAAGAGTACTAATCCCATATGAGGCCCACTCTCATCACCTCAGTTAACCCTAGTTAACTCCCAAAGGTACCAGCTCCAAATACCTTATGTTAATTGGTGTTTAGGGCTTCAGCATGTGAATTTTGGGGAGACACAATTCAGTTAGTAGTCACCCCTCCTTTTACAGTCTATAGTGCATTGATTCTTATGCTTTTTGCATTAATATACTTCAAAATGATGTTTCTACAACAGTTGAAATAGATTTGTTGATTGAGATATCATTGTCTTGTTGCTTTAACTCTTTATTCTTTATATTCAACTCTATTATAATACAGTAAGTTTTGATAATAATAACTTGACTCTTTTAAAATCTCTTAACCTCAAATGATATTTATTATTACATGTTTTAAGTGATATTTATTATTACATGTTTGATATTTATTTCTTCTGTAATGAAAATTGAGTTCTGATTTTCATATGGTGAGTTTCCCTTGATTACTGGCTTTGACATCAAGTCATCACTTCCTACATTACGAGTTTTATTAAAGTTGTTTCTTTATTGGTAAGTTTTGGTGACTTAGGCTTTGAGCTCTTATATCCAACCTGATATTTTTACATTCCCCATCTCTATAGCTCAGATTTAAGTAACAATGTGGCTTCAAGAGACACTACCAAGTTAGAATGTATAGAACTTGGATCCCTCTTTATGTTAGAAATGGGAGACATAAATATCAAAGATTACTCAGGATTTTAAACCAGAGGTTAGTGGAAAAGGTTATGGTAAAATCAGGGAGAAGAACATGTTTTGGAAAGCAGATAAACATTTTTTTAAAACTTCTTTTAGGGGAGGGAGAATAATCTTAATCTCCCAAAAATGTAAAAATAGTTCCAAGAGGGACTTCCCTGGCTAAGACTCCGTGTTCCTAATTCAGGAGATCTGGGTTTGATTCCTGGTCAGAGAACTAGATTCTGCATGCCTCAGTTAGGAGTCTACATGCGACCTAAAGATCCTCAGTGCCACAGTGAAGATCTCAAAGATCCCACATGCTGCAGCTAGGACCTGGTGCAGTAAAATAAATATTTTAAAAAAACAGTACAAAGAATTTCCACATCTGTTCATCCATATTCCCTGACTATTAATGGTTTATTACTGGATTTGTTTTACCATTTTCTGTGTTGTACATGTGTACACACTCAGTGCATATTACGTGTACTTAACTTTTAATGTCTTGATCTAAACCCTGTCATTACCTGTAAACTTAAATTCAAATGACAAGCTCCTATGCCTCCACTTTTCTCGCACAGATAGTACACTTTCTCCTGGTGTTGTTATTGTTGTTGTTGTTAAATGAACAAAGCAATCAGAAATAAACTTGATTCAGCAAGCATTAAATAATCACTATTGTTAAAGTTTTTAATTCAGTCTTTTTGAAATTTCCAGTCCCTTCTACCTTCCTTATTTTTTTCCAACTTCTCTTCATTCTTGTGAAGTTTAGACTTTCTTGAAATGTTACTCTAATCATTCTGGCAGTATCCTTACTTCCCTTTTCTTTACACTTATCTGACACAACTCTTAATTTCATATTCAATCCAGCTGCTTACAAAGCCTCCTATTACTCCTCACTCCTAGACGTGCTGCTGAACGTTGTTGCTCAGTCGTGTCCAACTCTTTGTGACCCTGTGGACTGCGGCATGCCAGGCTTCCCTATTCTTCACCATCTCCCAGAGTATGCTCAAACTCATGTCCATTGAGTTGGTGATGCCATCCAACTATCTCATTCTCTGTCGTCCCCTTCTCCTGCCTTCAATCTTTCCCAGTATCAGGGTCTTTTACAGCGAGTCAGCTCTTTGCATCAGCTGGCCAAAGTATTGGAGCTTCAGCTTTAGAATCAGTCCTTCCAGTGAATATTCAGGGTTGATTTCCGTTAGGATTGACTGGTTTGATTTCCTTGTAGTCCAGGAGTCTCTCAGGACCCTTCACCACCATTCCAAGGCATCAGTTCTTCAGCGCTCAGTCTTTATTGTCCAGCTCTCACGTCCATACATGACTTGTGAAAAAACCATACTTTGACTATATGGTCCTTTATTGGCAAAGTAATGTCTCTGCTTTTAAATACGCTGTCTAGGTTTGTCATTGTTTTTCTTCCAAGGAGCAAGAGTCTTTAATTTCATGGCCGCAGTCAGTCCACAGTGATTTTGGAGCCCAAGAAAATAGAGTCTCTCACTGTTTCCATTGTTTCTCCATCTGTTTGCCATGAAGTGATGCCATAAGCCAGGTGTTTTCATTGTTGCTGCTGCTAAGTCGCTTCAGTCGTGTCTGACTCTGTGTGACCCCATAGATGGCAGCCACCAGGCTCCCCCATCCCTGGGATTCTCTAGGCAAGAATACTGGAGTGGGTTGCCATTTCCTTCTCCATTTTTCATTGTTAACAGTCTTCAAACCACAGTCTTGGGAATACTTGTGTCCCTGGTTTCCAGCTGCTTCTGTGTTTTCAATGCCTCATTTTAATTGTTGACTTTCTTTCCTCCCAGTTCTCTGAACATCTTTTCCAGCCTTCTCAAACCTATACTCAGTTGATGGAGATCAGCATGTCTCTTTCATTTGTTCCTAGTACTAATAGTAGATAATATAGTACACGCTGAGTAAATGTTTTTGTGCTTGAGTGGGGAAATTAAACATTTTTAGTTTGTGATTCTGTCAGTAAATTTAAGTGAGGATATTTTGTTTTATACACAATTAAAAAAACTGATGGAAGGGTTTGGTTGGGAATTATACTTACTGAAGTAGTGAACAGTAGGTTAGATGGCCAAAGAGGAAAACACATAGAGAAGAGAAAGCTAACAAAACCAACTCTCCTGTATAGGGATAGGAAAAAAAATGATACAGATGTCAGTTACAGGAACCAGTGAAAATGGTTTACACATAAGGTCTTTATATTTGTATGTGATACTTGACTATTATTAGTATATATTCTTCTTTTATTTGTTCAATAAAACATTTGTTAAATGTGTCCAGTGCGCTTCTCTGGAAATGTTTGCAGTTTCTTTTTAATGTTAAGCAAGTTAAATGAGTGGGACGTTGTGCTGTGTTTCCTAGAGAAACTAAACAATCACCATAAGAACTATGAGGGAAGAGAAGTAAACAGGTCTTGGATACCTAGAAGCTCATGGAGGCCAGAAAGATTATAATTCTGCCCTTTAATTGAATTTTGTAGATTGGTGATTTACAAAAGTATGGTGTTCGCCCCCCTAATATACTAGATTTTAACTATCACTTAATATTTTTGGTATGGAATACTTACAAATACTTTTGTAATTATAAATCAGTCACCTGAAGAAATTTTAGAAATGGTACCTAATCTCTTGATGTGTGGATATCCCTTAAGATTTTTTTCCCACAAATATTCAGCCTGCAATACCTATTCTTTCATGAAAACCATATTCGTGTTACCATTGTTCCATTCTTTCATTTCAAAAGGTTGGTATTTATATTATGGTAAACTGCTGCCTTTCAAATTTCGCTTATGACCTTTTGAAAACAGACTGTTTGCTTTGAAAGCACTGACTTCCTTTTTTTTTCCACTCTCCTCCATTTCTTCCTTTCATTTTAACTTTTTTTTGGTTTTTGCTCAAAAAAGGTAACATATTCACTGTTCAAAATTTAGAAAATGTAGGTGCATGTTTTGCTACATCTAATTGCAGTGGGAAAAACAACTAGTTTCTTACCAGCTTTGCTCAGAGTCATAGAACTTTGAATTTAGATGTTCTCTTTTTCTTTTGTTAAACAGAGAAAGAGGATATATTATTCACACAGCTTTGTTTTTGCAGACTGACCCTCAAATCATGATGATTTAGACTTTTAAGTATGTAGTAGACAGGATAGTAACATTATATATATATAAATTTTTAAAATCAGTTTTATGTCCAGAAAATGCAAATATTTGTGGTTTATTATGTATAAGCCATATAAGATACGTATATATTTAATATAAATATGTATGTATGTTTGTATTTTGGCCTCACTGTGCAGCTTAGTTCCCTGACCAGGGATTGAACCCGGGCCACCATGGAACTAAAAACTATTCTTTATAGTATACAGATGATAAAAAGCTTTCAAAGTTAAAGGGATACAAGTAGAGGATATAGTTCTTTGGTTTCTCATAACTGTTCATGTGTTTTTTTGAAGTCAGAAGATAGCAAGTTTGAAGAGAGTATTCCTCTTGAGCAGACAGCTTCAGAAGTTTTTTTTTCTTTAATTAGTAATTTATGTAAATTGTACCCCTTTGTTACTTACGATGTGGGTCTGCTGAATGCAGCCATGCATTTACTCAGAAATTGAGATTTTTTTATTATTATTATTTTCTCCTCGATTGGAGAAGGAAATGGCAACCCACTCCAGTATTTTTGCCTGGAGAATTCCCACGGACAGAGGAGCCTGGTGGGCTACAGTCCATAGGGTTGCAAAGAGTTGGACATGACTGAGCGACTTCATTTTCTTTCTTTCTTTTTTCTCCTCCATTGGCTCTTCATGGCATTTAGAACAAACACATGGGCGATATTCTTTATCTTAGCCTAAAATATTCTGCAAAATTTGACCTCTGTCTACCTGACTTCCTCTCCTGCCTTGTTTTCAAGATCAGAATTGCTTTGTTTTTCTGGTGGTGGTTCTCAACCATAGCTGTCCTTTAGAGCCAAAGCCTTCGACTGTGTGGATCACAATAAACTGTGGAAAATTCTGAAAGAGATGGGAATACCAGATCACCTGACCTGCCTCTGGAGAAACCTATATGCCGGTCAGGAAGCAACAGTTAGAACTGGACATGGAACAACAGACTGGTTCCAAATAGGAAAAGGAGTATATCAAGGCTGTGTATTGTCACCCTGCTTATGTAACTTCTATGCAGAGTACATCATGAGAAACACTGGGCTGGAAGAAGCACAAGCTGGAATCAAGATTGTTGGGAGAAATATCAATCACCTCAGATATGCAGATGACACCACCCTTATGGCAGAAAGTGAAGAGGAACTAAAAAGCCTCTTGATGAAAGTGCAAGAGGAGAGTGAAAAAGTTGGCTTAAAGCTCAACATTCAGAAAACTTAAGATGATGGCATCTGGTCCCATCACTTCATGGGAAATAGATGGGGAAACAGTGTCAGACTTTGTTTTGGGGGGGCTCCAAAATCACTGCAGATGGTGATTGCAGCCATGAAATTAAAAGACGCTTACTCCTTGGAAGGAAAGTTATGACCAACCTAGATAGCATATTCAAAAGCAGAGATATTACTTTGCCAACAAAGGTCCGTCTAGTCAAGGCTATGGTTTTTCCAGTGATCATGTATGGATGTGAGAGTTGGACTGTGAAGAAGGCTGAGTGCCGAAGAATTGATGCTTTTCAACTGTGGTGTTGGAGAGGACTGTTGAGAGTCCCTTGGACTGCAAGGAGATCCAACCAGTCCATTCTGAAGGAGATCAGCCCTGGGATTTCTTTGGAAGGAATGATGCTAAAGCTGAAACTCCAGTACTTTGGCCATCTCATACGAAGAATTGACTCATTGGAAAAGACTCTGATGCTGGGAGGGATTGGGGGCAGGAGGAGAAGGGGACGACAGGGGATGAGATGGCTGGATGGCGTCACTGACTGGATGGACGTGAGTTTGAGTGAACTCCGGGAGTTGGTGATGGACAGGGAGGCCTGGCATGCTGCGATTCATGGGGTCACAAAGAGTCAGACAAGACTGAGTGACTGAACTGAACTGAGAGACACTTGGGGAGCTTTTTAAAGAATGCCATTGTTGGACCTAGCCCCAGAAGTTCTGATTTCTGGTCTAGCACTGAGATCTGGACATATATTACCTTTCAAAATCTTCCTGGATAAGTCTGTGCAACCTACATTGAGAACCACAGATGGATTTTCTTAACTCATATCCCCTTGTGCATAGAGGTCTTTCAAACCTTCATCATCCTGTCTAAAGTCTCTTTCCTCTCTGCTGTCTCTTTACCCAGTTTTTTCATTTCCATGTTTTCATGTACTTATTATTATAAGTTCCATGAACACGGGCATCATGGGGAGTTGCTAATGGACAGGGAACCTTGGCATGCTGCAGTCCATGGGGTTGCAAATAGTTGGACACAACTGAGCAACTGAACATTTAAAACAACATTTGGCAGTTTATTAGTTCTCAGCACATTTTGTTATACAAGTGTTGAATGGATATTGTCACTGCAGCAATAGGGAGGTATTTCAGAAGACTTGTTGTTTCTGTGTAACCTGTAGAGGGTTGCTTTGCTAAATTATATTTCAAGACTATACTAATTACTCCAGCAGGCTTTAAGAGAACGTAGGTTTCATTATTTTAGGTTTTAGTATCCAAGGGCAAGAGCACACAAGAGAGAAGATATGTTGTCCCTTGGATACAGTGGTGTTGATGTGGGTTAGGTTCTCATGCCAGTGCTCAGAAGGAAGAGGCATTTCTCATTACCACACTTGGAAGCACCTTTTACGATATAGGGAGGAATAATGACAATGGTGTTGTACCTAATGAACACAAAGTATTTTCATACATGTATTTGGGTACTACTTTCTGATTTTTATTTGTTGTGTAAACTACAAGGCAGATGAGAAGTGAGACGAACTCAACAGCTTCTTTTGCTTTCTTCCCCTGTGCTTGCATGGTAAGTTGCTTCAGTCGTGTCCAACTCTCCACCAGAGTCCTCTGTCTGTGATTTCTCCAGGCAGGAATACTGGAGTGGATTGCCATGTCCTCCTCCATGGGATCTTCCCAACCCAGGGATTGAACTCTCATCTCTTAGGCAGGTTCTTTACCATTAACATCACCTGGGAAGCTTCTTTCTTCCCCCATCTTCTCTAAATCTAGGCTTCCCACCTTACTTAATGTCTAGCTTTTCACGTTCATCTTTTTCATTCTTCTTAGTGTTAACGTAAAATTTGACTCATTGACTCCTTGTCCTTGACTCCTCTTTCCTACACTCCTGTGACTAGTCTCCATTTTTCAGCCACGGCCTACCTCTTGTCCCTAGGTTGTGACAGTCTGGTATCTTCATATTCCACATGTGAGCCCCTGCAATCCATTCTCCACGTTCTTGCCAGAATGATACATATATTTTTGGCCATGCCAAGAGGCTTGTGGGGAGCTCAGTTCCCCCACCAGGGATTGAACCTGGGCCACAGCAGTGACAGTCCCGAATCCCAACCCCAGGACCACCAGGGAACTCCCAGAATATCTTTAAAACAAAAAGCCTCTACTCAGAGTTCATTTGCTTCAAAGATAAAATTTTAAATCCTAATGGTCATCCAGCCAATCCTCCCTTTCTTAATAGCTTCCACTTCACCACTTTTTTGTTTTTGAACATGATTAGCATATCAGTGCGGGAGGGCCTTTGCATTTGTATTTTCTTAAGCCTTGAAGCTGCCTGCTTCTCTGTTAGATTCAAGTCAGAAGCTCTCTCTAGAGAGGCTGATAATGATCCACTGATCTAAAGTACTTTCAGTTCAGTTCAGTTCAGTTCAGTCGCTCAGTCGTGTCCGACTCTTTGCGACCCCATGAATTGCAGCACGCCAGGCCTCCCTGTCCATCACCTGCCCTTTTGTACTTTCTCCTGTTGTCCTGTTTGGTTTTATTTACAGTATTTGTCATCATGTGAAATGACTTTGATTACCTGTTATTTGAGTTATCAAACTGAAAAGATCTGTGAGAGCAGATTCTTAGCTCTTAAATCTCCAGTTCAGTAATGTTTCAAAATATGGATCACTTAATGACTGACCTTATCACATACCATATCATAGTGAATATCCTTATGTGTATGTATTTTGCACGTTAGACTTCAGTTTAGAACGCAGCAGCACAGCTTAAAACATTCTTAGTTTTCAAGCCTTACAAAACAGGCTACAGACTGGATTTAGCCATAGGCCTTAGTTTGCCAAGGCCTGCATTTAGTTCACTGTAAATAGCATGTGAATTGTCTCTGTTTAAAGTCAAAATTCTCTTGTGAAATCACCTGGGCCAGACACTGTTTGAGGATGGGCAGTTTTTGAACAGAGTTGTTGGGTTTTTTTTCTCCTTTATTGTTTTTGCCTGTTTATCTTCAGCCAGATCTGGTAATTTCTGTTTTCCTAGAAAATACTTATTTCAGAGCATTCTCTTCATGTGTGTATTTTATTGTATTTATCTCATTCTTCTTAGTGTTTAACTTAAAATTAGAGTGACTCAGCTAATTTCTATATTATTTTTTCCAAAAGAGTCAGCTCTTGAATTTATCAGTTATTATTATTCTGTTTTTAATTTGATTTTTCTGCTCTTTTTGAGATAACTTAAAATGATTTGTCTGGTAACGAAAGTACTTAAGAGCATTCCTTTCAATTATATGATGTATGCAACATAGTTTGACAAGAGATGTGTTTATTTTTCATTTCCAGTTGATTTTCTTGTATGTTTCTAGTTTTGTCCTTTGGTTAACTTTATAGCCACAAGAATCTTAAACTGCTTTCTTACCAATCCCGGGAACAAAAACAGTTTGTTGATTTCTTGCTTATTATGTTCTGATATTTTCTTTTGCTTCAGTATTAGCCCTATTTTTACATTGTTCTTCATTATTCCTTATCAGGCCTACCGATTCCAGTTTCGTATCTTGCCAGCCTATTTCCCTCTCTGCTGTCCCCATCTTCTTCTTCTACAAATTAAAAACACTATTTTATGTCTCCTGTACTTGTAATATTCTACTTTACTTCTGACATTTCTGTTTGCCTTGTGGGGTGGGGGGAGATTCCCCACACCAAGCAATTAGATTCTCGAGCCGTTATCCAGGTGTCTTAAAATCTAACGCATTTCTGACCTAGGTACCTGGAGATGGCATCACATCCTAAAGATTAGTACAGGCTCAGTCGCACAAGACTGTCCCTTATCCCCCAACACTTCAGATGCCCGTCAAAAGTCCAGATTGTTACCCATGCTTCTGACTGGCAGGCTGGCTATAAATCGGGTTTGATTAATTTGCTAGAGCAGTTCACAGAATCCAGGAAAACAATTTACTTATTAGATCACCAGTTTATTACAAAGTATTAAAGACTCTTTGTGACCCCATGGACTGTAGCCCACCAGGCTCCTCTGTCTATGGAATGCTCCAGGCAAGAATACTGGAGTGGGTTGCCATGCCCTCCTCTAGCAGATCTCCCCAACCCGGGAATCAAACCCAGGTCTCCTACTTTGCAGGTGGATTCTTTACTGTCCGAGGCACCAGGGAAGCCCTCTCTTCCTTAATTTGCCCTGGTAGATTTGCATGGTAATGTTCTTGTTTGCTTTCAGTCTACAGGGCCTTGATCTTTTTAAAAATATTTTTTATTGATAAGTAATAAACTGTACATACTTAAAGTGAAGTATTTGATATTTTGCATATACACATCATGAAACTTACCACAGTCAAGATAAGGAACATATCAATAAAAATTCCTTCTGTTCCTACCCATTCCCTGTACCATAGATATGTTTGCATTTTGTAGAGTCGACTACAACGTAAAAATTGAGAATTACATTTTATTTGGTGAACAAAACTGAAGACTTAAGTCTGGAAGTTAGCTTCTCAGGTGGCTCTTAGAAATCAGTCCAAAGAGGTAAGGGAGGAGCCAGGATATATAGAAACTTTACAAAGAAACCCAGGTAGTGGGAACATCGAAAAATTACTGTTAATTAAAGAAAACCAGACATCTCAAGTTAATGAACTTAGTGTTTTTCTATGTATGATTCAAGGATCTGGGCCCATTGAAATCATTCCTTTTATATGCACCTTAACTGTCTTGGGCCAGTGTCCTCCTTTTCTTCATCCTGAATCCCCTCAGGGTGCACAGTTGGCTTTGTCAGCTGTAGCTGCTGGCTTGATGGCAGTAATATCCTTTGTTTACTGATAATGGAAGGCAATATTTTTCATCCAGAGTTAAATTCTGTATATAGTGCATATGTTGGAAATCTAGCTTCTTTCTGCATAATCACTTTGAGATTTATCCATGTAGTTACATTTACCAGTAATTCATTCTTTTTTACTGCTTGGATATTCATTTCTTTTATGTATATACAACAGTATGGTTTTCTAGTCACCTGTTGGTAAACAGTTGGGTTGTTTCCAGTGCTTGCCTGTTAACAAATAAAACTATGAACCAGAGTACAAGTCTGAGTCTTCATATGGACATATGGACAATTCCATATGGACAATCACATATGGAATTGTGATTGTATGGTTGTTGGATGTTTTTTCTTCTTTAAGGACCTCCAAACTGTTTTCCCAAATGGTTATAACATTTTACACCCCCATGAGCAGACTTTGCGAGTTCCAGTTCTTCCACATCCTTATCAACAGTTGGTTTAATTTGTAGTTTTTGCCAATACAGTAGAAGTATAGAGGTATCTTACTGTGGTTTAAATTTGAATTTCCCAGATACTGAAATGCTGAGCATCTTTACATGTGTTTATTTGCCACTTAGGTATCTCTGGTGTCAAATCCTGTGCTCTTTAAAAAACAGCTGGATTGTACTGTTAGGTCTGAGAGTTCTATACATGTTCTAGATAAGTCTTTCGTCAGATACATGATTTGCAGATTTTTTTTCCAAGAGAGTAGCTTGCATTTTCATTCTCAACAGTGAGAACTTTCAAAAGGCAAAAGTCCAATTTAGAAATTTCACCTTTTATGGATTGTGTTCCCCAACCCCCATGTGGCTTGTTCCCAGACCATGGATGGAACCCATGCCCTCAGCAGTGAAAGTTTAGAGTCCTAACTACTGGACTGCCAGGGAATTCCCTATAGATTGTGCTTTTAGAGTACTAAGCAGTCTTTATATAATGTAATCCAGAGTTGCAAAGATTTTCTCCAATGTTTTTTCTAAAAGTTTTATGGTTTCAGGTTTTACATTTTGTCTGTGTCTGTAGTTCTTTTTTTTTTAATAGTTGTTATTGCCATATGATATTGTGTAAGTTTAAGGTGAATGGTGATTATGGCTGTAGCATTAGCTAAACCCTCCACAAATCACATGCATAATATTACTTTGAGTGTGGTGACAGCATTTAACATCTTAACAGCTTTGCGATACATATACAGTATTGTTGACTGTAATCATAATGCTGTACATTATCTCTCCAGAACTTAACCCATCTTTTTTTTTTTTTTTAAATTTTGTTTGTTTTCTGCTACTCCGGGTCTTTGTTGCGGCCCATGGACTTTCTCTAGTTAGAGTGGGCAAGTCTCTTACTGTGGTGCCTTCTCTTGTTGCGGCGCACAGGCTCCAGGGCACGAGGGCTTCAGTGGTTACAGCACGTGGTGCCCTGTGGCATGTGGGACCTTCCTGGACCAAGGATCCAACTCATGTCCCCTGCATTGACAGTTCAATTCTTGACCACTGGACCACCTGGGAAGTTCACAATTCTATATAGAAGTGACATCATATAGTATATGTCTTTTTCTTTCTGACTTCACTTAGTATGACAGTCCCTAGGTCCACCCACCCATGTTTCTGCAAGTGGCATTATTTCATTGCTTTTTATGCCGGAGTAGTGTTTCATTGTGTATATGTATATCTTTATCCATTCATCTGTTGGTGGACATTTAGGTTGCTACCGTTTCTTGGCTATTGTAAATAGTGCTGGTATGAAGTTGGGGGGAGGTGCATGTGTGTCTTCACACTAGAGTTTTCTTGGCATATATGCCTAGGAATGGGATTGCTAAAAGTGCCCACACATAACTGGCAAACCATGATGGTGCAGTTGGCTTTTCTCATGTATCCAGCATTGTTTATGGCTACAAATTCTTTGTCTTTAGAAATGCATACACTCCTATAAAAATGGGTACATTGTGATAGTTTCATCTTTGAATTATCTTTTCATAATTATCATTTGTACTAGCTTCAGTCATGTGTGTTGATGATTTACTTTTTGGGAGAGTTAGTTGGTACTGTAAAGCTTTCTTGGGTTTTATATTAGAGAGACTCATATGCATATGAAAGAATAAATTCTCTGTTCTGTTGGCCTGAGAATTTGACTCTGTCCATCTTTCTTACCTCAGAATACATCCAGGATGTATTTGGTTTATCTGTTTGGTGGAAGAGCATGCACTGAAGGGAGTACCATATAGGCAGTAGTTTGTTAATAGTGGAAGGAGAAACTCTGTACAGAAGTTTGAACCTTAAAAAGAACTACTCGAACAGAATTTTTTAGTATATTTTCCGGAATTTTTCTTTTTCTTTGTATTTGGAATTCCTTATAATTTATAAGACATTTTTTATTTCATTTTACTTTTAAGTAGGAAAATTAAAGTTCATTTTGTGATTTTTTTTTCCAAGCTCTAAATGTTTTGTGATGACTGAATTGAATTAGATATTCTATCACCCTATGGTTAAATTGTGTTATGTTACTTTGTTTTCCTTGTGTAAACATATGGACAGGCTGAACTGCCCTAACTTGTTAGTTTTGTTTATTTATAAAATTGAGCATTTCAATACATTTGCTTAGTGGTATTATTTCTCTAGTGAATTGTCTGTTAACATAGCATTAATAATTAATAATTGGGTTTCTTCAAGTTTTTTCTTCAGTTTGTGAGCTCTTGTATAACATTTGCGTTTTGTCAAATGTTGAGATATTTTTCTTGTTGACTCAGCTTTGTGGGGGTTGAATTATGCTGGGTCTTCTCTGTAGTACATGGGCAGTGAGTGGACTTAATTGTCCTTTGGCATGTGGGATCTTAGTTCTGCGACCAGAGATTGAACACTTGTCCCTTTCATTGGAAGGTGGATTCTTAACCACTGGACCACTAGGGAAGCCCCCCAACTTAATTATTTATTTTTAATTGGAGGATAATTGCTTTACAATATTGTAGTTTCTGGCCATATATCAACACAAATCAGCATATGAATCAACATATGAATAGGTATATGTTCCCTCCCTCTTAAACCTCCCTCCCACCTCCCACCCTACCCTATTCAACCCCTCTGGGTTGTCACAGAGCACGTGTTTTGAGCTCCCTGCGAATTTGTGGTAATTGTATATGTTTTAGTACTACTCTCTCAATTCGTATCCTCTCCTCCCCCCTCTCCAGTTCCTCACATGCTTTGTAAACATTTGGTTGGTCTGCATCTGAAACCCTTAATGTGAAGTAGATGCCTGTGTTCCAGGTAAAGTTGGAACACTGTTCAAAACGAAGTGAAATCGCTCAGTCGTGTCCGAGTCTTTGTGACCCCATAGACTGTAGCCTACCAGGCTCCTCTGTCCATGGGATTTTCCAGGCAATAGTCCTGGAGTGGATTGCCATTTCCTTCTCCAGGGGATCTTCCCAACCCAGGGCTCGAACCTGGGTCTCCCGCATTCTAGACAGACGCTTTACCGTCTGAGCCACCAGGGAAGCCAAAACAAAGGAGGAATGTAAACAGGCAGTGGGATTCTTTAGGAACACAGAATTCTGGGCTGGAGACACAAATTTGACATACACAGTTGGTAGTTGAAGCCTTAGAAGTGGGTGAGATTTCCTGCAGACAAATTTAGAAGGAGAAAGAAAGTGGTGAGAGGATGGGTAGCACAGAAGGAAGGATTGGTTTTTGATGGAATGTAAGGAAAGGTACACTTCCTTTATTGCAGTGATTCTGAAGACTGCTTACATGTTTAGAATTGCCTGAGGAGCATTTTCAAAATAAGAATTGATAATCAGATCCCACCTCACAACTCTAGAAACTGGTGTGTTTTAAAATCCCCACGTGATTTTAATTTGCAGCAAGGATTAAGGACCACTGCTTAGCATATATATGAAGGTGAGTCGCTCAGTCATGTCACCTGAGCCACTAGGGAAGCCCAGGAATACTGGAGTGGGTAGCCTATCCCTTCTCAAGCGGATCTTTCCGGCCCAGGAATCAAACAGGGGTCACCTGCCTTGAAGGCAGAATCTTTTACCAGCTGAGCTACCAGGGATGCCCTAGCATATATACATGGTTATAGTAAATCATTATATCTTGAACTTCTGTGTTTTTTCACAATCACTGGGAGGGCTTTTTAAAGCACAGTGGTCTTATCCTCAGTTTGATTCAGTAGGTATGACTTTGATCCTGAGAATTTGCATATCTAACAAGTTTCTGGATGATCCTGAGAACCACTTTCAACAACAGGTGAAGGAAAGGCAACCCTTCGGAAAGATGGATGTAGATGCAGGTGGGCTTGTAGGTTTGCCCCAAGGAAACTTAAGTTTCTTAATGTTACTGCTTTTTTTATGATGTAGGCAGGTGAGGGTCTCCATGAGTAGTAGTTGTGGTATTAAGAGAAGTTTGGAGATTGTTAGGTGTTAAATTGCCATCAAATGAGGGTGAAAGAAGAAGTTGACAGTTTTTATTCTACACAAGTTACCTTATTTTCACCTGAAGAAAGATAGCCTTGAATCTTAATTTTGTCATCTAGTGAAAATGCACTGTCTTCTTTTTTGTCACTGGAGACGAATATTCTTCCTGTATGTCTTTGTCCATGTTATTGGTAAAAATATGTCAACAAGAGAGATTCTCGTGAGTATAGCTGTCTTCACACTGTCATCATTAGCACCCTTAGGATAAAATTAATTATATACATGTTAAATCCCTGGTGGCTCAGACGGTAAAGCGTCCGTCTACAATGTGGGAGACCTGGGTTTGATCCCTGGGTCAGGAAGAATCCCTGGAGAAGGAAATGGCAACCCACTCCAGTACTCTTGCCTAGAAAATCCCACGGATGGAGGAGCCTGGTGTCAATGGGGTCGCAAAGAGTCGGACACGACTGAGCAACTTCACTTCACTTGCACCTATGATTGCAAGTGATCTATATGTTAATGTAGTTCTTTTGGTTGCAGGTGAGTGGTTTACACAGTTTATTTCAAATTGTAAATGTATAGTTGGAGAAGCTAAGTAATTAGGAGGCAGCATGGTATAAACCGACTGACCAGAAGCCTTGATTTCAAAGCCAGTCTCGTTTATCTATGAACATCAGTTTCCTCATCTGTAAAACCAGAATGCTAACTGTATCATAACATTTTTAGTCTAAAATGAGATAATAGATATGAAGATTACAGATAAACTTTATGGAACTACATGAATACTGTATGTTGATATGAATGTAAAATCATACCTCTGGATGTGATGCTTATTCTGTAATTGACAAATGTAAAACCAATGCATGAGAGGATCTTTATGATCATAGGATCTACTCAGGCATTCCTTGACTTTGAATGCTTTTTGCATTATATCCTATTCTGTACTGTCTTTAGCTCCCATGCTTTTAGCTATTGTTGGTTTCTTGTTAGATTCACTACCTCCTGCCCTACTTCTACTCTCAAAACAAATAAAGCAAACATGCACAAAAAAAGAAACAATTCCTAAGATTGATAATGTATACCTTAATAAATTGAAGAGAAATAGTATGAGAGCTAATCAGTATCTCCTCCCCTGTGTATTATTAGGCTAGTTTTTAATTAGGGTATATTAATTCCAAAGATGAACATTCTCTTTGTATATGAATATTCATTAAAATACTCTTTACTTCTCATATATACAGAGACTTTTGACAAGTGTACACTATTTTTTTTACACTATTTATTGAACACTTACTCTGTAGTGAAATAGAATTTTGTGTCTTAGATTTATGAGGGAGTGTTCTACCGTTTGCAGAATGCAGAGAAAATAGAATGTTCTTTCTATTCTAGACTGTTAAACAAATAAAAGATTCTTGTTAGACACATATTGCCTGAAAACACAGGCATGCAGTTTATAAGAAAAGGATGTTATCCTTCTGTCACGTTTGGATTCCATATGTGTAAGCTGATCATGCCAGTCATCAGTCATATTAGGTTGAATAATATTTGTTTATTAGAAAGACATTCTCCGTCGATTAACTGTAGTTCAACTGTTCATCTCAGTATGGCTTAAAACCCTTATTCTCTATAGAATAGTTAAGTGGTTACAAACCATAAATAGTATACTCACCAAGCACATGGCAGTTTATTTTGATTAACTTTGTCACATGTTGGTTGTTGGAATTTTACAGTATTAAACAGGCTCATGGAATTATTATTAATGTGAGTTATTAAAGAATGATTTAACATCTTGTTTTTATTTTTCAGAATTTCTGTGATCATTTGAATTTACTAAGTTTTTAGTAAACTAATTCTAAAATGTTCCTCCTTATTTCTTTTTCTTCTGTTAATCTTACAGACTGATTTTAAAGGGTGTGGCAGAAGGTTCTAGACTCGATGAGTTTCCACCGAAATGTCGGAGAAGTCAGGCCAGAGCACAAAAGCAAAGGATGGGAAAAAGTATGCCACACTCAGTTTATTTAATACTTACAAGGGTAAATCATTAGAAACTCAGAAAACCACAGGTGAGTAAAATCAAGTGGCTTTATGTTTTTTGTAATTTTCATGGTTTCATTTTATTACTCTTAAGTGGTAAACTAGAGCTATTGCTGTTAGGATCTAGGCAAACCTGTGTTAAAGCAGCCCTGTTTGTATTGGGCTTTTTATGTACATACATATCTTTGAGGGGATATGAAGTTTTTAAAGTTAAAAGTTTATAAATGTTTTAAAATATGTTTTTTTTTTCCAGTTTGTTGTCAGCAGAAAATAAGTTAAACTATATGGTTCCAAAGGGTTTTTGGTTAATGAGATTAATAGGTATAAAGCTAAAATTATTTTAATCAAGTGTAGTTTATTTACAGTGTTTGTTAATTTGTGCTGTATAGCAAAGTGATTCAGTTATACATATATATACTTTTTTATATTATTTTTCCATTACGATTTATCACAGTATATTGAATACAGAAGGACTTTGTTTATCCATTCTATATGTACTAGTTTGCATTTGCTGATCCCAGACTCCCATTTCACCTACTTCCCCTGGGCAACCACAGGTCGGTCCTATACGTCTGTGAGATTGTTTTATATCATATTTATTGTTTCACGTATGAAGTTTTGAGTTTAAAATCAGTTCCTTTGGAAAAAGTACAAAACAGCACTTTCAGTGTTTTCTTTTTTGTAGTTTATAGAGTTAGTTCATCTGTTAGAATTTTTCAAGCATCTGTTCAGTGACTTGATAGTTAAATTTGAATACAACTTCTACCTTGGGTTATGTTGCAGGTTTGTGGCTTAGTTTTACACTTTTTTTCTTAAAATACTAGAAAATAATAGCTCAAGATTCCCATTAATTCCTATTGTCTTTTGTGTTATTTTAAGAATAAAATAGTTACTAAGAAAGTTGATGTTACTGATCTTTAGTTGCAGCTCGCCATGGATTACAGAGTCTTGGAAAAGTTGGTATTTCTCGGCGTATGCCTCCACCTGCTAACCTCCCAAGCCTCAAAGCAGAAAACAAAGGCAATGATCCTAATGTGAACATTGTACCTAAAGACGGCACAGGATGGGCATCTAAACAAGAGCAACACGAAGAAGAAAAGTAAGTCAGAGTCTACTAAAAAATGAAATCATTCTCCATTCTTTATGTTTGAGTCCCTTCTATGTGCTAGCTGTTATGCTATGTGTCTTACAGATATCATGCCCTTTAAAATGTTTTATATATAGTCAGCTCTTGTGTAATTTTTACTAGGAGTGGGTTTAGTGGCAGTATTTTCAGGTGTCAGAATAGGACAGATGACAGAAATACTGATCACAAGTTTCCTTTTATCGTACACTGTGTTAGGCTCCCTCCTATTCCTCACCAAATCAGGCATTCTCTTTCTATGATTTAAGAGCTGATTCTGTTAAATAATTTCCACAAAGCTTAGAGTTCCTGCCTGTCTCATTGAAACTACCTGATGTACATCATAGGTAATCAAGTAATACTATTTGAATGAATAACGAATTAACAAGAAAACTGGCATGGAATTAGTAATGTCCCTCTTAATCATAATTCATTCAATAAATATTTAGTATTCTGTGTCAAGAATTATGCGGGGTTCTTGGTTTATTGAACGACCAAGCCAAGTAGTGGTAATTTTTGAAAATAAGATAAGAAAATGAGTACTTGATACTTTTTGTCTATAACTGTTACTAAAGCTCTATTCTGGAGAGCTTTATATGATAAATGCTACTACTTGGGTGAAGCTTATCAAAGGCTTATTGTTCTCTACTTCTTAGTTAATAGAATTATTTTGTAGTAGCAAGTCAGTTTTAGGTCTGAGTATACCAGAAATATATTGCATTTCTTAAGTCTGTTAATTGTTTTATTTTTAAGCCTTAACTCATTGCAAGGATTGAATGAAACTGTGAAAGTGAAGTCACTTAGTCGTGTCCAACTCTTCGACCCCATGGATTGTAGTCTACCACACTTCTCCGTCCATGGGATTTTCCAGGCAAGGGTACTAGAGTGGGTTGCCATTTCCTTCTCCAGAGGATCTTCCCGACCCAGGGATTGAACCCAGGTCTCCCACACTGTAGGCAGACGCTTTACCATCTGAGCCACCAGGGATGTCAGTTGAAACTGTAGACCCTTGTAAAACACGTTTTACTCATGGGGACACATCAGTCAGGTTGCTGTGACTTCTTTTGATTAACAGTAATATGTAGCGGTGAACCTGTTGACTGCTGAGGGAGAGCTTGCTTATTAGCCTTAGCTCCTGGCTAATCCCACCAATCCAGACTGTATGTATGCCTATAATGTTATTTCTAATTATAAATGTTTACTTCTTCAAAAGTAATTTTTGGTAGCTATGTTCAATAATGAGTGCTTCTATTTTTTCTCTCTCTCTTCCTTCCCTCTTCCCTTCCTTTCCTTCCAAAATTAAAAACAAAGCTGTCATCTCCTTGGGTTATTCAAGGGTACAAATAAAAGAGGACAAAAATAGCTGTACTTCTTTTAAAGGAATGTTGCAGAGAGAACGCATGGGGGGGTGCATCTGAGTAAATATGTAGCCAAAATCATTTGTATACAGATTTAGCTTAAGTGAAATAATTATTTTGTTTAAACATATAATATCTGAAATAATGGATTCATATTTTTTTAAGAGCACCAGAAGTTCCACCAGCACAACCAAAACCTGGGGTTACAGCTCCCCCAGAAGTAGCACCTGCTCCCAAATCATGGGCCAGTAACAAGCAAGGTGGGCAAGGAGATGGTAAGTAGACATTAGCTGGGGAAACTGGTTAGGCTTGATAGTTACTGAACAGCCATACAGAAGATAAGGGACAAATTAGACTGTTTTGGCAGGGGCAGAGAACACTGTCAGAAGAAATTATTAGACCCTTAAAAAAAAGGATCTTTTAAAAAAATCTTTTGGTCTAGTTAAGTTTCAGTATTAAGACCTATATATGAGCCAGTAATAGGAATCAAAGAAGTAGTCTTTAAGATACCCCAAGCACCACATTACTCTGTCTTTACCCTCTGTAACCAGACAAAATCTTGTGCCTTCAGTTCTGAGACAGAAAATACGCAGACATTAATGTTGATTGCTGTAAACCATATTAATCTCCATCCGTGCCCTTCAACCTTTTCTGTTTCAAGCATGCTACTCCCAGTTTCACGGCAGAGAAGATCTAGGAGAATAGCCATCAAGGACAGTAGCTGTAATACTTCCCTCCCCGCTAGGAATGATGGACTCCCCAACAAAATATAATTTCCCCACTTGCAAATATGTCTGTAAAACATATAGAGAAACCCATCTAGGCCCTCAAGCTAATAAAGTCAGTTCTTTTAATTTATGGAAGTGTAAAATACATAGGCAGGCAGGTAGATAGGCAAATGAGTGAATAGTGAGGTGCCATCAGTATCTCAGCAGTTAAACAAAAACATCATAGCCTCACCATATTTGTAGTGTTGACTCATAAATTCTGTTTTAGTAATGTTGTTTGAACTGGTTCTTAGTGTTATTTATTAGCAAAATAATTTAACTTGTGTTGAAAGTGAAAGGAGTCATAATAAAAGAGAAACAGAAGTGAAACTCTACTTGTTTGCTGCACCAATTTTAATGAGTCTGCCAGAACGATGTCTGGCAGATGCCTTTCTCAGATTTTTGTTTCTCTTCATGGCTGTTCATTAACTTTCCAAAGAATTCTAATTCTAGATAAATTGAAAATTTTATGGATATGAACAGTCATTGCAGTGTGGAATAAATTACCCAAAAAAGGAGAGAGCTCTATCCTGGGAGAGTTTTTGTATTATCTTCAGTATTGTATGTATTTTTTTTTTTAATGCATAGGAATCCAGGTGAATAGTCATTTTCAACAAGAATTTCCCAGCCTACAGGCAGCTGGGGATCAGGAAAAAAAAGAAAAAGAAGCAAATGATGACAATTATGGACCTGGACCCAGTTTACGCCCACCAAGTAAGAATATTTTCTCTTAGTAAAAGTATAGAGTGAGATTATATTTGTGTTCTGTTTTGATATAACCTCCTGCCTGCTGCTGTTATATGTAGTTTGAAAAGGCAGGCAGTAACTAGAGTTGATTGCCACTCAAGTATGGTTTTTACATGAACAGCATCAGTTTAACTTGAGAACTTGTTGGAAGTATGTGTCTTGGGCCTCACACCCAACCTACTAAATCAAAAGTTAGCTTTTTAACAAAATGACTAGGGAACTTACATCAGTATTTGGTTATTTTTACAGTAGTCAACATTTTTATCAAACCTTCCCAATATGCATTGTTTATGTATAAATTATGTCCATTCACTTGCTTTCTGCTAATATTCAGGGATCCCTTGCTTTCTGAATTCAAACTGAGGAGCTAATCAGTTTGAATAGTAAGAGATACTTGTACTATGTGCATTATAAAACATAAACTAAAAATAGAAATGTAAAATCTTTGAGAGATTTTAAAATGTCTAATTAGTTTATTTTTATTTTTAATTATTGTTATGTGGTTGATGAGTTTATATTAGGAATAATAGTGTCAGCTCCACTATTTTCTTGTTTAATTTCTTTTCACCAGTTATCTGTTGCTGTGTAATGTATTTGGCAGCTTAAGATAACAAACTGAACTGGACATTTCAGTCTCTGACGGTTAGGAATCTGGCAGCCACTTAGCTGGGGGTTCTCTCTTCAAAATTACAGTGAAGCCCTCATCTGATGCTGGCCTGACTGGGGCTGCTGTGTCAAGCTCTCTCGTGGCTTGTTTGTGTGTGGGCGGCTCACAACATGACTTCCTCAGAAAAAATAAGGAGGGACAGACAGACATCTCTTACTCAAGATGGAAATCCCCAGGCTTTCATAGCCTGTTTTCAGAGAAGACCGCCAACACATCTGTCTTACTCTACAGGTTGCACAGACCAATCCTGGTACACAGTTGAGTGGACTACATCAGGTGTGAATAGAAGTAGAGACCACTTGAACCAAACAGGGTTTCCTTGTAAAACCAATTATCTGTTTTATCTGGTTACGTGTAGTTGAATCAGGTTACACAGACACTAAATCTGTGTACTTGGGCACATGTAATAGGCAGTAATAGACGAAAAATGAATGAGAGCATGCGTCACTATCAATCCTTTTGGGGGTATAGAACTCCCTTCCCTCAGGACTGCTCTGGTAAAACTGATTTTAATCTCTGTATCAAAAACTGGGGTGCAGTTTGATAGGGAATTGTTAATATTTTCTTCCCCAACCTCAGTGTTTGCTTCTGGAGGTAGCCTCTGAGGTATATCCTCTCTACTTTGGAAGTCACTGCTCTGACTACCTAAACACCTTCAAAGTCTAGATATCTAGTACAGACTAGATTAGACTTTACTGTTCCTTCACTGTGCTTGCTAAAATATTCTTGAAATATGCCTCACTTGGTTGCACTCTGTTACATTTTGAGATTTTCTTTGTTTTCTTATTTTCCTGTCTCTCTTCACACCAGATGTTGCTTGTTGGAGAGATGGTGGTAAATCTGCTAGTTCATCTTTAACATCTGACCAAGATGAAAAGCCTGGCCAGGATGAAAGCACAGCTGGAACATCAGAGCAAAGTGATATCCTCAAAGTGGTAGAAAAGAGGATAGCTTGTGGTCCTCCACAGGCTAAACTGAATGGACAACAGCCTGCCCTTGCTTCGCAGTACAGAGCTATGATGCCTCCTTATGTGAGTATTGTTGGATCAGCAAGGGGCTAAATAAGAGGTTTTTGATCTGGATACCAAGGAAAGAATTGGAATGGGGAAAAGTTTAGGTCTTTATGTTCATTAACATCTAACTAAAAATTAACATTTCCTTTGATTATGAATTTAGGAATCAATCACAGCAGTACCTGAGTTTTACCCTTAATAGGCATCATAGGTATTTTCATATAACATTACATTATTTTAAGATACTGCAAATATTTTTTATACTCAGCATAATTCAAATTAGTGTTACTTATTGAAGTATGCATGTTACCATATCACAAATTTTGTTTTTTAAATATGGTGACAGAATTTTAGTATAAATAATTTCTTAGTAATCCTGTGTTTTCAATTATGCATTTTAAAACATTTTTATGAGATGAGGTCCATAGGATTTATCAGACTGCTAAAGGGGTTGTTCACAGCACAAAAAAGGTTGATACCTGCTTTAGTTCTAAAGTTTTTATTAATATACCTTTAAGTTTATTAATATACCTTTAAGTGTTTTTAAAATCTTTGTATAATGAAATACTTTTAACATTCAAAAATAGAAAGCATGAACTTTCTTCCACCCATATCTGCCATACATCTTCAACAGTTACCAATTTGTGGTACATCTTGTTTCACTTACATTTCTCACCATCTGGGATTACTAAACAAATCCTAGTAGATCATCTCATCCATATATATTTTAGATTAGATTTTAAAAGAGAAAGACTAGGGGGAAATTCACAGTGCCATTATCACACATATATAAAAAAAATTCTTTAAATACTAAATCATTGTTCCAGTTTCCCTGATTATCTCTTAATTAGGATCCAGATACCATCTATTCTTGAGATTGGTTGGTATTTTTCTTAGCAATTTTATTATCTGTGGTTATCTTTTCCTCCATCTCTTATTTTCTTTGGAGCATATCTATTACAGTTTGTTATCCCGTGGAGTTTCTCATAGTCTGGATTTTGCTGATTCTGTCCTTATAGTTTCATTTAATATATATTTCTGAGGGGACTTCCTTGGCAGTTCAGTGGTTCCACACTCCCAGTGCAGGGGGCGCAGGTTTGATCTCTAGTCAGAGAATTAGGTTCCACATGCCACACATTGCACCCCCACCTCAAAAAAAAGAACCTAAGAGTGGCAGGGGAAATTTAATTTTGAAAGTATATATTACTATATATACTTCTGACCCCCGTATTTCCTATAAATTTGTTGCCCTCTTTTTGTTTGCTCTCAGTCTACTGTGAAGTTATATGGCGAGTTACATGTATTCAAGTAAATAAATTTACATTTTATTTAAGCATTCTAAGATAGAGGGAAATAAATTATTAGTACAATTGCTTGTTGAGTATTTTCTTTAATTATTGGGGTGTATAATAAGATCAGTCTTAAATGCTAACCTGACCTTGAGTAATGATTTGTTATCCAAATACTTGTCTCCTGGTATTTTTCAAGTTGTGCTTCCAAGGACCCCTGAATTTCCAGATGTGGGGGTGGGATAAGGGAAGTTAAGAGGGAAGATCAAGTGAGCTCTGTTACCAGTTTCATCAATGAATTTATTCAAATAAAGTGTTTCACTAAACAAACATTTTTTAAAATATTATATATTGAGAAGTTGTTTCTACAGTGTTTTTGAGGCAAATTCCTAAATTTTAAACATTTAACACCACATAAATTAATATCTATGCCTGAGTAATCAGAAAGATCTAATGCAACTTAACCTATGACCATTTGCCTCCAATCATCTACTTGCTAATTTCAGTGTGGAAGTGAGATGGAACCAAAAATTCTCTGGAGTATTCCCCAAACACAAAGCTTCCCCAATTGAGTTTCAGCTGTTGCTTATCTTAATTAACTTTTGCTCCAACCCTGCTTAGAAATTTCTTCTTTACATAGCACAATCATATAAGCATAGCTTTTCTTCAAGTATGAAGTAATTTCCTCATCTAATGGTTTTTTTGTTTTTAAAGAAAAACTAATCTATTTCAGGATATAAATTATGTATTTAAGGTAATACAATTTCATTTTTTTTAAACATAATTTAACCTGGATATGAGAAGAGTAAATAACCAAGCACTGCTTGACATTTCTTCCCTTAGAAACCATAGGATAATTCCCTTGGTATTACTAGTTGTCTTCATAAACTATCTTATAAATTCTCCTAAAGTCAGATTCACAGAGCCAAGTTCCCATGGAGAGCATCATCTTTGGGCCTTTGTATGTAACTACTATCTGTGTAATCACTTGACTCAGAATCCACTTGTGCCCTACCCATAGAAAATCCCTCAATTAGCTGCCTGCCCACTTCCTCCCTCACCTTTCTCTGGTTATGGGCTATCCTTGTATCTGAACTGAGTTCTTTACCAACAAATCTGCTCTCAGTTAATCTACCGAGACCGCATTAGGATGAGGTTTCACGTTGTATCATTTCACATCTTTAAACTTGGTTATGAAAATTGAAGTTTTCTGAGGTGCATGCATGTTGTGTTTGTTATATTTTCAGTTCCATGCACAGTTATTTTTATGAAACTTTTTTAATCAGATAACAAGTTCTTAATATGATGTGTCCTAGTTCTTACCTCTTTGTAATGACTTGGTAGAGGCAATAGTTTTATAAAAGGCTTGTTATTGACAGTTTTATCTATACCAGTAGATAAAATTCTATATTCACAGTGCTATTTAATCATTTCTATGTATTATAATTTCAGGCTTGGGTTAACTTTTTTTTTAATAACTTAGTAGCTAAATTTACCAATTTTTGTTTCCTTTATGCAGATGTTTCAGCAGTATCCTAGGATGGCCTATCCTCCTCTACATGGTCCCATGAGGTTTCCACCTTCTTTATCTGAAACAAACAAGTAAGACTATTAAATGATTAAAGTTTGCAGGGTATATATATATATGTATATATGCTTGTTAAAATTTTCAGTAGGTTGAGTAGATTGTGGGGATTTATTATTCTGTCTTCAAGGTACATTTGTCATCAACAAGTAATTGGTTAACTTTCATCAAGATAGAGCAAAACTACTTTAATCATCTAAAACATTAAGTCACTTGACATAAAATACTGAAAACTGAAAATTGTGGCCCCTGAAATGGATGGCACTTGTTCTCTCTTTGTTCCTTCCATGACGTTGATAACCCCCATTCTTTTTTTTAATTGTAAACCTTGAGCATCCTCCTGAATGATGATTTTCCTTCGAGTTCTTTATTTTCATATGAGTAGTACTCTTAGCCATATAGACTTCTAATGTATATTTGTTGTATTTTAAATGCTTGAAAATTTTGCTGTTAAATATCTACATAAGAAATATCATTATGTATTGTCTTAAATTTGTGTGTTAATCTTACAGTCTCTTCATACACATGTCAGTGCAGAATACTTTGTATATAGTCACGTAGAAAGCATTAATGTTGAATTGAAATTAACTAAATTCCAATCTTTTACTATTTTCCTAATTTAGTATCATTAAAACTTAGTATCCTTTTTCCCTCATAACCTGTCACTGCATAGAGGCCTTCGAGGAAGAGGCCCACCTCCTTCATGGGCCTCTGAGCCTGAACGTCCCTCCATCCTTAGTGCGTCAGAACTGAAGGAGCTTGATAAATTTGATAACCTAGATGCTGAAGCTGACGAAGGTTGGGCAGGTAGGAGACAAGATTAATAAAGCACTTTTAGATTGTATACACTTTGAAACAGTCAGTCTGAATTCTCCTTAATTTAATAGGTGCTCAGATGGAAGTGGATTATACAGAACAGCTGAATTTCAGTGATGATGATGAGCAAGGAAGTAGTAGTCCTAAAGAAAACAGCAGGTAAGTTGTGATATCTGTTACTAATAATAGTGTGAATTTGTTAATGTAACGTGGACCATTTATTTAATTTTATTTTTGCCTGCTCTGGGTCTTTGTTGCTCACAGGCTTTCTCTAGTTGTGTTGAGTAGGGGCTATTCTCTAGTCGTGCAGTGACTTCTCTTTACGGTGGCAGCTTTTGTTGCAGAGCACGGGCTCTGGAGAGTGTGGGCTTCAGTAGTTATGGCCTATGGGCTTAGTTGCCTCTTGGCATGTGAAATCTTCCTGGACATGAGTCCATGTCCCCTGCAGTGGCATTTGGAGTCTTAAGGACTGGACCACCAGGGAAATCCCATAAGAGCCATTTATGCAAAGAGTTTTCATTGATAGGTATTTCCTCCCTGCTTATAGAATTTCTGCGTTCTACTCTGAGGATTTTTACTGAGTGGGAAGGTGATTGATGAGCCAAATTTTCAAAGTATGAATAATCAAGGAATTAGTCTGATGTTTCTAAAGAAATATTTATTTTTAAAAAAGAAGCTGTTTATATGGCTGAGTCCCTAACCCGTTCGCCTAAAACTATCACAGCATTGTTTGTTAATTGGCTATACGCAATACAAAATAAAAAGTTAAAAACTACATAGATGCTTGTCATCTAATGGAGATACTTTGAGAGACAGTATCAGGGATCATTTAAAACTTTTTACTTGCTTGACCTGATCCATATTTATAAAATTGGAGAAAACTTACTTGGGTTACAATAGCTGTTTCAAGTCTTTGATTTTTTAAAACTTAGCAAGGAGCAATAAGTTCTTGGGAAATGGGAGCTTTTCCTCTTTTTTTTTTTTTTAAATATAGGGGCGAGGTCAGGAATATATGGGTCATAAAGCATAAAAATTGGGCTCTTAAACAGGAGCTTGCATATACATATCAGTATAGTTTTTCAGCCATAATGTTGTAATCATTGCTGTTTGATGATCAGCTGTGAGATGCCTGTGATGTGTCATTACTTTTAAATACTACAGCTTGATTGCTCTTTTTCATTAAATCAGAACAAATTAGAGTAAATGAGAATAATTAATTATCTGGAGTATTAGTTGCATTCAGATGAGAGTTTTGGGTGAGAATAATAGAATAATAGAAAATGATGGAATCATATTGTGTGTCAAGTGTGAGTGTCTGTATTTGACAAGTACTCTATTGCAGCTTATATCTTGTGATAATCTGGCCAAGCCCAGGCCCCATCACATTGTAGATAATAGCGTATATTTCTCAAGTGAATAAATTTGCACTGCTCAGTTAAAAAGCCATCTCATTCCTTAATGCATTTTCCCCAAAAACTGTATGAAGGTAATGTCTTTTTTATGTTGAGAAAATGCATTTACTTAACATTTATATTTTGTCCATTCTACTTATTATTTCACTTGGGTTTTGATTCTTCAGTGAGGATCAAGGTTCAAAAGCCTCTGAAAATACTGAAAACCGAAAAGAACCAGATGAAGTTTCCAACACCAAATCATCTTCTCAGATACCTACCCAGCCATCAGTAGCAAAAGGTCCCTATGGGAAAGGACCGCCGTTCAATCAGGTTTGTGGGAATCATGAGATTCTTGTCACTGCAGATAAGGGACAGGGATGAATTAATCTTATAATCATAGAGTTGGAAAAAGACTTAGGAAATGGAAACTATATATTTTTTCTTAAAGAGACATAAACCATAGGTTTATTGCATACCAACGGGAACTATCAATACTATAGTAGCTAAAAATATCGAGTAGAAACTAAAGTTTCACTCTTTTCCTTCTTATAGCAGCTTGGTCAGGTCAGAGTGGAAGGATAAATTGTTTTTCCAAACAAACATACCTGAAGTGCTCCTCAGTTTATTGGATGCTTTGTAAATCCTAGTTAGTATTCATGTGTGAAATTATATATTATCCCAGTAGGGAAATCACACTAGGGAGTAAAGAAATCTATGAAGTCTGAGCTATTTTGAAAAACATTTTTTTTCAAGGAAGCATATGGGCAGTAGATACACTTGATCTTGCTTCTAAAATGTAGTAAGAACTACATTACAATGCGAGAATTTAAAGGGGCTGTCTTCCAGAAAGCCTACTTTAGTAATTCATGGTATACTCAGCATGAATTTGTTGAATTCATACAAAACAAATGGAGGAATGGTGCCTTCAGGGAGGTTAAAAATAAGTAGCTAACAGTGCAGTGACAGAGTGCACATAGTTCTTAGAAACTTCTATGTAAAAGATTTCATAAAAAACATGCTACTTAAAGCAAGAAATAGCCAGTAAAAGGAAAGGAGCAATTCCAAAGGGAAAGGACCAGTTCCTACCAGAGTAGAGAAGTATGAAAGCTTCATCGAGAAAACATGGCCCTGTGAAGAAGTCCCCAGCAGTATGATATTCTAGAGGAGTAAGAGAGCTGTGTAAGAACTAGTAGTGGTCGAGTAGTATATGCTATACCAGAAGTTTAAATTTCATAAGCCATTGGTGAGTCATTGGAAAGTAAATTTGTGAATTCTGGAAAAGCAGGTTTTTTTAAGTAATTTTTAAGTAAAACCTGTATTTTGTGTGACTTTTAACTGACATAATAGGGAATGATGAATGAACGGAGAAATATAGACAATATCTTGATATGTGTGTGTGTGAGATACTGATATATAATAACAAGTGACTAATCCATTCATATCCGGTTCCAGTGTTTTAGATGTTTCTTTTCTTTATATAAACTTAAAAAGTTTAGTCTGCCATTAGGAAAAAAATTCCATAAAAAGAATTGGACCTATATAAATAAAAATTTGAAATTAAAGGCATAATTCTCCACAGCCAGATTACTTGGGCTACAATTCTAGAATTTTTACACTAAGAATCTACTTTTAACAAAGTTATTTTGTGTTTGTAACCTTATTGAAATGCCTGAGTGACTCTATAGAATGTAGTTATATTATAGGGACTGATGTACTTTTATTTTAAAAGGAAAAGAGTAATGATGTTTTACTTTTTACAGTCTTTTGGTCTCACTGAAAAACATTACAGTCAGAAATATTTGAAGTAGATATTTTTTATCTTATTTTGTAAAAATTCTTTTCTTTATAATAGGAACGTGGACCATCATCACACTTGCCACCACCTCCAAAGTTGCTTGCACAGCAGGTAAATCTTAACTAAATGCTTATTAATGGTCTGTAGGTATTATTTGCCCTATTTGTTACAGTGGAAAGGTTCTGTGTTTCTTATTGATAATTTTTATGAAATAGTTATCAACTTTACCTTGTAGCTGCACCTCTTTCTTTAGCCTTTCCCTCTTCCTTCTCAGCTGATTAGCATGCTCCTAATTTTTCTAAGAAAATAAGAAGCACCTGTTCTTCCTAATCAAGTACCTTTCCTGTACTGACTTTTTTTCTATTGTCCTTGTTCCTTAGGACCACCTTTCTACTTGTTCCCTGGATCCCATCTTTGTTTCCTCCCTATATCTCTATTCTCCTTCATGGCAAAATTGTTTTAGTGAGTTCTTTACACTTCCTGCCATCACTTTCTCATTAACCCTCTCCAGTTATACTTTCGTCTCCCAGTATACCTTTGAAAAAATGTTATTATCAAGGTTAGTTATGACTGTTCCATCTTGCCACAGTCAGTTCTCTTGTATTCATTTACTTAATCTCAGCAGCAGTTAGCATAGGTAATCTCTTTGTCCCTCCATCCTTCTAAAATTTTGCTTTTGAGATATCACAGATATTAACAGTTCACAGGCCTTCCTTCCCTGATCACTGTCTTGTGATAGGTGCACATACCATCACCATCATCTGCACTAGTCATTTTCCTTTTAACTGTTGCATGCTCTTTGTAGCATTTCTATACACATACAAGCTAAAACTAAAACATTTAGCAGAAAATGTAGAAGAAAGTCTTTATGAACTTGGGCCAACAAAAACGTCTTGGATGAGACAAAAAAGACATGAATTAGAAGAGATTAATCAGTTTGATTTTTGAAAAACATCTCTAAGGCAAAGAAAAGATATCACAGGAAAAATATTAGCAATTCATCTGACAAGGAACTTACATTGGGCGGTGCGGGGGTGCACGTACGTGTGTTGAAAAACTCTTGCAACTCAACAATGAGACCAAAGAGTCCAACAGAATGATTTGAACATTCATTTCGTAAAGTAAGGTATACAGATGGCTAATAAGCACATGAAAAAATGTTCAATATTTTTAGTTCCCAGCAAAATGAAAACTAAAATCACATGGAAATTTTGTTACACGTCAGAATTTTCAAGGCTGATGGCACCAGATGTTGGCAAGGTATAGAGCAGGTGACACCCTCATACATTGCTGATGAAGCCATAAAACCTGTATTCACTTTGGAAAAGAGTTTGGCAGTTTCTTACAGAGTAAAACACATAGTTGCTATATGACTTGGCAGTTCCATTCCTGGGTATTCATCTAAAGGAAACGAAAACATGCATTTACACAAATACTTAAGCAGGAATGTCTGTAGCTGTCTTATTCCTAGTTAAAAAACTAGAAGCAATCCAAAAGTATGTCTGTCCACAGACAAAACAGTATGCTTCAGATGCCGTAGTATCCAGCAATAGAATTGAGCAAACAGTTGTTGCACACAGTGACTCTAAAACTACTACCCTGAGCACCAGAAGCCAGATACAAAACAACAAAACTTATTGTATCCATTTCTGTGAAATTTTAGGAAAAGCAGGACTACTCTATACTACAGAAGTAGATTACTGGTTGCATGGGGTCAGGGATTCATAAAGAGGACTGACGAAAATGCTCTATATGTTGAATGGGGCAATAGTTACATAAGTTTATCATTTGTCCAAAGTCATCAAACTATACAGTTAAAATATATGCATCACATTTTATGTAAATTATACTTCAGTAAAGTTGCTTTTCAAAACAGTGCTTACCCTGTGAGTTTACAGTGTAAATTAGGTGTGCTTATATAATTACTTTGTTTTTGCAGCTTGTCTTTGAGGTATAGATTAAGTAACAATACCAGAGAGATGGAGCAGTTTTTTTAAGATAGCCCTGTTAGTAAATGGTAGAGTCTGGATTCATGGTTTGGTTGGTTGGTTGGTTGGTTGTAGTATTCAGTCCAGTGTTTTCACCATATCATTGTTTTCTCTTTTGTAGGAATTCTGAATAGTTACATGGCTTTTAAGGTTTCTTCACCCTAGTAGCTATTAAAAATCAGTATTTTTATTTTTATTTATTTATTTTATTTTTTTAAATCAGTATTTTTAAAACACATTTTTAGTTCCTTGATGTTTCAGCTCTTCATGTGCTTTTTTTCATTCTGCTTGTCTTCGCACAGTTGTTGGCATTGATTTTAGACTTTGTAGTAATATGTTTTAGAGCTCATCAGTTGAAAATTAAATCAGTAAAACTCAGTCTCTAAGGTGATTCCCTCTCCACCATGGGCTCCAGATATGAATCTCTCTTTAAACATAGACTTCTCAAAAAAAAAAAAAAGAATTCTCTACCCAGGCTGCTTTCTAGGAGTTTCTTCTCCTTTGGTGTGTCAGCAGCAGCGGTGTCTCTGTGTGCTTCACTTAGCGTCTTTGACTGTCCCCTCTTTGCTTGTAACTGCACCCCAGTCTTGGCTCGTGTGGTGCCATGTTGCATCTCTATGGGCTTCCTTTCCCCTTCTTTAGCATTCCATCCCTCGCAGTTAATAAAGCACTCATATTCTAAATTTCCTTTGTCTCTAGATTTAGATTTTGAAATACTTGTTGTGGCAGCTTCTAATTTTACTCAGCAAATACTGAGTGAGCATTAATGTCTGGCACAATAGACAGGTACATGCTCAGTTAATATTCGATGGCTGGATTAACTATTCTAGAAACTTATCTAGATATACTATTTTCCCCACATTGATTTTGCGTTTAATGTGTATGTTTTTCAGGGAAATTTTCTGATATTCTGTGGAGAATTTTGCTCCTGCTATTTGTCTGTGATATATCCTGTGTTGTCATACTCATCTGAGAATTTATTTTAAAATTTCAGCATCCTCCTCCAGACCGACAGGCAGTACCTGGAAGACCAGGCCCTTTTCCTCCCAAGCAGCAGGTCCCAGATGAAGATGAAATATGGAAGCAAAGAAGAAGGCAGCAGTCAGAACTTTCTGCAGCAGTGGAACGTGCTCGTAAACGGCGTGAAGAGGAAGAGCGAAGAATGGAAGAGCAAAGGAAAGCAGCATGTGCAGAGAAACTTAAACGACTGGATGAAAAGCTTGGCATAGTGGACAAACAGCCCTCTCCAGAGGAGATCAGAGAAAGGGAGCGAGAAAAAGAACGAGAAAAGGAACGGGAACGTGAGAAAGAACTTGAACAAGAGCGGGAGCGAGAGAAGGAGCGGGAAAAAGAAAGGGAAAGGCAACAGGAAAAGGAAAAAGAACTGGAGCGAGAACAGGAAAAACAGAGAGAAATGGAGAAGGAAAGAAAGCAAGAAAAAGAGAAGGAGCTAGAACGGCAGCAAGAAAAGGAAAAAGAACCGCAAAAGACGAAAGAACAGGAAAAGGAATGTGAGTTGGAGAAGAGAGAGAGAGACAAAGTGGACGAAAAAATTGAACACAAAGAACCTACTTCAGAACCTATGGTAGAAAAACCAGAAAGTGAAAACAGCTGTAACAAAGGTATGATAGTCTTGTTTGTCCTTATGTAAGCTTTGCAAAAGGCTTCCTATTAACTTATATTGTGAATGTTGAATGTTTGTGTATTTTTAAAATATGTAACCCAAATAAAAGTAATTGATGTTTTTTGGTTATAGGTTGAATTTTACTGGATACTTTTTTTTTTATTTGAATACTTGAAAATGTGGGGTTCTGTAATTTTTTTATTATGATAAAATTCATGTAGCATAAAATTTTGCATCTTAACCATTTTTTATTAAAATGATATTAAAGGCACTCATAATGAACCATCACTGCCATCTATCTCCAGAACTCCTTTCATCTTGTGAAATCAAGATTCTTTATCTATTAAACAATAACTCCCCAGCCCCTGGGTGGTGATTCCTGTGGGTGTGATTGTAACTGTTGGCAGTGCCTCATGTGGGTGGAATCATATAGTATTTGTCTTTCTGTGACTGACATTTTTGTTTATCATAATGTCCTTAAGTTTCATCAGTTGTAGCGTGAGTGAAGGAAAAAAAAGAAAGGATAGAATTTCCTCCATTTTTAAGTCTACTAATCCATCACGTAAATGCACACACACACCATATTTTGCTTACCCAATCTGTTGATGGACGCTTGGGTCGATTGCATGTTTTACCTATTTTGAATAATATTGATGTGACTGTGAGTGTACAGAGATATCTCTTTGAGACCCTACTTTCATTTCTTTTGAGTCAGGCATACCTCAGAGATGTTGTAGGTTTGTTCCAGACCACAGCAATAAAGCAAGTCATGTGAATTTTTTGATTTCCCAGTGCATATAAAAGTTAGGTTTATACTGTTCTGTAGACTATTAAGTGTACAATAGCATTTTCTTTAGATAAATATATATATATATGTATATATATAGTATGTGCATACCTTAATAATACTTGATTGCTAAAAATGCTAACCATCACTAACCCTTCAGTGAGTCATGATCTTTTCACTGGTCTGGGAGAGTCTTGCATCAGTGTTAATGCTGCTCATGATCCAAGTGGTGGTTGCTGAAGGTTGGAGTGGTAGCTGTGGCAAATGTCTTTAAGATAGCAATGAAGTTTGCTGCGTCAGTTGGCTCTTATTTTACAAATGATTTCTCTATAACATCAATGCTGTTTCATAACTTTATCCACAAAAAATCTTTCAAAATTGGAGTCAGTCCTCTCAAACCCTGCTGACACTTTACCAAGTAAGTTTATGTAATAATAATCTAAATCTTTTGTTGTCTTTTCAACAGTCTTCATAGTCATCCTCAGGAGTAGATTCCATCTCGTAAAACCACTTTCTTCGTTCATCCATTGGAAAGCAGCTTACTGTCTTCACGTTTTTTCATAAGGTTGCAGCAATTCAGTTGTATCTTGGCTCCACTTCAGATTCTAGCTCTCTTGCGGTTTCTACCACATCTGCAGTTACTTCCTCCACTGCAGTCTTGAACCCCTCAAAATTGTCCAATACTAAGTTGAATAAAAGTAGCAAAAGGAGGCACCCTTGTCTTCTTCCTGATCTTGGAGAAAAACTCAGCCTGTCAACACTGAGTGTGGTGTTAGCTGTGAGTTTCTGATAAGTGAATTTTATTATGTTGAAGTAGTTTCCTTCTGTCCGTAGTTTGAGTATTTTTATCATAAAAATGTGTTGAATTTTGTCAAAAATCCTTTTCTGTATTAATTTTGATGATCATGTTATTTTCCCTTCATTCTGTCAATGTGTAGTATATTGGTCAATTTGTATATATTGAACCTTCCTTGCATCCTAGGAATATATCCCACTTGGTAATGGTAATTAGTATACTTTCAGTATGTTGCTAAATTCTGTTTTCTAGTATTTTATTGAGAATTTTTGCATCAGTGTTCATAAGAGATATTTGTATTTATCTGCAGTTTTCTTGTGTCCTTGTTTGGCTTTGGTATCATGGTGATGCTGGTCTTGTAAATTAATTAGGAAGTGTTCCCTCCTCTTTTGTTTTTGGAAGTTTGAGAAGAATTGATGTTAGTTTTTTTAAATGTTTGGTGGAATTCATCAGTGAAGCCATGAGGTCCAGGATTTGACTTTGCTGCAAGATTTTTGATTGCCAAGTCAATCTCCTGACTAGTTTAAAAAGTCTGTTCATATTTTATGTTTCTTTGTGAATTTTAGTGTTGGTAGATGTTTTTGTTTGGGAGACTGTACATTTCATCTAGGTTATCCAGTTCATTGGTGTACAGTTGTTCATAGTTCTCTCATAACCCTTTTTATTTCTGTATAATTGGTAGTAATTTCCCATTTTCATTTCTAATTTTAGTAATTTGTGTCTTTTTTCCCCTTAGTTTACTGTCCCAGCTAAATATTTGTCAATTTTGTAGAGCTTGTCAAAGAACCAACTTTTGTTTTCATTGATTTTTCTCTATTTTTCTGTTCTCTATTTTATTGATCTCTGCTGTGAATTTTATTTCCTTCTGGTACCTTGGGTTTGGTTCTTATTCTCATTCCTTAAGTCATAACTCTAGGTTATTGATTTTCAGAGCTTTCCTGTTCTTCTTTAACCATTTATAGCTATAAATTCCCCCCTTTACTTTTCCTGTATCCTGTAAGTTTTTGTATGTTGTGTTTTTGTTTACATTCATCTCTTAGGTATTTTCCAACTTCCCTTGCACTTACTTTTTTAATTTTTTTGGTTGTTTAAGAGTGTTATTTAATTTCTTAGAGAAGGAAGTTATTTAATTTCCACAAATTTATGAATATTCCTACTTCTCTAGTGGTTTTTAACTTCTTTCCATCTTGGTTAGAGAAAAAACTTTCTATATCTGTCTTTTGAGCTCTTTTGAGAGTTAATTTGGGTCCTAACACCGTCTGTTCTGAAAATGTCCTTGAAAAGAATGTGCTGTTTTTGAGTAGAGTGTTCTGTATGTGTCTGTGAATGTAGTTGGTTTGGTGGTGGTTTAGTCACTAAGTCGTGTCTGACTCTTTTGACCCCATGAACTGTAGCCTCTCAGGCTCCTCTGTCCATGGGATTCTCCAGGCAAGAATACTGGAGTGGGTTGCCATTTCCTTCTCCAGGGGATCTTCCCGACCTGGGAATCAAACCTGGGTCTCCTGCATTGTAGGCAG
This sequence comes from Oryx dammah, assembly GCF_014754425.2. Lineage (NCBI taxonomy): Eukaryota > Metazoa > Chordata > Mammalia > Artiodactyla > Bovidae > Oryx > Oryx dammah. The sequence goes on along the minus strand of NW_024070205.1, from coordinate 41,494,605 downwards.
ATTCTTTACCAACTGAGCTACGAGGGAAGTCCAGAGTTGGTCTAGTTGGTTTATTAAGTCCTTTTTCCTTACTTCTGTGTGGCTGTTCTATTCATCATTGAGATGGGGTTGTTGAAGCCTCTGAATGTACAAGTATGTATCCCCCAGTATTTTGCATCATAGTTTTTTTGATGGTCCTGTTACTAGGTGTGTAAATGTTTATTAATGTTGTGTCTTGCTGTATTGAACCTTTTATTAGTATTTAATGACCTTCTTTGTCTCTTGTAAAACTTTGATTAAGTCAGTTTTATCTCAATGTAGCCACCCTGCTCTCTTTTGGTTACTATTTCCATGGAGTATGTTTTCATTTTCAGTTTATTTGTATCTTTGGATCTAAAGTGAGTTTATTGTAGATATCATATAGTTAGATGACCTTCAATTCTATTTTGTCAGCAAAATAGTATGGGCTTCATACTTACATGCTGATTCTTTTACTCTTTTATGATTCCACAGGATTTAACTATATGAAATCTCCTTTGTTTATACATGGGTTAATACCTCTAAAATTTAAGTTGAATAGAGCTTAATGGGAATTTTGGATTGTCGTAATTAAACGACTGCTCTGTTCATAATTTCATATTTGTTTTTCTACCAGCTTGGATATATAAAAGCTTTCATAGGTTACCTATATGCTTACCAGAATGCTTCCCCTTCCCCCCTCCCCCCCCAAAAAAAAAAAACTTTGCTGGACTTCCCTGGTGGTCCAGTGGTTAATACTCTGTGCTTCCATCACAGGAGGCATGGGTTCATACCTGTTGATGTGTGGCACCACACCCCCTCCACCCCCCAAAAAAAGCTATTTCTTTGCTAGCTATAATCAGCTGATGTGTTCTTCCCAAAATTGGATCAGAAACTCTAATTAATAGAACCATGCTCCAAAATTAACATTTGGTCTTAGTAGAGTTAACAGTGATTTAAAATAGAGTTTTATTTCAGTACATTTCTGTTACGGAAATACTGAAAATTTTTTACTGTAAAACCCATGCTGTTTCTATAAGACAATGTTATTTGAAGTTATAAAGCTATTTAAAATTTTCCTTTAAGTTTTTAATCTGTATTCTAAGTTGCCTTCAAATGTGGTCCTTAATGTCACTATAAAGAGAAATAAGAGTGTTTTATCTCAACTTTTTTAAAAAATAAGATATAGTCCGTGCAGATTGTTGAGTTACCAAATTGCACAGATTTCTTATATTAAGCAGTCTAGAGATAATTTGATGTTGATTATGGGCTTTTATTATGTATCCTAAGCACTTAGCTCAAAACACTTAAAAAAGGTAAAGCAAAATTTCTCACCACAGAAATGAAAAATACTTTTATACTTTGATGAATTCTGAAAGAACAATCTTAGAGAATTTTATTCGCAGTTAATGAGAAAAAACCATGAATTAGAAACAAGGAAATTCATTTTAGTCATAGTTTTGCAAGCAAATACATGTATTGACCCTGATTAATTTACTGTCAACAGCGACTATATATTGTACATGAACTAATTTTGGTTTTGTTTTTAGTGATCATTATTTGGTGGCACTTATATTTTCATTCACATTTTATATGTCCTCTGATGGCAATTTAACTTTAGCTGGGTTTACCAGTAACATATACCCATTGTATTTTTAAATGTTGCACCATCTTGGCTGTCTTTTCCCTCTAATATTTTATAAATTTTAAAACATTTTTAATATTGAATGTAATACAAAGTGTGACTTTTGATTCTTTACTGCATGGTTTTACATTGGCTTTACATGAGCTTTCCCCTTAAAATTCACCTCTGATTCTCTGAGAAAAGAATTTATAACATAACATGGCTTTGTAGTTGTAACAAATGTCATTTTCTAGAATGAATATAACTCTGGTTTTCTTTGGGATGAGAACTTTTTTTGGTTGAGGGAATGTGTATGGTTCCTCTTTTTGTGTATCATAATTGATACCCTTTACATAGAACAATGATTTATATATTTGAAGATATTGGTGATCATTTGGTTGTCATGATCATTCACTTTATGATCATTAAAATGAATGATCATAGTTTAGATTCATTAGTTTTCTCTATAGATAATTCTCTAATCAAAAAAATTTTATAAACCAACATGTTCTATTTTAAGTATTTATAGGCCATTCTTGTTTTCATCTAAATGCTAGTGAACCACAAGTAAATGTTGACAGCAGTGTTAACATTTATTGAAACAGTGAAAAATAGAATTTGAAATGGTTTATTATCACAAAATATCAAATACAGACTTTTGCATGATAAAGCATCTGGGCATGTGAGTTCTATCTTAAGAATCCAGCTTTGAGAAAATCAGGTTTTGTTAAACTAAGGTTACCTCATTCAATTGATGGTTACCAATATTAAAGTACAAAATGGTGTTTTGGAGTAAGGATACTTTCTTCCTGATTAACTTTTAAAATATGTCTGATTATTTCACTCCAGTATGAACAGCATGTATTAATATTAAGTGTCAGAGATGAGTATAATTATCTTTCACCTTTTCTTTGGACAGAGGATGACCCAGTTTTCACTAGACAAGATAGCAATCGCAGTGAAAAGGAGACCACGCAGGTAGCACATGAAACAGAACCAGAATCAGGGTCTCAGCCTCGGCCTGCTGTATTATCTGGCTATTTTAAACAGTTTCAGAAGTCTTTACCACCACGATTCCAGCGGCAGCAGGTAACAATAAAAACATTTTATCTTGTACGTGTGATTTGAAAGGTTTATTGTGCAGTAGTATGAGAAATAATTTAACATAAAATTCAAAATACCAAAACATACAAATTACCTCTGAAAAGTTTGCTTCTTTTAAATTAGTAAAAGTTTGCTGATATGGGCTTTATACGTTCCTTTTTTTCTTATGCCTCATCTTCCTTTCTAGGAAATGGTTTCTTGCAGTGTAATTGATGAGTGATTAGTTGCTGAAATATAAGGCAGAATGTCATAACTGAACCTTTGTTCTCTTGTCTTGCCATCTCTCACTGGCAAATGTGTTTTGAGTTCTTTTCCCTCAGGGTTTCAAAAAAGCCTGTTTTCCAATATGATTGGTTGTATTAATTTATCACATGGAACTAAAGGCTCAAAATGTGAGATCCTGCCTATTTTTTCAGGAACAGATGAAGCAGCAGCAGTGGCAGCAGCAGCAACAGCAAGGTGTGCTTCCACAAACAGTTCCTTCTCAGCCATCCAGCAGTGCTGTCCCTCCACCACCACATAGACCTCTTTACCAGCCCATGCAGCCTCACCCCCAGCATTTGGCTTCCATGGGTTTTGATCCAAGGTGGCTCATGATGCAGTCATACATGGATCCTCGGATGATATCAGGTAGACCTGCTATGGATATTCCACCCATTCATCCTGGTAAGTTGATATTGGCATTGTCTCCTGGCTTACTTGCAATTGTGCAAGTTTAGAGTTTTTCATTTTCCCCACAATTTTAATCTTACTTCCTTTGAGAGTTAAAATCTAGTAAGAACTTATATAGGACTTCTTAGTCATAAAATGATTATCTTCTTTGAGCACAGAGTAGTTAAATTCCAATTACTGTACCTACAGTATGGTAAGACCAAAATACTGTACTTTCTGTTTTGTGAATATTATTTCAAAAATTTCAGATGGAAAATTACTGTCTTAGTTATAACATCTATTGTTTGCTTCATTGTTTTCATTCTTTCAGGTGTTTCAGCATTTAATTTTATCCATATGTTATATATTACAGCTATTTTTTCTGTCATTTACCAGCCTACCACCTGAATTTCCTAATAGGTTAGCTAAAAACAAATAGCTGTGTTTATCAGAATAAATTCAGATAATCCAGTACTAAGATGGTATAGAGGAAAATTTAGAGGTGATAAAAATACGATCAAGAATTACATCTTGATTTTTTTAAATTTATACTGAAAAATTTTTAATTTATTTATTTTAGTTGGAAGCTAATTACTTAACAATATTGTAGTGGTTTTTGCCATATGTTGATATGAATCAGCCATGGGTTTACATGTGTTTCCCATCCTGAACCCTTCTCCCACCCTTCCCATCCTGTCCCTCTGGGTCATCCCAGTACACCAGCCCTGAGCACCCTGTCTCATGCGTTGAACCTGGACTGGCGATCTGTTTCATATAGAATAGCATTGAAACATGTATATTATCATATATGAAAACTTTAAATTTAAGAGACATAATGTATGGCATACTGATCAACTAATTAAATTAATAGAATTTTCTATGGAAAATGTTTTTCTGAAAATTCATCACTTGGTATAATTCTCCAAATGTTTAACATGAGTCATGGTACTTGTTATCTGATTTTTATAGGCATTACCTTTTCTTTCCTTTAAAGTAAAATAGACTGTTCTTACGGTTTTGCTTGTGTTGCTTCCTGGGTTTTTAAATCTGTTTATTTAACAGCAACAATAAAAATCTCATTCACAGAAAAATTCAATTTTCACTGATGATTTTTTGAGTTAATCAGTTTTACTTGCCAAAACTATTTCTTTAAATATAGAGATGTCCAAATAGTAATTAAGTATTAACCTGGATACTGTGTCTATAATGATTCTGTTTCCTTTGTTTTCTCCCCGCACCCCCATCTTTTTCTGATCTTTTGTGTAGGAATGATTCCTCCTAAGCCATTAATGAGACGAGATCAGATGGAAGGGTCACCAAACAATTCTGAGTCATTTGAGCATTTGGCTCGCTCTGCAAGAGATCATGCGATTTCGCTCTCTGAGCCTCGAATGATGTGGGGGTCAGATCCCTATCCTCATACTGAGCCTCAGCAGGCCACCACTCCCAAAGCAACAGAAGAACCTGAGGATATAAGGTAATTATTAAAGTCATTAGCAAGCCAATAGAATATTGTGGGGAAATGAAAACTGCATAGTCTCCCTGGAGATCATTCTGACTTAGGACTGAGCCACAGATCTGATTTTCTCCCATTTAATATGCCTTATTTCATTCTAGGATGTATTTTCCTTTTCCTGGCATTTAGTATTGATTGATTAGGGCATTTTGTAACATAGTTATTTCTGTACGTTTATTTAAATACTGAAATTTAGTGGTAGCTGTCAAAATTGTCAAGATAGTCTGGCTAACGTGTTGATATAATTCTTCCACTTATTTAGAAATGTTAGACATTTAATTATCAATATCTTACGGAAATTTTCTGAGGTCAAGTTAAGGATAAACACTAATTTACAGTTACTTTGAAGTATCAGACAATTGGTGATCTTCGGTAATTTATAATGATGTTAGAGCTTTTGCCCTTTCAAGGAATTTGTTTTATGATGTTTTAAAATTCTGATTCATTGGGAAAGATGGACCTACTCTAGTGCACTCTGGTTATAAGTGAAAATTACCAGTTTTGATAGATAACTTTCACATAAGCATGGTCTAAACTTCTTTTTCTTAACGACTGAGTTTCATTTCTTTTTAATTGAGGAGAGTAGAAACATAACACACTATCTACCCTCCTGTCCAATTTTTAAGCATATAGTACAGTGTTGATGACTGTGAGCATGACATCGATGACAGATCTCTAACTTTTTCATCTTGCACAACCAAAATTTTTTACCCATTTAATCACAACTCATTTCCTCCTAGTCCCTGGTAATTACTTCTTTATGGACTAGTTTTATTATATTAATAGTTTATATAAGTGGGATCATACAGTATTTGTTCTTCTGTGACTGGTTTATTTCACATAGGGTAATCTCCTCATCTATGATGTAGCATATAGCAGGATTTTCTTTCTTTAAACAACATGCTATTTGTATGCATATATATGTTCTTATCCCATTCATCTGCAGTAGACATTTAGGTTGTTTCGATCTCTTGGCTCTTACGAATAATGTTGCACTGAACTTTTTGTAGAGACATAAGGTTCTTTATGATTAGGACCCATTTTTTGTTTTTAAATTGGAGGGATTATTTTGCTGTACATGTACACGTGAAAAAGATTTTTTGCTGTGATGGCTATTATTTCTTTGAATTCTCATTATCGTAGGCCTGAAGCTCCATTGGATCAGGAACAGATAACTGCTGCTTATCCTGTAGAACATGGTCAGTTAGAGGCTCATCCAAAACCAGACTTTGTCAGAGAATCAAGTGAGACAGACGTACAGAAGTTTTTAAGCAGATCAGTAGAAGACATTAGACCTCGTCATACTGACGCAAATAGTCAGTCTACTTGTTTTGATGTACCTGATCAAAAGACTATAGCCACTCCTCAAGAAGAGCGAATTTCAGCTGGAGAAAGTCAGCCTGCCCGGAAAAGAAGTGTTTGCCATGGATCTAACCATACTCAAAAATCAGAGGAGCTGAGGAATGAGCCATCTGCAAGCATTCCTAAAGTAACTAGCAGAGGTATTGATTCAAAAGAACCAGTAGAAAGGCCAGAAGAAAAACCAAAAAAAGAGGGCTTTATCCGATCTTCTGATGGACCAAAACCTGAGAAATTGTATAAATCTAAATCGGAAACTCGTTGGGGCCCAAGGCCTAGTTCCAACAGAAGAGAAGAAGGTAACGACAGGCCTGTGAGAAGATCAGGTCCTATTAAAAAACCTATACTTAGAGATATGAAAGAAGAACGGGAGCAAAGGAAGGAGAAAGAAGGAGAAAAGGGAGAAAAAGGAGAAAAGGTCACTGAAAAAGTGGTGAAACCTGAAAAGACAGAAAAGAAAGAAGCTCTTCCTCCACCACCCGCACCACCTGCAGCACCAGTTCAGCCACAGTCGGTTCCACCACAGCCTCAACCAGAACCAGAAAAACTTCCTTCAGTAGAAACTTCGCCTTCAACTTTGGTACAAAAGCCACCTCAAGATACCGAGAAGCCTTTGGAATCTGTAAGTAGTGTTGAGGTAGAGCCTGCAGTTAAAACCGTAAACCAACAAACTGTCACAGCACCAACAGTCAAGGAAGAAAAGCAACCTGAGAAAGTCATCAGCAAAGACCTTGTTACAGAGAGAACTCGACCAGATTCAAGACCAACAGCTAAAAAAGAATCTACTTTACCCCCTAGGACCTACTGGAAAGAAGCTAGAGATAGAGATTGGTTTCCAGATCAGGGATACAGAGGTCGAGGCCGAGGTGAATATTACTCCAGAGGGCGAAGCTACAGAGGCTCTTACGGAGGGCGTGGCAGGGGTGGCAGAGGGCACACTCGAGATTATCCTCAGTACAGAGACAGCAAGCCACGAGCAGAGCACCTGGCCCCAGGGCCCCTCAGGCAGCGAGAAGAAAGTGAGACACGGAGTGAGAGCTCGGACTTTGAAGTTGTTCCCAAGAGAAGACGGCAGCGAGGTTCAGAGACTGACACAGACAGTGAAATTCATGAGAGCGCGAGTGACAGGGATAGCTTGAGCAAGAGTAAGCTCCCCAAAAGAGAGGAGCGGCCTGAGAGCAGAAAGCCGGGAAAGCCTCAGTCTTCTTTCAAGCCCGAAAATCATGTCCGAATAGATGGTAGACCTCTAGAAAAACCTTTTGTAAGGGATGATGATAAACCTAAACCAGGCTTCCTTCCTAAAGGAGAGCCTACAAGGCGAGGCAGAGGGGGAACATTCAGACGTGGTGGAAGAGATCCTGGAGGTCGCCCATCACGCCCTTCTACCTTACGAAGACCTGCTTATCGGGATAATCAGTGGAACCCAAGGCAGACAGAAGCTCCTAAACCAGACAATGGGGAGCCACCAAGGAGACATGAGCAGTTTATCCCTATCCCAGCAGATAAACGGCCTCCAAAATTTGAACGAAAATTTGACCCAGCTAGAGAGAGGCCCCGAAGGCAGCGTCCTACGCGACCACCAAGGCAAGATAAACCTCCCCGATTTAGACGACTAAGGGAGAGGGAGGCTGCTTCAAAAACCAATGAGGTGGCAGTGCCCACAAATGGCACAGTTAATAATGTCGTTCAGGAACCAGTTAATACTGCTGGGGATATTTCTGGGAATAAGACACCAGACTTATCTAACCAGAACTCTTCAGATCAGGCAAATGAAGAATGGGAAACAGCCTCTGAAAGCAGTGATTTCAATGAGAGGCGTGAGAGGGATGAAAAAAAAAATGCTGATTTGAATGCACAATTGGTGGTAAAGACAGGAGAGAATGTTGTACCTCCAAAGAGGGAAATAGCAAAGAGAAGTTTTTCTAGTCAGCGACCTGGCATAGATCGCCAGAATCGGCGTGGTAACAATGGTCCACCCAAATCTGGAAGGAATTTTTCAGGTCCTAGGAATGAAAGGAGAAGTGGCCCACCATCAAAAAGTGGAAAGCGAGGGTGAGTATTTTATGTTACATATAATTACTTTTGCATCTTTTGGCGGGGGAGGATGTGGGGCATGCTACTCAGCTTGTGGGATCTTAATTCCCCAGCCAGGAATTGAACCTAGGCACTTGGCAGTGGAAGCACAGAGAAACTGAAACTATACTTCTTGGTTGAACTGTGCAAAGGCACCACTGTATAGAGGATCAAGACATTCTTGTCCTGTAGGTTTTTTTTTTCTGTTCTAAAAGTGTAAGAGTGCTTGAGAAAGAGGTTAGTGGATCACAAAAGTTGTTGCCTATTGTTATGTTCAGTTCAGTCGCTCAGTCATGTCCGACTCTTTGCGACCTCATGAATCGCAGCACGCCAGGCCTCCCTGTCCATTACCAACTCCTGGAGTTCACTCAGAGTCATGTCCATTGAGTCAGTGATGCCATCCAGCCATCTCATCCTCTGTCGTTCTGTTTTCCTCCTTCCCCCAATCCCTCCCAGCATCAGAGTCTTTTCCAATGAGTCGACTCTTCGCACGAGATGGCCAAAGTACTGGAGTTTCAGCTTTAACATCATTCCTTCCAAAGAACACCTAGGACTGATCTCCTTTAGGATGGACTGGTTGGATCTCCCTGCAGTCCAAGGGACTCTCAAGAGTCTTCTCCAGCACCACAGTTCAGAAGCATCAATTCTTTGGTGCTCAGCTTTCTTCACAGTCCAACTCTCACATCCATACATGACCACTGGAAAAACCATAGCCTTGACTAGACAGACCTTTGTTGGCAAAGTAATGTCTCTGCTTTTGAATATGCTATCTAGGTTGGTCACAACTTTCCTTCCAAGTAGTAAGCGTCTTTTAATTTCATGGCTGCAGTCACCATCTGCAGTGATTTTGGAGCCCCCCAAAATAAAGTCTGACACTGTTTCCACTGTTTCCCCATCTATTTCCCATGAAGTGATGGGACCAGATGCCATGATCTTTGTTTTCTGAATGTTGAGTTTTAAGCCAACTTTTTCACTCTCCTCTTTCACTTTCATCAAGAGGCTTTTTAGTTTCTCTTCACTTTCTGCCATTAGGGTGATGTCATCTGCATATCTGAGGTGATTGATATTTCTCCCAGCAATCTGGATTCCAGCTTGTGCTTCTTCCAGTCCAGCGTTTCTCATGATGTACTCTGCATCGAAGTTAAATAAACAGGGTGAGAGTATACAGCCTTGATGTACTCCTTTTCCTATTTGGAACCAGTCTGTTGTTCCATGTCCAGTTCTAACTGTTGATTCCTGACCTGCATATAGGTTTCTCAAGAGGCAGGTCAGGTGGTCTGGTATTCCCATCTCTTTGAGAATTTTCCACAGTTGATTGTGATCCACACAGTCAAAGGCTTTGGCATAGTCAATAAAGCAGAAATAGATGTTTTTCTGGAACTCTCTTGTTTTTTCGATGATCCAGTGGATGTTGGCAATTTGGTCTCTGGTTCCTCTGCCTTTTCTAAAACCAGCTTGAACATCTGGAAGTTCATGTACATCTCCTAAAAGAGTCCTGTTAAAAATTTGTAGCTTTGGGAAAATCGACACACCCAAGGACAGGACGTATACAATGTCTGCCATTTGGGAGATCATCTTACTGATGATGAGTAGCCTGCCTTTCTTGATTTCTCTCTGGAAAACTGTGGGGCTCACAGGTGTCCTCTGGGACTTAAATTAGTATGTTGTAATCATATTCAGTACCTCTGTACTGGTTTCTAGAGAGTGAATGTTGAAACTTAAGGATACATTATGTTCCCCTCTCAAGTTGCAAACCTACAGTAAACCATCTAGCTTACAGAGAGGCTTAGAAAGCAAAGTCCTGCCCCACCACCAGGGCCACCAGTAACAAATAGCATGACATTGGTGTTTTTAAAAGAATTTTTCTCAACTGTGCTAAATTTGGTCTGTTCTTTTTAAATATTAAAATGTTGGTTATAGTAAATTTTTTTTAGTACTAAAAAAAATTATAAAGTAGCATTATTTCTAGTTTTAAATCTAGGCTCTGGTACTTCTGTTTGTATAAATTCTCTCCTTCCTCACCAGTAAAATGAGGAGAAAGCAGTAGAACTTTAAAAATGTGTGAAGATTCAGTGACATGATATTTACGAAACAGCGTAACACCTAGTATATAGTCAGCAACTATTATTATGGTGTACCCGTTTAAAAAAAAAAAAACAAATTCCCAGATTTGCTGCCTGAGCTGATAAGAAATTTATTCAGACAAAATATTATCTTAATCTGTACTGGTTAGATACACTTAGCATGTCAGGTTACTATATCAGTCAGTAAAAAATATTTTCACTTCCTGATAATTTAGAAAAAGTTCCAGGAAAGTAATACTACCAGTTGTGTTTATTGAGTACCAGTTTATCACAGAATTTAAACCTCTCTTTAAAAGTCAGAAGAATAGGATAATATATATAGTTACATTAACAATGTAGTTGTTGACTATAACCAAGCTATTCGAATTTCAAGTAGTAATACTCAAGGTTTCAGCTACTTTAGCAAGTCTTTTGTACCATATAGATGGTAGCAACCTGAACCTGCAGACAGCAGTTACAGGCTATAGAGTAATGTTTTCTAAGTGTCACATGTAGAAGAAAAGAATTCATAGCTCACATGTTTGAGATCATGGTTTTTGTCAGGCTCTTGATAAGCTTTTATCTTGAGTAATACTATAGATTGAGCTGAAAGTGAATTGCTAAGCCCATTTTTCATGGTGTATGTTCTTGAAGTTTTTATAAAATGAACCCAAGAAAAGAATTTGTTAACAGGAAAAAACCCTATAGAAATACTTTTGGTTTGTGAAGTGAATTGTTTCCATATTAAAACTGGTTTTTAAAATGTTTATATATATATGTATGTATATGTATAAATCTGATTGAACTTTTAAAACAAAGACTTGTAAGCGTAGAATTCTTTACACTTTTTTTTCATATACCACCCTCTTGTGGAGAAGATCCACCATTGAATACTTTGGACTAGCTTAGATCACAGAAATTTTCTGCTATGAACAGTGTCGATTAGCTCATTTATAAACATAATGAACACAGTAAGAATAGACACAGTAAGAACCTTCCGGGAATAATTAGAATTCTAGAATTTAATTGCTGGAAAGAACTCCGAGGAACTAGTCTTATTTCCTTTATTGGGAAGCTCCATCTTAGTAAAGTTGTACCCAACAGAAATCACTGAGGCATTTCTATCCAACTGTTATTTCTTCTTAGATTGAACTTTAGAAACTGCCACTAAGGGCATTTTTCTTTTGATCAAGGATATGGAGACAGTGGTCTTCCCAGGTTGTTCAGTGGTAAAGAATTCACCTGCCAATGCAGGAGATGCAAGTGACACAGGTTTGATCCCTGGTTTGGGAAGTAGAAAATGGCAACCCACTCCAGTATTCTTGCCTGGAAAATTCCATGGACAGGTGAGCCTGACGGGCTACGGTCTGTGGAGTCAAAAAAGAGTCGGTTATGACTGAGCAGCTAAGCCACATGCCACACACACATGTGGAGCTAGTAATAAAATCTCAGATGATTATTTTGTAGGCCATTTGATGACCAGTCGGCAGGCACCAGTGGTGCTGATCCTATCAATGGCAGCTCTGCACACCATCAAGAAGGAGCACCTAATGGTACAGGGCAAAAGAACTCCAAAGATTCTACTGGGAAAAAAAGAGAAGACCCCAAACCAGGCCCTAAAAAACCCAAAGAGAAGGTGGATGCGCTGTCACAGTTTGATCTCAACAACTATGCAAGTGCGTTTCAGATCAGCTTTGTCTGTCTATCTGTTGTCTGTCTGTCCATCTGTTACATTTAAGTAGATACTATAAATAAATAAGGCATCAGAAAAAGAAAGTTGGACTTCAAGGTAAAGGTAGAGACTGATGATGATGATGATGATAGAGCTTTAACTGAAATAACAGCAACTTTTACCATACCTGTGAGTGCTTGATAAAATTCTTGTTAAAGATAATCCACAGTTTCAGTTTTCTTAAGAAAGTAAATTAACCACTCTTCCTTGCTAAACAGATGTGGGGGGACGCACAGAAAACTAAATGAAGATGCTTTGTATATATGCTGTGTTTGAAAAGAGAGAAGTGTTAACCTCAATGAATTATGACCTTGAGAAAATTGGTATCTAGGATATGGTAAACAGAGAATAAATAATAGGATGGGAGGTAGTGTTGCTGTGGATAAATACTTTCAGAAAGCCATGGAGTGATAGGATGTCAAATGTGAAGGATAACACAGCCAGAAGGAAAGATATGATGAAGACGTTAACAAGGAATCTCTAAGAGTAGACACTTAATACAGATGAATATTGGTATTTCCCATTCATTCAGATGAGACTTAAGCTCGAAATACTGAATAAGATTGAGAGATTTACTAAGTTGAGACTAGATAGTAGTATGGGAAACTGGTCAGGTACTGTTGTTATTGCATATTAGAGATATTGACAAGAGTTTTCTTTCATCTAGTTAATGGTGGCTCATATTCCCTGGTGGCTCAGATGGTAAAGCGTCTGCCTGCTATGCAGGAGACCTGGGTTTGATCCCTGGGTCAGGAAGATTCCCTGGAGAAGGAAATGGCAACCCACTCCAGTACTCTTGCCTGGAAAATCCCATGGACGGAGGAGATTGGTGCAGGCTGCTGTCCATGGGGTCATAAAGAGTCGGGTACGACTGAGCAACTTCACTTTCACTTTCTATACATATTCAATTTGATTTGGGCCCAGGATCTTGACATTATTATTTATAGACCAGCTATTTTCAAAACAGGGTCTTCAGACCATCAACATTACCTGGAAGTTTGTGAGAAAAATAAAATCTTGGGCCCTACCCCAGGTCTGCTGAATCAGAAACTCCTGGCATGTAAAGCAATCTGTGTTTTAACAAGTTCTCCAGGGGTTTCTAATTCCATTGCATGCAAACTTGAGAGCTAATTCTAGACTATCATTTTAGGATCCATGTGGAAAAGAAAGAATCTTAACTGTATGTTTTAAGAATTTTTAGATTCTTTAGAACTGTGGTTCTTAATAGGGATGATTCTGTACCCCAGGGGCATGTGACAATTTCTAGAGACATTTTTGGTGTTGCAGCTGGTGGCTAGATGTTACTGCCATTTTTATATATGTATATATTTTTCAGCCTCAGGCCTTAGCTACAGCACATGGGCTTCTCTCAGGTTGTGGTACATGGTCTCTAGAGCTCGAGGTCTCAGTAGTTGGTGGTGCATAGGCTTAGTTGCTCCTTGACATGTGGGATATTAGTTCTGTGACCAGGGATTGAACCACGTCCCCTGCACTGGAAGGTGGATTCTTAACCACTGGGCCTCCAGAAAAGTCACCTACTGACATATTCGTGGGTTTAGGCCCAGAAATGCTGCTAAATGTTTTATAGTGCACAGAACAGCTAACTCACAATGTTAGTAGTGCTAAAGTTAGAAAGCTTTAATTTAAAGTGGTTAAAGTAAATCCATAGGAAATTTGGATGATTGTATGGTCCATGAGAAGAGAGGCTAGCATCCATCTAGACATCACATTTGGAAAATGACAAATGAAGATAACAAAAGTCCACAGAACATGGCAGATTTGTCTTTTCAAATATTTGTTTACTAGTTTTTCCAAACAACTTCTGGAATACATTTGCATAGTACTATTAAGACAATATAAAAAGGTAAGTATTGTTTCTGAATTGATAATGAAAATTGAGCCATTAGTTTTAACTTGTTGAAGTTTTGTGTGTGTGGTTTTTTTTTTTTTTTACAACATTTAAAAAAATATTTTTGGCCATGCTATGTCTTCATTGCTACAAACACCAGCTTCTCATTGTAAAGTCTTCTATTATTGTGGAGCACAGCCTCTAGGCACACGGGCTTCAGTAGCTGTGAGGCAGTAGTCTAGTTGCCCCACAACATGTGGAATCTTCCTGGACCAAGGATCAAACACGTGTGCCCTGCCTTGGCAGGTGACCTCTCAGCCACTGGACCACCAGGGAAGTCCTTTAATTAATTTTGAGTCATCTTTAGGTTCTTTAAAATAATCTAAATTTCCTAAAATTAGTTCCAAATCTTATGTAGCACCAGACAAGAACAGGGTGTTGATCACAAAGTATTGTTCTCATGTCCATAAATGCTTTATGCAGTTGAGTGAACTATTCAGAAGGTTTCTAAAGGAGCTTTTTGGCAAGAAAATGAAAATAATTAGTGATGGTATGACTATGAAGACAAGCTTTACACATACTTTCTAGTTTAAGTGAAAAACCAAGACAAATTCAGAATTATGAAGGAATCTCTTGGAGTACATAACACCCTTTGAAATATTGAACTAAAACCTTGCATTGAGATAAGCATATGCTTTGTTTTACACAGTTAATTTCTTAAAGGATTTAAAACATAAATAGAAGTGCCATAGATAAATCAGAATCAATGTTTTTCCTTTTAAATCAGATTTTTACTGAACAGACTAACAGTAATAGGTTTGTAAAGAGTGAAAGCCAAACTTAGTATTTTTTTTCCCTGTGAGTATTTCTATGAATGTGAATTTTTAGCTATTTAAAAAGAACTGTTTGCAGGTAGATTCCCTTTGATCTACTCTGGGTCATATTCTCTTGGCAACCCCCGCAAGTTATCACCATTCTGAATTGTGTGTATATCATTGCCAAGCAATTTTTAATTATGTGTTCCCCAATCACAACATAGTGTAAAACTTTATGGTACAGTGGATAGGAATCTGCCTGCCAATGCAGAGAACATGGGTTCGATCCCTGGTCTGGAAAAATCCAACATGCCCTGGAGCAACTAAGCCCGTGTACAACTACTGAAGCCCTCATAGGGCCTGTGCTCCACAAGCAAAGAATAGCCCCTGTTCTCCATAGCTAGAGAAAGCCCACACACAGCAACAAAAGACCTAGTGCAACCAAAAAATCACAGTAAATTAATTATATTAAAAAAGAATCTACCTGCTTAAAAAAACCCATATATTTATATTGTTTGCCAAATTAATTTATTTGAATTGCCTCACCCTTTTCTTACATTCATTGTGTAAGCTTTATACCTGCAACCCAAAATCACATCACCTGAACTGTTTTTATTTTTCTTTTAAGTGTTAATGGGTCTAAATTTCTTAGACTCACTAGAATGTATAGGATAATTTAACAAAGTAGAATAATTGTTAGACAATTCATTGAAAGTGTATCTTGAATTATTCTTTTGCTGGGTTATTATGATATATGTACATCTATATCACTTTACATTCCCATGAAACTTTGTAACATATATTTCATGTTTTTAACAGCTCACATTGTAGACAATAGTCTACATAAACTAAAGGCATTAAGAATCAGAAGAGCAGCTTAGCTTGTCAGCACCGTGTTGTTAGCAGATCAGCCTCTTAGAGCTTACTGCGTCCTTTGAAAAGGGGAAACAATAGTAATGCCCACCTCTTAGAATGGTTAGATGCAAATAAGATAAAAGTGCTAACATCGATCTTCATAGTGTGATACACATCTTGAGACTGGGAGAGGTAAAGTGATTTGACTATAAGATAAAAGACTTTTTTGATTTTTCTTTTTTAAAAAAAGGCATTACCACTTCATTGTTAAGGGAAAAAAAAGATGTGTATCATTCACAGCAGGTAGTTTTAGGGCTTGGTTTATCTATGAAATCTTCAAATTTTAGTAATGGCTATTTATGGTGTGGAAAATGGGTTATTTTATGAATTATAAGTATTGGATTTTTGCCTTTTTTATTTTTAATCACTATTGGAGTAAACATTTCTGTTTTATCTTTTCAGTTGAAAAAATTTCACTTTAAATCTTATTCTATTCCTATAGGTGTTGTTATAATTGATGACCATCCTGAAGTAACAGTAGTTGAAGACCCCCAGTCAAATTTGAATGATGATGGTTTTACTGAAGTGGTATCCAAAAAACAGCAAAAGCGTTTACAGGATGAAGAACGCCGAAAGAAGGAAGAACAAATCATACAGGTTTACTGTTTCAATTTGTTGCTGCTTATTTGGATTATTGCCCAAAATATACTAGGAAATGGTTGAGATTTCTTCCACCTATAAGGTCAGGGCCGTATTTATTACTCAAGTGCTGAGAATGACCTGATTTTTCACAACTTTAAACTGTTTTTAACTGCAGTGAGATCAGTTTTAAATAAAACGTAATTACTGTATCTTACTATCTGCCTTAGAGAAGATCATCTTTATTTCAGAGCAGCTTATTTGCCCCATCTTACTTTATTGCAGTGTTAAAGTTTTTAAATCATCTTGGAAATCTAACTAACACAATTGCCATGATCTCTAATAACTTGCAGATTCTTGACCTAAGCCAGTTTCTCTTAAAATCTAAATTAGTTTATTTAAATGCATAGTATGAATCACAGTAAGTTAAATTTTTCTTTTTATCGACCCAAACACCCATTTTGCTAAATGCTGGACCAGTATAAACATAAATAGAGCACGTGGGTCACAGTGATAAAGAGCCCTAATAGATTAGAAGGTTCTAAAACAGGAAGCACTGTAAAAATCCTATGTGTGTAATAATATTGAGTTTAATTGAGCATAGTCCTTGAACTAGGTATTTTCAGAAGTCATTTATTGTTACTGTGTTTTAAGAAGGTAAATTAGTGCATACATTCTGTATAGCATAACACCCACCAACACTCCCAGAATTAATGTTTTTGTGGCAAACATCAGTTGAGTGGAACCAATAATTTTTTGTCAGGTAGAGTCCGATTTTGCTGCCAAATGAAATTAGTGCAAATTTACTTAATTTCTTTAATTTCAGAATTGTGGAAAAGAGCTTGTGGACCTGTGTATCAAGAATATATGTTTTTTCCCCTATAGCATATTGGCTTCTCATAATTTAAAATCTCATTAGCAACCTTGATGTTTTTATTTTATTGAGTAGGTATTTTGTAAAGGAACTAAATTAGTAGTAGGTGACTTTGTTGGAAGATCTGTTCATGAACTATTACATTTCAGCTGTGTTATTGACACAAATGATTCCTGCAAATTTTTTAAGGTCTGGAATAAAAAGAATGCAAATGAAAAGGGAAGAAATCAGACTTCTAAGCTCCCACCAAGATTTGCCAAAAAACAGGCTACAGGAACCCAGCAAGTACAGCCTCCAGCTTCAGCTCTAACCTCAGCTCCGGGTCCAGGGTCAACTTCAGCTCCAGTTCCAGCCACAATCCCAGCTCCAGTTCCAGCCTCAACCCCAGGTCCCCTTCTAGCATCACCTGCAGCTTCTGTTCCAGCCCCCGCTACAGTCCCAGTCTTAACCTCCACCTCAGCTCCACTCCCAGCCTTAGCCTCAGCCTCAGTTCCAGTTCCATCCTCCACCCCAACTACAGCCACAGCCTCTTCTCCAGCTCCGGCTCCAACCCCAATCCTTGCCTCAGCTTCCTCTCCAGCGTCTGTCCCCATCCTTACCTCAGCCTCAATTCCCATCCTTGCTTCAGCCCTAGCACCAGCTTCAGCTCCACCTCCAGCCATCTCAGCCCCAACTGTCCCTGCCTCAGCTCCAACAGCCCCAGCCCCAGCCCCAGCCCCAACCCCCACCCTAGTCCAGGTCCCAGTCCCAGCTCCCACTGCCCCAGGTCAGACGCAGGGACAGACTCACAAACCCGTCCAGAGTCCACTACAGACTACAACACAATCTTCGAAACAGCCACCTCCTTCAATTAGACTTCCTTCAGCTCAGACACCTAATGGCACAGATTATGTAGCCACAGGAAAACCCATCCAGACCTCGCAGTCACATGGCACTCTTACAGCTGAATTATGGGAGAACAAGGTGGCCCCACCAGCTGTGCTGAATGACATTTCTAAGAAATGTAAGTGTGCAACAGAGAAGTGAGGGGTGGGGAATGGTGTGGGAATTGAGAGTTTGTTTTCAATTTTACTTATAAACGCACGGGTTTTTTCTAGCCATCTCTTTTTTTCTTGGTAGGAAGCAGTAACAGTAATCTGTAATGTTAGCTTCCTTTCTTAAAACCTTTATTTCTAAGACAAGTGTGTTACACTTTTAACAGCCATATTTTATGGACACAACTTTTGTTGATAAAACAAGGTACAGTTTTTTTGGGGAATCATTTATTTTGGTGTGCAAGAATCTCTTTAAGTAGCATGTGAAAATTCATTCCTTTATTGTCTAGCTACCATTAAAAGAAAGGGTTAAGTGGATTATGAATTATTAACCAATTTTAATGGTCGTATTTCCCGTGACTTCTTCTTTTCAGTAGGTCCCATCAGTCCACCACAGCCACCTTCTGTCAGTGCGTGGAATAAGCCCCTAACGTCATTTGGATCAGCTACTTCATCAGAGGTAGGAGCAGATTTAGTAATGGCTTTTGTGGGGTTTTATGCCAGTTTCCTTAAAACAGTTACTCAAACTTTGTCCTGTGTCAGAATCATCTGGAAAGCTTAATTCCTGATTCTTAGTCTGCAAAAAAACACCTTCCACTAATCTTGTATTTTAGATTCAGTTTCAGTGTGACCTCTTAAGGACCTTTTTCTAAGTGATTTAACCATATTTTAATTGTTGCACATCTTTTATCTAAACTTGTTACTTATTTTCTTTATCCATTATAGTGCATATTCTGCAAGTTAGATTGGTAGTGTCTGCCTGAATCAGTGCCTAGCACAAACAAGGTGTTATATAAATTAGAAGTTTAATTGATAAATTCCTCGGGTATGTGTGCTCCATTACCAATCACGAAGTGCTTTTATGTATATTAATTTGTATATTAATTTTCATTTTCAGAGCAGAAGTGGATGACACTGGGATTCCTGTCTTTTTTCTGTCTTCCATTAATTTATTCATCTATTTGTTGTTTTACATTTGTTTTAAATGATTTTTTACATTTAAGGGTGTGATTTGCCCTACAGTTCAGGGCAATTAAAGCCAGAACTTTAAAACTTAAGTCTTGCCCTAGTTTTTATTTTATCAGTTGTTTTCTAATACAGATCAGTAGTGGTTAAAGGGATACTTTCTTAAAATACAACCAATTTCAGTGATGGGACTTTTCAGATGGCGCTATAGTGAAGAACTTGTCTGCCAGTGCAGGAGATGTAAGAGACGTGAGTTCAGTCTCTGAGTCGGAAGGATCCCCTGGAGAAGGCCATGGCAACTTGCTCCAGTGTTCTTGCCTGGAAAATCCCGTGGGCAGAGGAGCCTGGCGGGCTACAGTCCATGGGGTCACAAAGAGTCGGACACGACTGAAGCGACTAGCATGCATGCATTATCAATTAATCTCAATTAAATGTAGACTGCTTTAAACCTCCTATTGTACTTTTAAAATTTGTAGTATTACATAAATCATTCAGTCAAATTTGAACTCTACTTTGAAGCAAGTTTTTAAATGTTCTTTTACTAGGGAACAAAGAATAGTCAAGAAAGTGGAGTTGAAATTGGAATTGACACAATTCAGTTTGGTGCTCCAGCTTCAAATGGGAATGAAAATGAAATTGTTCCTGTGCTTTCGGAAAAAACTACCGACAAAATATCTGAACCTAAAGAACAACGGCAGAAGCAACCACGGGCAGGCCCTATCAAAGCCCAGAAGGTAAATACCACTCGTGTTCCAGCCACTAACGTATAAGGAGAATAAATAAGTTTTTAAATTGGATTTAGTTTTCAATGAAATGTCTTTGATCATGACGTGGTTTTGTCATAAACGTTGAATTTAGCTTCCAGATTTGAGTCCAGTTGAAAACAAAGAACATAAACCTGGTCCTATTGGAAAGGAACGTTCATTAAAAAATAGAAAAGTTAAAGATGCCCAACAGGTGGAGCCAGAAGGACAAGAGAAACCAAGTCCTGCTACAGTCAGAAGTACAGATCCTGTGACAACAAAGGAAACCAAAGCAGTTTCAGAAATGTCTACTGAAATAGGAACAATGATCTCAGTTTCATCCACAGAATATGGCACTAATGTGAAGGTAAGCAACAGGCAGTGATTACCAAGTCAGTTGATGGAAGCCAGGTCTAACATGAATGGGGAAAACAGCAGCAATATACTTATTGTGGGGTTTTTTTGCTTGAGGCATATAATTCTATAGCTTATATGGGTTATTATTTCTACAGAGATTTTATTTCATTGTGTGCATATGTGATCTAAAATTCCTTACAGTAAATTATTTCTTTCTGTGGAAACTAACTCTTAATTCTGAACTACTGAGTAGTTTAAAGTGAAAGAATATTTATACAAGATTAGAATGCTTTTCGGAGAAGGCAGTGGCACCCCACTCCAGTACTCTTGCCTGGAAAATTCTATGGACGGAGGAGCCTGGTAGGCTGCAGTACATGGGGTCAATAAGAGTCAGACAAGACTGAGCAACTTGACTTTCATCTTTCACTTTCATGCACTAGAGAAGGAAATTGCAACCCACTCCAGTGTTCTTGCCTGGAGAATCCCAGGGACAGGGGAGCCTGTTGGGCTGCCATCTATGGGGTCGCACAGAGTCGGACATGACTGAAGCGACTTAGCAGCAACAGCAGCAGCAGCAGAATGCTTTTCAGTGAGTTTATAGACTTTGAAAGAATTGCTGCATATTTCTTTTTATTTTGTTAATGGAGTTATAATGGACCCCCTCCTTATCTTGCACACTAATGAGATTCTGAGGTCAGGAAATAACATAAATTTAGTAACTCCAGGTACTAAGAGAAGGAAAAGGAAATGGCAACCCCCTCCAGTTCTCTTGCCTGGAAAATCCCATGGATGGAGGAGCCTGGTAGGCTACAGTCTATGGGGTCGCAAAGAGTTGGACACGACTGAGCAACTTCACAAGCCAGAGTAACTCCACTATAGCCAGTTTTCTTCCAGAGTTGGAACAAGTCTTGTTTCATCGATTGAGCACCAGAGGAATGACTGACTTGCATTTAGGGTCTACATTGAATGGAAAAATGCGTGTCTTTAAAAATACCCATTAAGGCAAGATAACACTGAGTGACTGAAGGGGACCGACACTTGCGGGAATAGCAGATTTCTATCTGCCATTTGGTGCTCACTCTGGAACATATGCTCACTGAAAAGAAAGGTGGATGGAACCTTTCATGTTACTTGAATATTTTTCTCTTTTTAATTGCCATGCAACTTAATTCATGGAGGTGAAAAGCTTGTGTGATCTAACTCTACCATGTTTAAAGGAGAGATTCATGATGATAAACACGGAGTTTATCCTAAAATCTAATTGTGACAACTAAGATCTTAACATTCATTATCCATGTTTTATTTTGAAGAAAGCAAAAAATCAATAGTTGAAAGTAAGCTATAGATTTGAGTATAAGAACCACACAGAGTTATTTTAGAAATCCACAGAAATAAATATTTGGTACTGTTGGCAGCCTCCTATATTGCAGTATATATTTTAAATGTATAGGACTCTAGCAATGCTTGAAATGTGGTAGGTCCGTGTTTGTTTTATCCCACTGTTGGTCTCTAGATTTGAGTGTTAAGGTTTGGTATCCTCTCCTGCTTTCTTCCAAAATAACTTTACAACTGTTAGGCTGCCATTAGAAAGTAACTAACTGAATTTAAAACTTTTTTTTTTCTCTTACAACTCCACAGGAGTCTGTAACAGACTATACTACACCTTCTTCCTCTCTGCCTAACACTGTGGCTACTAATAATGCAAAGATGGAGGATACTTTGGTTAATAACGTAAGTCATCAACTGGAGATATTGCAGGTTTGGATAAGAACCTGGCTATTGTTACCTAAGAGTTGGTAGTAAGTTTGAATTTAGGAGCACTGTAAGGTAATTAAAGGAAATAGTCAAAGCTGAGTTGTTTTTCCCCTGAAAATCATCACTTTTATGCCCAGGCTTGTGATGCTTAGGCTTGGTTTCATATGTACTAATCCTGTTAACCTGATTTTGGTAAAAAAATTTTATTCTTAGTTTTCACATTCTACTGATTCAGCATTTAATTTTGTTGGTAATTTTTTTCTTAAATGACACCTTTTTATAATGCTGTGAAAGGTCGTTCACTTAAAAAGACAATTAGATTATTACTAAAGATTTATGTGTTTCTTTTTTAATTTGAAAAATGATACTGGACATTAACAACTTCATTCCTCTTGTAAAGACTGAAGGGTTTATCTTCATAAACCCTTGAATACTCTATTAAAAGATGACAGTCAGTTATATAAACCTGGCTCTCACCTCCCAAAGCAACCATATTATAATTTAAGAATCTGTTAAATATTGGTACAGTCCAATACTTTGCCTAGTTCACAGACTGACAGGTGAAAAATGGGTAAGTGGAAAAAAAAAAAGAAAAGCATTTAGAAGTTACATGTGTGGCTCTTGTTTTGTAGAGCAGATACGGTGGAAATTTGATCATCTGCTTTCTTTTTTAAATATAGTCCTCGATAAACAAAGGCTTTTCTTTAAAAAATAATAATAATAACCTTTACAAATACATTTAGGGATCTCTTAAAAGGCTTCAATTCTATAAATTTGAGAATAAAAATTCTCAATTATGTTTTATTACATCTTTGCTATGTTTTCTGTTTTTGTCTTTAGTGTCAGGTATAGAGACTTTTAGGTGAAATGCATTAGGGATCATTTAATCCAGCTTTTGTAGTCTGGCTGAAGGAAAAGGTATAGAAAGGAAGAAGTCACACATTTTGTCTTTGTGATAGGAGAGCACTTTTGGAGCTGATGAATGTAATTTGTCCAATTTCTTCTTCCCCTGACCTTTTGAGGAAAGGTTTATTTAACTTTGTGTAGGAAGCAGTGGAATACTAGGGAAGGGCAAAAAGCCTTGGTCAGTTTAATTCCTAGTGTCACTATGTGGATTATCATTTGAATTGTGTTGTCTTTTCTCATTTTAGAAAAATATAGAATATGTTACCTTTTCCAGAGTATTATGATGCCTTCTGCCAAACTACCCTTTTCTAAAAATTTAATTTATAAAATATGAATATGGAAGGAAAGATCATTAATCTCAAAACCCTTAAAACTCATTAAATATCCGCATGAACGTTGTAATGGTTTCCGTCTGATCTGCATAGTGACTTGTATGCAGAGGACTACTGAAGGGAAGATGCCCCATCTTGTGTATAAGTGAACAGTCTGTGTTTGATTTTTAGCAATGTATTCAGAATGTATTTGAAAACAAGCTCAGTTTGGGTCAGGGAGCATTTATAAAAAGTCATGAGTGTGAAATGATTTCACAGTGTTGCTTATTTGTGCCAAGTTTGGTGGTGATTCTGAGCTTAATATAGTGTTAGAAACAAACAAATTTCCTGTATGGGGAAATTTTTAGGACTTTTTGAAATGTCCTTTGTTTATTCATTAGGCTAGGGGTTCCATTTTATGCATAGAACTGTGGTCTTTTTAAAAATTAAACTGGGGAATTCCT
This sequence comes from Oryx dammah, assembly GCF_014754425.2. NCBI lineage: Eukaryota > Metazoa > Chordata > Mammalia > Artiodactyla > Bovidae > Oryx > Oryx dammah. The sequence continues at coordinate 41,470,918 of NW_024070205.1, read as the reverse complement.
TGACAGTCCAGTTGTTGGGACTCTGCACTTCTAGAGTGTGTGAGTTTAATCTCTGGTCAGGGAGCTAGGATTCCCACAAGCCACTTGGCGTGTCTAAAAAATAAAAATTAAACTGAAAGATGGCTTATTGCCCTTGTTGAAGCTTAACACACTTTTTTTAAGGATCTCAACAGATTTATTGGTTGTAGTACCTAATATTACAGTTGTTTTGAATCTTCAATGATTCACATCAATTTAAATCTTGAAGATTTAAATGCAGGTGGTCTTTTTGATCATTAAAGCGCAGCTGTTTTAAAGATTTATAAAATAGTCTCTGTTAGATTGCCCATAGTATCACAAAGTGATTATCTTAAACCCCTCCCCAGCATTTCATTTTATTTAAACAACTGACTGAAAAACCATCAAAATCAGTCATGTAGTAGAACATAATAAAATCTTAAGATCCAGAGAATTAGAAAAAAAGAGATAAAGGTAGCAAGTTTCCAATATCTTCAAGTTTCTATTAAATAACAGTACTTATCACAATTATGTATTGCTACCACAATTTCTTTAGTGTAACAAGGTGGAGGTGAGGTGATAATTATAGCCTTTGCTCCCAGCATTACTTTTGTTCTTGAATCTAGTTATAAGTTGACTAGGTTGCTGTAGAGAGACTTTCTTATATTTATTCTATCATGTTAAATGCTTCATATAGAACCTGTGGGTTCTGTAAATGGTAGAAATTATATTCCCTGGAGCTTTGCTTTACAATGTATGGTCCAGGGACCAGCAGCATCAGCATTACCTGGGAGCTTGTTGAAAGGCAGGATTTTGTGACGTACCCAGACTAAGCGAATTTGAATCTGCATTTCAATAAAAACCCCAAATGTTTTGTATATACATTAAAATATAGGAGCATGGCCTTTAAGTTTATACCTTATATCTGTGACAGATTCTTTTTCTGTCAGTGATGTATAAATAAGCAGATAGTATTTCTTTTCAGAAGTTTGATCTAAGATGTCCAGAGTTATCAATTAGTGTAAATGCAGTGTAACTTCAGTCAAATATTCCTGTTGGTTCTAGTGAAAATAACCTTAGAATACATTAGCATTATATTTAATGGGGCTTTTGCAGCAGACTTAGTTAGATTGTGATATGTGTTGCCTACCTTTTCAGGTGCCCCTGCCCAACACCCTCCCCCTCCCTAAGAGGGAGACTATACAACAGAGCTCCAGCCTAACTTCAGTTCCTCCCACTACTTTCAGCCTCACCTTCAAGGTATGTACAACATCCATCTCTAAAGGTCCTTGATTGTTGCATGCAAGGGGACATAAGTTAATACTCTCGGCATTTTTACTAGTTGAGTGCAATAATCAGCAATACTAAGCTGAAGAAATGGAGTGATGTCAAATTACACCTTAAAATTTTATTAGTTTTTAATACCACATAGTAGTAGGTTGATATCTTCATATTTAAAATGAGGCCTATGCTTGTGAATTTTGTCTTAAAAATATAAGAGAGCGTTTTATGTTTGGTTTGTGTTGGGTTCCTCTTAGAGACTGTAATAATTACTGGAAACCAAGTAACCTGGTGTTGCTTTTTTTTTTTTAATCGTAAGTACCAATAATGGTTAAGAATGCTAGTTTTCTGTCTTTCCTGTAAGTCATATGTGAATTGAATGGATGCAGAGTGGTAGTTCTAAAGATGTAATTGATTAAAACAAGTAATTTTTGATTTGATTTTTGTTGGATAATTATTGAATAAGAGTCCAAAAGAGATTTTACACAGCACATGCTTTTTGTTGTCAAGAAGTTTAGGCTTTTTTTTTTTTTTTTTAATCTCCTATTACACTTAAAATTTTGAACTGTGCTACATGTTACTAATACTCCTGTACAATTAAGTTATTTGAGACTATTTTATATCAGTTGTTCACCTCAAGAGTAGTCAGTGGTTAAAAAAGAACAGATGTACAGATATGGAATTAAGTGAGGGTTATTTTTAGCTGCAAATTATTTATCTCTTTGGTGCTATGTATTTATAGTTTTATAACCTGGGCCAGTATTTATCCTCTAATATAGCAGGACTTTCTCGTGCTGCACTGTTTGCCAGTGAATCTTTTTGATGATGGTCAAGAGAGGAAGTAACTAAGTTGTTTTATAATGTGGTCAGTGTTTGTTTCTAGACTCTTGGTGTTTGATTCTCCAGCCTCCTGACCACTTGTCCCCTTGACCCCCACCAACATCTTTTTTTTTTTAATATCCCCAACTTCTTTTTAAGAAGCTGCTTAAATATAAGTTTGAGATGATAAAATTTTTACAAGACAACCACTTCTGCTTTGTGTCATCTCCATCTTTACCCAGTCCTTACTATTTACTGCCAGTTCCTCCTACTCAAAGTCAAGGCGGTGGTTTTTCCAGTGGTCATGTATGGATGTGAGAGCTGGACTATAAAGAAAGCTGAGCACCGAAGAACTGATGCTTTTGAACTGTGGTGTTGGAGAAGACTCTTGAGAGTCCCTTGGACTGCAAGGAGATCCAACCAGTCCATCCTAAAGGAAATGAGTCCTGAATATTCATTGGAAGGACTGATGCTGAAGCTGAAACTCCAATACTGGCCAACTGATGTGAAGAACCGACTCACTGGAAAAGACCCTGATGCTGGGAAAGATTTGAAGGCAGGAGGAGTAGGGGACAATACAGGATGAGATGGTTGGATGGCATCACTGACGTGATGGACATGAATTTGAGTAGGCTCTGGGAGTTGGTGATGGATAGGGAGGCCTGGCATGCTGCAGTCCATGGAGTCACAAAAAGCAGGACAACGACTGAGCCACTGAACTGAACTGAACCTCATACTCAGCCTTTTTTGATTTTTTTCCCCTTGAATGACTGTCTCAACCTGTATTTTATACTTATATCTTACATTTGATTTCTCGAATAAGCAAATATAATATCATTAGTTATTCTTTAGGCTGGGTGTTGATTCTTCACATTGCCTTTCACTGGATGTTTTTAATACCCCCAAAAATACAGTTGAATTAAACTAAATTTAAATTGTATTAGCTTAAGACTTTCTAGTTTCTTTATTATTTTTTTAGTGTACTTTTATTTTATATTGGAATATAGTTGATTTACAGTGTTTTGTTAGTTTCAGATGTACAGTGAAGTGATTCAGTTCTACATATGCATATATACATTATTTTTCAGGTATTTTTCCCTTATAGATTATTACAGAATAGTCAGTAAAGTTCTCTGTGCTATACAGTAGGTCCTTGTTGATTATCTGTGTTTACTTTTTTTTTTTTAATGCCTCTCTTTATTTGAGAGATTTATAAAGTATGGAAATCTCTATTAATATTATATGGGTATTACTGACAGTATATTTGTCAAAAGGAAAAATGAATATAGTTAAGTAATTATACTTTTTAGGTTCTTTGAATTTCTAAAATTAGAATCTAAATTTTCTTGCTGCCTAAGAAATGAAACCATGTGTGTGGCTTAAATATTATGTAGAATTGGTAAGCTATAATTTATTTCCAGTACAACAAAACTGGTTTTCAAAGGCATTGTAGTCTTTAAAACTGCTTTAAGTCATAAAATCTCAATTCCAGCAAATTGCATTTTGTTGGACTTCTTAAGTGGTAGTGTGTGGGATTTTTTTGCTTTTGTTTCTTACCCTCTTGAGACTTTTGTTTTAAAATAAAACACATTTGAAATCAGCAAGGTGACTCTGAGGAAAAGGAAAGAAGCAAACCTAAAAGTGTCTTATATTTTGAATTTGTAGTAATGATATTAGCCATCAAGGTTAAATTGTATATAGTGTGTGTTTTAAGGGGTAGGGAGATATGTAATATTTCTAAAATTATTAAATTCAGGTTGAAATTTTTATAAAGTTGGTACTTCAGGGACCTACAAACTTCCCAGCAGTGATATTTTAAAATCTTATTTGTGAAAAGTGTTCTCATGGGGCTTACCTGGGGGCTCAGATGGTAAAGAATCTGCCTGCAATATGGGAGACCCAGGTTCGATCCCTGATTGAGAACGATCCCCTGGAGTAGGAAATGGCAACCCACTCCAGTATTCTTGCCTGGAAAATCCCATGGGCAAAGGAGCCTGGTGGGCTGCAGTCTTCTTTGGTTGCAAAGAGTCAGATACAACTAACACATAGTATACATATACCCATATAAGTCATTGCTGCTGAATTTTGTAGATTACCTTGGAGTTTTCCTTTCCACTCAGTATTTTGACTAGTAGAACAAGAAACTTCAAAATTTCTGTATCTGTTCCTTTCCTGTTCAGTGAGCCTCAGGATAGTTGAGGATCTACATCTTTGCTCTCCATTTCAGTTTCTACACACCACATATAGTTACTGAACACTTGAATGTGGCTAATCCAAGTTGAGGTGTGGGCTGTAAGTGTAAAAGGAAATAGATACCGGATTTGAAATGTTACTTTTCAAATTAAAACATCTCAATTTTTATATTGATTATAGCTTTTATTATTGTAGATATATTGGGTTGAATGAAATATGTTACCAGAATTAGTTTTACCTCTTTATTATTTAAAGTGTGGCTACTAGAAAATATAAAATTACATGTGGCTTACATTTATGTCTGTTGAACAGCTCTAAATAGATTAAATAGACCCATTTCTACTTTTTAAGAAACCAAGACTTCAGGTAAAATCAGCACCCACAAATACAAATGGTGGCAGTCAGACCTGAAATGCTTAATGGTGTCTGGACATGAAACGAAATAATTCTACTGAACCCAAGCCTAAAGCCTGTCTGGTTACATTGCCTTTAAAACACTGAACATAAAATAGCCAAACAGAAGATACATCTCACTTGCCATTCAAGTGAGATTTGGCTTAAAGGCTTAAAAAGAAAGATTGGAGAGAATGGATATTTAATGGAGGACCTTTACTGTCTTGCTTACTAGAATCGGAGCCTTAAATCAGTCCGAAAGGACATGGTATTTCCGTTTCCTTATACTGGTAGGAATAGGGACTCATATTTAGATGATTAAAGCTGTCACTATATTTCATTGACCTGCTTGCCAGAGCATTCAACAAACTCTATAGAGACAAAATTAAAACCCATTGCAATTTGAGTAAAGGAGCGGAGATAAAGGAGAAAATGAAAGGTTTAAAAGCCTTATGGTCCTAATCTGAAAGGTTGTATTTGGAATACATTTATGTATATATATTTGTTTATATATGTGTATTAGTTCTGTGTTAGGATAGTGATTTTTTTTTTTTTGTTTTTCAGCTTTAAAAAATGTTCTTTTTGTTCCAGATGGAGTCTGCTCGCAAGGCATGGGAGAATTCTCCAAATGTAAGGGAAAAGGGATCCCCAGTAACTTCCACAGCACCTCCAATTGCAAGTGGAGTTAGCAGTAGTGCCAGTGGACCAAGCACTGCTAATTACAATTCGTTCTCAAGTGCATCGATGCCTCAGATTCCTGTTGCTTCAGTCACTCCCACAACTTCACTATCAGGTAGAAATCCTCGTGTACCTTTTCTGCAGTGATCTTAAATTATTTAAAATTTCTTTAAGATCTTTTCCTATTTACTCTTCCCAAAAATATATTTATAAAAGACGTAAAATTGTACATGAGATAATTATCAGCTCTTTTATAAACTTCTTACCAGTTTGCATTTTGATTTTTATTATTTAACTCATACAGCTAATTAGACCCATTCAGAAATAACACAGAATCACAAAGCTTTTAAGTTTTCTGTGATCTGTATCTAATTTGAAGGAGCTCTTGGCCTAAGTCTATTGATTTGACATATTTTCTGGGGAAGAGTTACAGGGTAGAGACTTTCCAATCTGTTACTTGAATAAATGATATCCATTGGCTTTGGTGTTTTGGGTTTTATGTTGTTTTTAAGGAGAGTCCGTCAACACCCCAAATTAGAAGATGTTTTTCTTAACTGTTTCACTAGTGTGTAATCCTTTATCTCATATGGGGCTTTTTCATTCTTAAAGAACCAGAGATGTTTCTGAAGTATTTGACTCTATGAAGGTACATCCTTTTACAATATGCATAACCATGTTTCTTCTGAAAATAGAAGTTTCATTTTAAGCTTTCCTAATACTGTCTATATTTCCAAAACAGTAGGAAACTCCTTTTCCAATACATGTAAAATGTATACAGCACAGAATTTACTTTCTCTGGCTAGTTTTCATTTAATGATTGCAGTAATGATTCTCAGTATTCCAGCTTTCTGTGCTAGTTTTAAGCACCAAAAGGACTAGACTTTGGGTTGTACTATAGTTATTTGATATTATCTGGAATCAGACATGTGTATTAAGACAAACCCAGAGGTTCACATCAAAGACAGTATTCCAACTGTACTTCTTCCACCACCCATTTGCAAGACATCTTCATTATTTAAATATTAACAGTGTAGGCCCCAGACTGCTTGGGGATAGGGAGTGAGGCTGTAAAGGAACCAGGAAGAGAGTATGGTAGGAAGATTAGGAAATAAAGAGATTGAGAAGTTTCCTGCTTTTTTCTTTGGAACCCAACTACTTCCTTTCCTTGGAGTCTAGTTTCCCTACCCTTCCCTCAGCTAGGATAAGTTTTTAACAAGGACCTTCTTGCCTGGTCATCCAAATGGAAGAATAGAGATACTTCAATATTGGTCCCCTCTTAGAACATCATTTGTTGTCTGAAAATAATAATAACTACATCTGGCTTTTGAATCAAATACCTGTATTGTTATTTACTGTAGTATTACTAATAGTTTGTCTTGTTTTTAAAGTATTACTAATACAAGGAGAGAAAAGAATAGTCTAAGTTTGTATCTCTTTCTAGGAGCAGTTTACATTAAATTTTTATATTACATTAATAATAATTACTCTTAAGGTACAGCTCTTTTTCCTTTGTTTCTTATGTTTATGCCTAGCCTTTAATAGATGTTCAAATATTTCTTTGACGTTCTAAAGCTCCTTAAGGTATTTTGCCACAAAGAGGAAAAAAATCTAACCTTAAGTTTCTGTGACATTTGGGGAGCAGTTGTGGTCTGTCAGGGCCCATTTATGTGCTTGTATTTATGTCTCACCATAAATGAATAAAGTTCTTGATTATCCTTTGTGATGATTGAAATTATGTATTAGTTTGACATTAAGCTATGACAGTGTTGTGGGCTCTCAGTCTCCTTGTTTTGTGAGTTTATATTTAAATTTTCTATTTATATTTCTCCAGATTTTGTAGTCCTATTTGCAGCTGATAATTGTTTCTTCCTATTATAAGCCACTTCATATCCACTTTTGGTCTGAGATGCAGTATATAAGAACATAAGTACTTACTTGGCATACATATTAATTTTCCAGTTTCCAGTTGGTGTTTAAATTTACTTGAATATATACTACGCTTCTCTCATTTTATTCCTCTCCCCCATGTAGGAGCTGGTACATATACTACCTCTTCTTTGAGTACAAAATCTACAACCACATCAGACCCTCCTAATATCTGTAAAGTGAAACCCCAACAATTACAAACGAGCAGCCTGCCTTCTGCAAGTCATTTTTCACAGTTAAGCTGTATGCCTTCCCTTATTGCTCAGCAACAACAGAGTCCACAAGTCTATGTGTCTCAGTCTGCAGCAGGTAAGATTTTTAAGATTTGAATATAAGGAATTTAGAAAATGAAGATGTTTTAATGCTTCTGTTTTTTTTTTCTTTCCCTTACCTTTTCAAGTTTTTGGTTTTTTATTTGCATTGCAAATTTGTTTCCTCATAGAATTGAATGCTGTCTCTCTTTGGTAAGTATTCAGGGGCTCGTGACAGTTGTTTCTTACACATATGTTACGTAGATAGTAGACAGATTAGTGTACTTATGGATTCCAAGTCTGCAGATAATCAGCTGTGGATTTAAAGTGTTCAAAAAAATTTTCACAAAGTTCCAAAAAACAAAGGTTGTATTGTCTGTGTAGGGATAACTATTTATGTAGTATTTACATTGTATTAGGTATTATAAGTAATCTAGAGATTTAAAGTATATGAAAGGATATGCTTGGGTTATATGCAAATAATGTACCCAATTTTACATAGGAGACTTGAGCATTTACAGATTTTGATATCTGGGCCGGGGACAGTGAGGGTGGTATCCTGGAACCAAGCTTCTACAGAGAGCCAAAGTTTGTTATCTGAAACCTGACAAATTGATGATAAAATACATGAGGGAAGAATAAAACAAGAACAACAAAGAAAGAAATTTATATATTGGGAGGGGTAATATCCTACTAAATTCCACAACATTCAGTTCAGGCGCTCAGTTGTGTCCGACACTCTGACCCCGTGGACCACAGCACGCCAGGCCTCCCTGTCCATCACTAACTCCCAGACTTCACTTAAACTCATGTCCATTGAGTCAGTGATGGCACCCAAGCATCTCATTCTCTATTGTCCCCTTTTCCTCCTGCCCTCAATCTTTCCCAGTATCAGGGTCTTTTCCAGTGAGTCACCTCTTTGCATCAGGTGGCCAAAGTATTGGAGTTTCAGCTTCAACATCAGTCCTTCCAATGAACACCCAGAACTGATCTCCTTTAGGATGGACAGGTTGGATCTCCTTGCAGTCCAAGGGACTCTCAAGAGTCTTCTCCAGCACCAAGTTCAAAAGCATCAGTTCTTCGGCGCTCAACTTTCTTAATAGTCTAGCTCTCACATCCATACCTGACTACTGGAGAAACCATAGCCTTGGCTAGACAGACCTTTGTTGGCAAAGTAATGTCTCTGCTTTTGAATATACTGTCTATGTTGGTCATAAATTTTCTTCCAAGGAGCAAGCATCTTTTAATTTCATGGCTGCAGTCACCATCTGCAGTGATTTTGGAGCCCCCCAAAATAAACTCAGCCACTGTTTCCGCTGTTTCCCCATCTATTTGCCATGAAGTGATGGGACCAGATGCCATGATCTTAGTTTTCTGAATGTTGAGCTTTAAGCCAACTTTTTCACTCTCTTTCACTTTCATCGAGAAGCTCTTTACTTCCTCTTCACTTTCTGCCATACGGGTGGTGTCATCTGCATATTGAGGTTATTGATATTTCTCTCGGCAATCTTGATAGCTTGTGCTTGTGCTTGTAGCTTGTTGCTTCATCCAGCCCAGCATTTCTCATGATGGACTCTCCATATAAGTTAAATAAGCTGGGTGACAATATATAGCCTTGACGTACTCCTTTTCCTATTTGGAACCAGTCTGTTGTTCCATGTCCAGTTCTAATTGTTGATTCCTGACCTGCATACAGATTTCTCAAGGGGCAGGTCAGATGGTCTGGTATTCCCATCTCTTTGAGAATTTTCCACAGTTGATTGTGATCCACACAGTCAAGCGCTTTGGCATAGTCAATAAAGCAGAAATAGATGTCTTTCTGGAACTCTCTTGCTTTTTCCATGATCCAGCAGATGTTGGCAATTTGATCTCTGGTTCCTCTGCCTTTTCTAAATCCAGCTTGAACATCTGGAAGTTCATGGGTCACATATTGCTGAAGCCTGGCTTGGAGAATTTTGAGCATTGCTTTACTAGCGTGTGAGATGAGTGCAATTGTGCAGTAGTTTGAGCATGCTTTGGCATTGCCTTTCTTTGGGATTGGAATGAAAACTGACCTTTTCCAGTCCTGTGGCCGCTGCTGAGGTTTCCAAATTTGCTGGCATATTGAGTGCAGCACTTTCATAGCATCATCTTTCAGGATTTGAAGTAGCTCAACTGGAATTCCATCACCTCCACTAGCTTTGTTCGTAGTGATGCTTTCTAAGGCCCACTTGACTTCACATTCCAGCTTGTCTGCCTCTAGGTGAGTGATCACAACATCATGGTTATCTGGTCATGAAGATCTTTTTTGTACAGTTCTTCTGTGTATTCTTGCCACTTCCTAATATCTTCTGCTTCTGTTAGGTCCGTACCATTTCTGTCCTTTATTGAGCCCATCTTTGCATGAAATGTTCCCTTGGTACCTCTAATTTTCTTGAAGAGATCTCTAGTCTTTCCCATTCTATTTTTTTCCTCTATTTCTTTGCCCTGATCGCTGAGGAAGGCTTTCTTATCTCTCCATGCTGTTCTTTGGAACTCTGCATTCAAATGGTTATATCTTTCTTTTTCTCCTTTGCATTTTACTTCTCTTCTTTTCACAGCTATTTGTAAGGCCTCCTTGGATAGCCGTTTTGCTTTTTTGCATTTTTTTTCCTTGGGGATGGTCTTGATCCCTGTCTCCTGTAGAACTGTCCATAATTCATCAGACAGTTCTATCCATAGTTTTATCAGTTCTAGTCCCTTAAATATATTTGTCACTTCCACTGTATAATCATAAGGGATTTGATTTAGGTCATACCTGAATGGTCTAGTGGTTTTCCCTACTTTCTTCAGTTTAAGTCTGAATTTGACAACAAGGAGTTTATGATCTGAGCCACAGTCAGCTCCTGATCTTGTTTTTGCTGACTGTATAGAACTTCTCCATCTTTGGCTGCAAAGAGTATAATCAACCTGATTTTGGTGTTGGCCATCTGGTGATGTCCATGTGTGGAGTCTTCTCTTGTGTTGTTGGAAGAGGGTGTTTGCTATGACCAGTGCATTCTTTTGGCAAAACTCTATTAGCCTTTGCCTTGCTTCTTTCTGTACTCCAAGACCATTTGGCTGTTGCTGCAGATGTTTCTTGACTTCCTACTTTTTCATTCCAGTCCCCTATAATGAAAAGGATATCTTTTTTTTGAGTGTTAGTTCTAGAAGGTCTTATAGGTCTTCATAGAACTGTTCAACTTCAGCTTGTTCAGCCTTACTTGTCGGGGCATAAACTTGCATTACCATGATATTGAATGTTTTGCCTTGAAAACTGAACACGTTAATCAGAGTTAAATTGTAAATAAACGATTGAAAAATATTCAGGCTCACTCATGATTTAAATTCAACATAAAAGGACAGTAAAGCTATTTGGGAAATATTAGGACGATTGATAATACTTAGCATATTTAATATTCAGTATCTGTAAGGATCCATAGGTATTATTACTAGGCTCTTAAAGCACATTGATAGTGAGCATATAAGTTGGCATAATTCTTTTAGAAAAGTATCTCAGAATGTTTTATGTGTTCATCATCACTATCTGTGGTTTGAGGGCTTCTCACTGCAGTGGCTTCTTTTGTTGCATAGCACAGGCTCTGGGCACTTGGGCTCAATAGTTGTGGCACACAGGCTTAGCTGCTCTGCAGCATGTGCAATCTTCCCAGACCAGGGATCAAACCCGTTTCTCCTGCATTGGCAGGTGGTTTCTTTACCACTGAGCCACCACAGGAGCCAGTTTGGAGTCTTATCGTATAGATAAACCTACTTGTTAATCAGAGCTATATGTATGGGTGTGTTCATTCATTGCAGTACTGTTTATAATGATAATAAAAGCAATATGGAAAGTTCTCCCAAATATACTGTTATATAAAAACAACATAACACAAAGTAGTGAATATAAACATGGAGAAGAAATCTGATAAGAATCTATACCAAATTCTTTCAATTATTATGCTCTTAAAGCACATTGCTAGTGAGCATATAAATTGGCATAATTCTTTTGAAATATTTTGCCAAATTCTAGTTGGTTCAGTTCAGTTCAGTCGCTCAGTCATGTCCTACTCTATGCAACCCCATGGACTGCAGCATGCCAGGCTTCCCTGTCCATCACCAACTCCCAGAGCTTGCTCAAACTCATGTCCTTTGAGTCAGTGATGCCATCCAACCATCTCATCCTCTGTCGTCCCCTTCTCCTGCCTTCAGTCTTTCTGGCATCAGGGTCTTTTCCAGTGAGTAGGTTCTTTGCATCAGGTGGCCCAAGAATTGGAGTTTCAGCTTCAGCATGAGTCCTTCCAATGAATATTCAGGATTGACTTCCTTGAGGATTGACTGGTTCGATCTCCTTGCAGTCCAAGGGACTCTCAAGAGTCTTCTCCGACACCACAGTTCAAAAGCATCAATTCTTCAGTGCTCAGCTTTCTTTATGATCCAACTCTCACATCCATACATGACTACTGAAAAAAACATAGCTTTGACCAGACGGACCTATATGAAAGTGTTTTTTTCTTACCTTCCACGAGTACAAGAGTGTCATTGTTTTAACTTGCATAACCTGTCAGGTAGAAGTGTTACATATTTTTCCTTTTGCATCTTTTCACATTTCTAGTTTTTCCTTAGCTATTTGAATTTTCAGAAGGCTCACTTAATATGAAGTCTGCTTTAAAGTTTGGTTTGGGGTTACTGTTTGGAAGATTCTGAAGGTGAGACACTCATTGCTTCTTGTTTTTGCTGCTAATTTGTAGCTCAGATCCCAGCTTTCTACATGGACACAAGTCATCTATTCAATACCCAACATGCACGACTGGCTCCACCATCCTTGGCTCAGCAACAAGGCTTCCAACCAGGTCTCTCTCAGGTAAATATCACAGGCTTCTTTCACCCTATCATGTTTATGGTGTAATGGCATTTGGGGGTTCAATTTAGGACTAGTAATGGATTGAAAAGGAATTTTAGATTTTCACATTTTGTTTTGTTTTCTAAGGGAACTGATACATAGCATTAATGTTTTGTTTCATGTCTCACATTTTTATTTTCCAAGTGTCACTTGTGTATATGGTGTTCACATACTGTTTTTACATTGCATTGCAGCCAACTTCAGTTCAGCAGATCCCAATCCCTATTTATGCCCCACTGCAAGGACAGCATCAGGCCCAGCTGAGTTTGGGTGCTGGGCCTGCTGTTTCCCAGGCTCAGGAACTATTCAGTTCTTCACTTCAGCCGTACAGGTAAATGCTTTATAATTATGTTTGTGATGATGTTGGAAACAATGTAATTGCTAAACCTTCTTGCCATATCCTGTCTATTCCCTCCTTCCCCCCAAAAGCAAGATGACCTTCTTATAAACTGCATTATATAATTGTGTTGCATGTATGTCATGAACTTCAGCCTCTGATAATTTCTGTCAGACTTTATTGAACAAAGTGAAGCTTCAGAACTTCTTGTAGAAGAGGCTAATGGCAGTCTCATAAAAATTAGAAATCACAGAGAAAAACTGCTTAAGGACCTAAAGGTATAAGTGCCACCTCACTGCTAACAGCTGTAAATCAGACTTGCTCTGTGTAAGAGCTAACATACGACAGATGATAGCAGTATGTAAGGAGGCAGAGGCCAGGATGGAATGTAATAAAAGCGAGAGAAGTGGAGTGTAATAAAAGCGAGTGAAGTGGAATGAAACAGAACAGAAGTAGTAGTGATGAGTATGTTGTAGTATATGAGTGTAATATAGAAGAAACCATTCTTTTGAAAGACTCATCCTGTTATCTTTGCAATTAAGCAAGTAATGAAAACTGATCTTTATGTAACTTTATATATATTACTCAGCCCTTGACATACACTAACTTATTTGATTTTCCCAAAACCAGATAAAGTAGATCAAGTCATCCCTATTTGACATTTGAAGAGGTTGTGGGTTTTATTTTGTTTCTATTCTAATGTTACAGTACAAATAAATGGCAGATCCTGGGCTTAACCCAGGTGTCTCTCATCTCCAACTTAATGGGACTGGCAGGGTGGGTTAAGAGTTGAATGATAGCAGTGATCATGGCATAACTCAGTCGTCATCATGGTACATCTGTCATCAGTACTCATGGTAATGCTATGAACCATCAAAAAGAAAAATAAATTCCGTTCAGGACATTTAGTGTAAATAAGCTTGCAAAATTAGGCATTTCCTGTTAGAAATTTGCTTTTAAGTGATTCAGGTAGAATTTCCATACTTTATAGATTAAAATTGGCATCAGTTGATATAGCTCATTTCTACAGATCATGTTTCATTCCTAAAGCAGGTGGTCTCAGCTAGTCATACTTTCTCAAAGGAGCAGAATTATGGGTAACTTAATAAATGTGGCTCTCACTTTTGTTTCTTATTAAAGATTATTCAGTAGCATTGAGTACATCTGTATCATTAATACAAATTATATAATTCTGATATTACTCTTGTCATTTACCTTGGTTATTCCAAAAAATTCTCAGTACAAGTAAAATTATTTACCCTAAATATAATTATAGGCAGTCTCTTTCATGTTGTTAAATTTGAGATTATATTGAAATTTGTAGTAAAACTTAAAAGTTGAGTAGAGGGACTTCCAGTGGTTAAGACTCTGTACTTAAAACAACAGCAACCAAAAAACCAAACTCCACAAATGTAAAAATCCAGAAAATATATATTCATTAAAAAAACTTCAGTAGATTTAGAAATAGCAAATAGATTTAATCTCAAAACCAATCTCCTTTTAATTAGCTATTTGAAACACTGTTGGAAAGTTTGCTACCTTTGAGCTGTGTTAAACAGAGTTCAGTAATTAGTAATGTCTTCAGTAGTCATGGGAGATGGATTTGCAATGCACTGACATTCTGTATTTGTAACCCCCATTTTAACAATTGCCTTGGAAGATGAACTTTTTAAGTATATATATGTAATATGTAATATATGTGTGTGTGTGTATGTAAATATCTATGTAATTGTGACAAATGGCTACCTGGAAGGCACCAGTTTCGACTTTGAAAGTAGTTGTTTGTATCCCTTCCACATCATTCTGCTGTTTCATGTTCTGAACCTAATTAGCGTAGTATTTATTAACAGGGAATCGTTGGAATTAATTTCTGCCGGGATGGGGTAGTTTTAACTGTATCCTGATGTTTTTTTCATTTTATGTTTGAAGCATTATAAGTAGATGTTGTAAAAGTTAGTTGTGTCCCTAGAAAGGTGTTCCTGCTTAATGGGTTTTGTTCCTGCCTCCATCCCAGAAATAATAGGGCAGTCTGGGGTTAGATTTCAGCGTTGTATGTTTTTAAAAACCCTTCAAATATGCAATACAGTATTACTAACTATAGTCACTGTGTTGTACATTACATCCCCTTTATAAGGGAGTCATATACCCTTTGACCATAATACTGTTTTGCATATTTGAACATTGCTAAGAGAATAGATCTTAAAAAGTTTCTCATCACAAGAAAAATGTGTAACTATGTGTAGTGACTGATGTTAACTAGACTCATTGTGGTGGTTATTTTGCATATGTATGAATACCAAATCATTACATTATACACCTGAAACTAGTGTAATGTTATGAGTCCATTATGCTTCAATTAACAAAACAGAATTTTGTGGGTGCTCCTGTTGTTAACTACTACTCTGCTTTATTCCATAGAGGTCTTGAAATATATGTACTACATGTTTATATATGTATACTATGTATATATTACTGTAATGAAATACAGATATTAAAAATCAGAACTGTTGGTGCTATAAACTCGAATAGACTGGTAATACCAAAGAGAAAAACAACAGATTTGGTTCTGAGCTTGCTAATGAACACAGGAAAATAGAATTATTCTCATTGTTAAAGAGAAGAAAATCTTCAGCATTTTCTCAGCAAGAGTAATAATAAGCCTTTTCCCAGAAGTTTAACATGCAGAGCTTTACTGTATATAGGGCTCAATAAATCTTGAAACAAGTGCTTTAGACACTGTCTGTATTCGCTACCTCTTTAGTTATGCTAAGTAGAGTATTTGGTCATTTGAGATAGTCATTCTTAAGAGTCCAAATTAAAACATGCCTTTCTCTTTAATATTCTGTAGATCTCAGCCAGCCTTTATGCAAAGCAGTCTGTCCCAGCCATCTATGGTCCTTTCTGGTACTGCCATCCACAACTTTCCAGCTGTCCAACACCAGGAACTCGCCAAAGCACAGTCAGGTCTTGCCTTCCAACAAACTTCAAATACTCAACCTATTCCCATATTGTATGAACATCAGCTGGGTCAGGCATCAGGACTAGGAGGTTCTCAACTGATCGATACGCATCTTCTCCAGGTAAGGCAAGAGCTAGAATCATGCACTGTATTTGTATTCCTATTTAGCAAATTATTTAAGAAAGAATTTTGAAAGAAAAAAAATGTTAAAAGACACAATGAAAAAACAGATCTTCCTTTCTGTCTAATGCTAATAAGATTCATTGAGATTACTTTGAAGTCATAACCTTTTGATATCTGAATTGGAAAGTATTTCAATCTTACTTCTTATAAAATATTTTCTAGGCTAGAGCGAATCTTACCCAGGCTTCAAATCTTTATTCTGGACAAGTACAACAGCCTGGTCAGACAAGTTTTTATAACACTGCCCAGTCACCAAGTGCTCTCCAGCAGGTAAACTATGGCATGGTAAATTTCCTCAATTTTCTTTATTATAATTGTTGTTGCTGTTGCTTTTGTTGTTGTTGGAGGATTAAAATAGAACCAAGATGGGGAGATGGTCCAGTGGCCTCAGGCTTTTTTTCTGAGGAATTTAGTAATTCTCTGGGGTCCACTGGTAGTGGGACATGTTTCAGTCTTACACCACCCCTCTTCTCACCCCCACTTCCCATAAAATCAGTAATGCTATTTACATCTTTTTAAAGGGGACTTCTTTTTATTTATTTATTAATATTTATTTTGTATCAGTTGCGGCACACAAGGTCTTTTTTGTGGCATACAAGATCTGTAGTTTGGCATGTAAGATCTAGTTCCCTGACCAGGTGTCAAACCTAGGCCCCTTGCATTGGGAATGTGGAGTCTTAGCCACTGGTTCACCAGAGAAGTCCCTAAAATGGATTTTTATATAATCAATTATTTTAACAAAAGATTCCACAAGTCTAAAGATTTGAAAACCATTGTCCAGGACAAGCAGTTACATGTAAGTGTGATAAATGTGTTACCCATCCATGCTAGAGCTGAAAGAAGACCCTGAAGACCACCCACACCAGTTAATATAATACATAGGACTGTGTAGCAGAGTATGATAGAGTAAAAATAACAAAAACATTTAAGTATATGAATGTAATAATAATTTTCAGTGAAATGTGTATGTTTATGAAACTGTCTTCTGACAGTCTCATAAATCAGCTTACTCTTTAAAAAGCTGGTAGAGGGCTGGAGGAGAGAGGCAGACCACTAGTCATAACTAGTCATTTTCTCAGAGCTATTTTTGGTGGGTATTTTAGGGGGGAAATTAAGAAAATATTACCATATTGACATTCAAATTAAATACTATTTGTATGACACCAGAAAGATTTTTTTTGTCAAAGCTCATTTGACCACACCTTAAAATAATATAAAAAATGTCTATTGTAAAAATGAAAGTTCTAACTACTTTCTTAAAGTGTATGTTCATGATTTTATTGTATTCTGGGGTTATTAAGACGTATTGTAGATTCAAAGACAGTCATAATTATTTCATACAGAGTTTCTCTACTGCTAATCTGTTTTATTGTTGCACATTTAATAAAAGAATGGAGGTAGTCACTAATCAAGATATTTACATGTGAAATATATTAATAGATTGAAGTATTCTGTTTAAAATCTTACTCAAAAGTATTTGAAGAGTCATGTATATAGTTAAAGGGATATACATACAACAGATTAAGCAAATTGCTGCAGTTTCTTTTTGCTTATTTTCTAGGTTACAGTACCTTTACCAGCATCCCAGCTTTCTTTGCCTAATTTTGGATCTACAGGGCAGCCTTTAATTGCTCTGCCTCAGACTCTTCAGCCCCCATTACAGCATACTGCCCCACAAGCACAGGCCCAGAGCATGAGTCGTACTGCACAAGTAAGCCAGCCTTTCAGGGGATTGATCCCTGCTGGAACACAGCATAGCATGATCGCAACCACAGGAAAAGTAAGTGAAGAGGAATGTATGCAGCTTCTTTGAGAATTTAAAGCCATGAGTTTAGATTTATGTATCTGTATAGTCTATAAGAATCAAGTCCATCAGCTTCTTCCACTCCCCAAAAAATGTCAGGCTCAGTATACTTATTTTTTAATCCACTCACTATTAATGTGTTTAGGCCCTCTGATTTTACCTTATAACAAAGAAATCATAAAATCTTGTTCTAAGGTTCTTTGCTCTGTGCCAGATGAAATTATAGATAAAATACTAAACACAGCACTTTAATTTATGGAATTGCAAAAATGTTAAGTTTACTTTATGCTCTTCCTCAGATGTCTGAAATGGAACTAAAAGCCTTTGGAAGTGGCATTGATATAAAACCAGGCACTCCTCCAATCAGTGGCAGAAGCACCACACCAACATCTAGTCCTTTCCGGTAAAATGGGCTTTTAAATTTGCTTATAGAATTTCCAAATAACTGAGAACCATGTTTCTGTTAGATACTTAATATGTCACTTTTCCTATAATAAGCATAAGACATTCTCATAGTTTTACCCACAGTGTTAAGCTATTATTTAAGCTTAACTATTATAAGCAATGTATTTGTTATACTCTATTTTAAGGGGGAAAAAAATTTAACCCTGGGAAAATCAAGCTAGTGTGCTTTCTCACATCTGCACTTCCATTCCCAGCATAATGTTTGATAACTCCAGTAAAATTTCATCAACTACCAAGTATGATGAATCTACCAAAAGCAATGTCTCTAAAAATCTAACCGCATTACTTATGTAGCACTACTGTTACTGACCAGTGATGGCTTCTTTCCAAGGGCTACTTCCACAAGTCCGAACAGCCAGTCCAGCAAAATGAACAGCATTGTCTATCAGAAGCAGTTCCAGTCAGCCCCTGCCACTGTGAGAATGACACAACCATTTCCTACACAGTTTGCACCCCAGGTGGGCAGATATAAATGAGAAATGAATATTACTTACTTGCAAGTGATTGCTAATCTGGCTAATTCTCTGACTTTATAATCCTGCCATATTATAACCAGTTTAGAAACAGTTTTTAGTAAATTTATGACATTCAAATTTATTCTGTACAATTGTTAGCTAGACACAAGTAGTAACCATATATTTCTAAAGCAGACAATTGAAATATAGTCAAAAGATTCCCCACACAGCTCTAAAAATTTATTTCCGTCCCAAACCTTTTATCTTTTGAAGAAGCTGACTTTTCAGAGAAGGGTCCCAGTGCTTAACATTTTCTAGTTTTAAAGTTGGGCGGGGGGGTTTGGTTTTTGTTTTCTACAGACAACTATATGCAATTGATACAGAAATTCTAAAAGACATTCTAATATATGTGTAAACATGTTGGCTTCTCCTCCCTTCGCTAATCATTTGGAAGGACTAACTAAAGTTGATAAGAACTCTCATATATTTGTTGATCAGTACTGTTTTCATTTATCTTCAGGTTATATTTGGTATATGTGCCTTTTCTGCAGTTACATCTTTTTTAAAAGATATCCTATTTAATAGCTTTTCTATTTCCCCTTCAGAATTTGTAGCTGAAATGCTAGAACCAGCTGAAGTGCCATAGCATGCTTTGCCTAATTTTTGTCAGATTCTCCAAGCATGGAGAATGTTTCTTCTTGGTCCTGTAATAGAATGGCACAAACCCATACACTTCCTTTCGCTGGCAGAATGGGCACAGATTTACTCTGGGATAAGCCAACCTAGTCTAGTTGGCAATTTTTTTTTTGTAACAGTTCAATGTTGTATGTTTTGTTTTTTTCACTCAGATTCTCTCTCAACCTAACCTGGTCCCTCCATTGGTAAGAGCCCCACATACTAACACCTTCCCAGCGCCTGTTCAGAGGCCACCAATGGCACTGGCCAGTCAGATGCCTCCTCCGCTGACCACAGGCCTCATGAGCCATGCTCGTTTGCCACATGTAGCCAGGGGTCCTTGTGGATCACTATCTGGAGTCAGAGGTAATCAGGCCCAGGCTGCGTTGAAGGCTGAACAAGACATGAAGGTTAGTACAGTGTTAACAGCCAGCAGAGCACAAATCTGTCTCTGAACCACGTCTTAAGATGCCTCTGGACCCATAACTGCATATCCAGGCATTCATTGTCTTAGCAGACTTAACCAGACTAACTACTTTTGTTCATCCCCACCTCTTTTTAATTTAATTTTTTTTCTTCCTACTCCCCCCACCCCACACACACACACACACACACACTTTTCTTTTTATTTTTTATGTTTTTGTTTTTTGTTTGTTTCTTGTTTTTGCAACTATAGTCAGCAAGCAAGTTAACATTTTAAACTCTGTGGCCAAATGAATTGTTTATAGAATAAATGTTTGAGATCTGAGTTTAGCTGCTATATTTTTTGGGAAGAGCAAATAATTAATATGAATTATTATAGGCTTCCCCATTTTCTTTCTTTTTGTTTTTTCTTCCCTTCCCACCCCCATCCCAAGATATAAATCATTGTTATGTGAAAACTCTGGAATGGGTAAGGCATGTTATCTTGATTTTTCTTCCTTCATGAGTCATCCAAGCATTCAAGTATAGTTTTCTTCTCAAACTGGTTTCATATCTTTTTTTTTTTTTTTTTGCCTGCCATCTGAGGCATCCGTATTCCACAACTGATTGTGTAGTTGTAGATGAAGAACTCAAAAAGCACTTTGGGATCCTTCATGATAAAAGGCACTGATAAACATGAGGTTTGCTAAACGCAGAAGGGTGCCTTGAGGAGTCTGTGTGGGGACAGTCCTTGCAGCTTAAACTTAACCTCTCTGCCAGGACAGCTAGCTGAATAATTTGTTTCTGTTTCTATATTTACCTAGACTTGACTTTTGAAGTCTTAGTACTCCTGCCAATTCAGGCAAGATGAGAACAAAAAAAAAGCTTACTGCTTTCAAATGGGAAATGTCCATAGTCACACTTTATTCTGAATTAGAAATATGTTTAGGACAATCCTGTTAGAAAATTCAGTTGATTCAGTGAAGTTTCTTTCTGGGTTGATGTCCCTTGTTTGTGATCCTGAATTTAAAGATTTCCCTGCAGTGAAACACTTGTTGAATGTTACCTACTTTTATTAAGGCTGCGTACCTAGAATTTCCATCCATTTGTAACTATTAAAAATACTATATGTGTAGAAATCTGTGGAAACCACTTGGCCTTGGTTTCCAGTTCTATTACCTCCTTGCCACTTGATTTTCCTACATCCGCATGTTGGAAATTACATTAGAGCTTAATAATGGGGTGGAAAAGGATACAGATGTCATGAAATTGCTTCAGATCTTTGAATAGTACAGGTTACCTGTAGAACATGAAGAGCTTTTGTTATTTGCAAGAGGTGTAGAAACTTTAGTCTTAATTGTGTATATTATGGTGGTATAATTTACAGATTGACGTAAGTATATTCTTTGGGGGCACAGCATCAATAAAACTAGGAAATTATTTTACCAGCTCAGAATGTGGTAGGAGCTATCAGAACTTAGTGATCAAGTGAAGTTGTAGTTACTAATTTCTGATGCTCTTCCCCTGCAGAAGAGAGCTGTGGGAAGAGGACTCAGCCACAAGACATTTGGTCCTAGGTGTTGGTAATGCCACAATATAAGTGCTTCCTTTTCATTTTATTGTAGACCACATATTGATAAATAGAAGTTTTAAGTATTACATTTATATGTTTTCAAATTTGCAAGCAGGCTCCCTAAATTTCGATATCAATAAGTTTTTTACAGAAAAGATACAAACCAACAGCAATTTATATTTTATTATTTTTTTACAAGGGCAAACTTTGGAAAGATGGTGGGAGGTGGTCCTATTCTTTTCAGTTTTTGTTTTGTTTTGTTTTGTTTTGTTTTGAATCACATGGAATGTTTTCAAAAATAGGAAGAAATCTATCCATTAAAAGCTGACAAATCAATGAGGTACTTTGGGGCCAAACCAACGTGGGGAAAACTGATTTGTGATTGGTAAAAAAATTTGAACTGAGATTGATTGACAGGCTTTGGTTATACTGCAGCATTTTCAGTTGTTGTTTCTCATTTTTTAAGGCAAAGCAGAGAGCAGAGGTTCTTCAGTCCACGCAACGGTTCTTCTCTGAACAGCAACAGAACAAACAGATAGGCAAAGCCCAGAAAGTGGACAGTGACTCAAGTAAACCTCCTGAAACCCTGACCGACCCTCCTGGTGTCTGTCAGGAAAAAGTAGAAGAAAAGCCACCCCCTGCACCCACCATAGCCACCAAACCTATTAGAACTGGACCAATCAAACCTCAGGCGATCAAAACCGAAGAAACAAAATCTTAAAGTCTGTGGGTTATTGCAGAGGGTAGGGGAAGGGAGAGGGGAAAGAGGGAGAATGAAGTTAGACAATGCCGCCAGCCAAAGGGGTAAAGTGGCCTCTGACATTATCCTGTCCAGAGTTTGGAGGTGCGCAAGGGACATAGGAGCAGTTTACACTGACACACAGCTGCGGCACCAGTAAACTGAGGCTTTGCCAGCTTGCACCTACTGTATAACATGCACTCTGTTGACGGCCATGCATCTTCAGTCAGAATTTGTACATGAATATGTGCACACATTCCTTGAGTGCATATAATGTAGAACTAAAATCCTTATGGTTAGATGAAACACCAGAAATATGAGGGAAGTAACACCACAGAGGAGTAGCTCAGCCTGAACAATGTGATGATCCCAGCTAAGACATCAGATGTGGTTTCCCTCATGTTCTTGGAATATGGCTATAGCATTTATGGGCTTGGTGGTGAAGAACAGAAGATAACTGGTGCTGGATAGAGGAGCCTTATTTTTTATTATGGCAGCTTGCTATTTTTGTAACATGGTGATTGAGTTGAACACAATCAAAGTACAGTAACTGATCTCCCCTTCTTCCTGGATGAGTGAGCAGATGATGAAATACTGACGTCAACATCCTTGAACATATCCAAGTGGGCAGTGTTTGGCTACTGCTTCTGTTTGAAATGATGCTGTGTTTTGGTTGTGGCCCAAAGCTTTGAAGTGCTACTTGGCATCTCCTTTCTTCCATGAAGCTCTTAACCATTCAGACATGATGGAGTTGGTTAAATGCTACTTAGGTTGAGTCCTGCTTGCCTCTCTTCAGTCATCTTTGTATGAATCCAATGGTTGGTTTTTGTTTATTTTTTTAAACGGTTTTTAGCTGATGTTCATGAAGAGCAGTACCTAGAACTATGCCAATAAAGAAAGGAAATCCTATCTAAGAAGGTGCATTTCTGTACCAGAGCTGTGTCATAACCATCCTTTGGGCCCTCTGCTGGAAAAGTAGAATCAAGTCTCAAATAATGCCTTTTTAATTATATCCTCTAGTATTATAGATGTAGGACAGTACTGTATCATACCTCTGTGAATGTAAAATATCTTGTACCTGCTTTATGATATGTAGTAGTGACCGTGCTTTATCAGATCTGTTTTTAATGACGTTATTCTAGAATGTTTTCTTTCCAGATGATGATTGAGAAACGTAATTAAAAAAAAAAAAATGGTGCCAGGTACCACAACAGTAACAGAACTTTGCTGTTTTCTGAGGTTTTGGTTTTTTACTTTTTTTTTTTTTTAATGGAGTGTGCTGGATGTCTCTATAATTTTGTTCAGATGACTGCAGAACTTGGAAAAGCTGTTGCTGCTATTGATGCATAACATACTGCTATTGGTCTTTTTATATAAATAAATAAATCTATATATATATACATATATATATAATTTGAATTTTTGGAAACTTTAGCTGTGCTGTCAACTTTGGAAAAAGTATCCCAGTTGTACCGTGTTGGGTTGGCATTGTACAGAAATTAACAGCCATATTGGTCTAGAAACGTTAAACATAATTTTTTCCATTTGTACAGGGGTAACACACTGTATTAAATATGTAAGGTCTTATCTACATGGGTTTGATTACAGAAACTAATAAAGTATTCTCTAAATAATGAGTCTTGGAGCTTCCTATCAATTCCTAAAATCTGAAGTAAGAGTACATTACGCTCTAGGAGGAAAAAATACCACCCCAAAACTCGATTTCTGACTTTGAAGAACTATAAGGCTTAGTCAAAATAAGACTGTCTTTTGAGGATAGTATTTATGGCCCCTGTTCTCAAGGTAGCCATGTTCATTTGAAAACAGTCTGTCGAGGAAGAGGAGAGTCATCTTTCTTGGTGTTGTAAACTGCTGAATGTAGACGATAGAATCACCATCCTGGCTGGAAATGGAAGGACCCAGAATAAATCTTAGTAAAGCTTGGGTAAGACTCACTAATTTACTCCATGTTCCAACATAGAATTACTCCAAAGAATTATTGTCAAAAGCACACACATTTTCCTGGACAGAGAAATATCAAAGGAGAAGGATATTTTACCTGAATTAGAGTCTAAGCAAGAGATGAGGCTTTGATATAATTTAGTCAATTGAACATGTACATATGTGTGTCAGGTGCTGGGAATGTAGAAGACGGTTCTTACCTGAGTATAATATAGTGGTGGCTCAAGTCTTGCAGGTTGCCATCACTGACACCTGACCTCTATTTCCTGGGACCATTTTCCCATCACTCTGTCTTCCCCCTGCCTAAATATGACCCTACTGCTTAACTTGATTGTATGATTAAAACCTTCTAAAATTATATGAGTAATACTAATTGATTTATTGACATGCTAGCTAATAAGTAGATTTATATGTAAATTTTGGTCTTAACTGGTTGCTGAGCAAAAAAAGCAAAGTCAACAATTTATTCATCTGAAATGAAAAGGGAGCTCCCAAATGCATTAGTATTCAGTGGAGAATTAAAGGAAGGGAGTTTCATTAATCAGGCTTGAGATTCCAGATGAGAAAGTCCTAGGTTCAAGGAAGATGTAGAGGGACAGAAAGAGGATGGATCAATGTATTCTTTCTCTTTTTTGCCAAGAGATGTGCTCAGTTGTATCCAACTATTTGTGGCCTCATGGGAACTGTAGCCTACTAGGATCCCCTGTCCAGGGGATTCTCAGGGCAAGAATACTGGAGTGAGTTGCCATTTCCTACTCCAGGGGATTTTCACAACCCAGGAGTCAAAACCTCCAAGTCTCCTGCATTGGCAGGTGTGTTCTTTATACCACTTAAACCACCTGGGAAGCCCTTGCCAATAGGGGGTGTTAAATTTCAAATCTCGGCGGGGGGGGAAACAACTACTCATTACCAACTTCTTCCTCAGCAGCCCAGAATGATGTGGTTCAGGTGCTGTTTTTTTTTTTTTTTTTTTAACTTTCCTGCCAAAGGTACATTGAGGTATAATTAGGGAAAATAGAATGGCTAAGTAGGCCTCCCACACAAAGCAATCACTTTCTTAACCATAGGGAAAGGCACATGGGTACTCCTATGTATTCCAGGAATATCCCAAAAAAGCACCCAAGGCAGAAGTCAAGATCTTTTTATAACTTAGTCTTGGCAGTGGTGTTCAGTCAGTAAGTCATGTCCAACTCTGTGACCATATGCACCACAGCACGCCAGACTTCACTGTCCTTGGAGTTGCTCAAACTCCTATTCATTGAGTTGATGATGCCATCCAACCGTCTCATCCTCTTGTCACCCAGTTCTGTCTTCAATCTTTGTCAGCTCAGGATCTTTCCCAATGAGTTAGCTCTTCCCATCAGGTGGTGAAAGTATTGGAGCGTCATCATCAATCCTTTCAATGAATATTCAGGACTGATCTCCTCTAGCATTGACTAGTTTGATGTCCTTGCTGTCCAAGGGACTCAAGCACCACAGTTTGAAAGCATCAATTCGGTGCTCAGCCTTCTTTATGGTCCAACTCAAATCCATACAAGACTACTGGAAAAACCATAGGTTTGACTATAGGATCTTTGTTGGCAAAGTGATGTCTCTGCTTTTTAATACACTATCTAGGTTTATCATAGCTTTTCTTCCAAGAAGCAAGCATCTTTTAATTTCATGGCTGCAGTCACCATCTGCAGTGATTTTGTAAGCCCAGGAAAATAAAGTCTGCCACTGTTGCCGTTTTTTCCCCATATTTTTTGCCATGAAGTGTTGGGACCAGATGCCATGACCTTCGTTTTTTGAATGTTGAGTTTTAAGCCAGCTTTTTCACTCTCTTTCACCTTCATCCAGAGGGTCTTGAATTCCTCTTCACTTTCTGCCATTAGGATAGTATCTGCAATATTTTGGCCACCTGATGTGAAGAACTGATTAATTGGAAAAGACCCTAATGCTGGGAAAGATTAAAGGCAGTAGAAGAAGGGGACGATTGCCGGGGGCCAGCGTGAGGAACTCTGCCTATGGCAAAGGTCATGAGGAAGGAGGCTTGGCATACGCAAGGACGTGATCAAGCCTCAGAAAACCCCCTGTTCCCGAGCATCTACCCCAAAACCAGAGTCTGTTTTATGCTCTCCCCCATAACCGTTTCTCTCGGAGAAGGAGTAAACGTGCAGCTCCAAGGCAATAAAAATTCCTGGGCATGACAAGAGTGTTTCAGCTTACGGACTCCTCTGAAGGTTGTCTAGCCCACCTGTATAGGTTCGTCAGGCCACATGTGATTGTTTACAGCCTCCCAACCTGAGAGGCACGAGATGTTTCAGACTTTCTACAGGCAAATTCTTTTGGGGAGTTGGAAATTATTAGTATAGTGGGTTGGTTAGGAATTATATTGGTGAAGGGTTTTTCATTTGTTGTGCCAATAATTGCTGCTAATTCCCTACCCTGGGTGTGACAAGGGTGTTTCAGGTCAAACCTCTGCTGACAGACTAGCTTGTGTGACAAGATTATCCACACTCCTGCTACTACGCACATGATTGTTTACTACCTCTCAACCATAAACAGCACAGAGAGTTTTGGAGTATTTTGAGAGTCTTAATTAGCATAGAGCTTTTTCTTCTTGTTGAGTCAATGATTGTCGCCAGGCCTCCATATCCTTAGGCACCTGGGAATATATTAATCAATGTATTTGGAATATAGAAAAGGAAATATAGTAGTTTTTGATGTTAGCAATACTAGACTTTTTGAGTTAATATATTTTCTCTTTTGTACTAGATCACTGTGCTTTGTTATAAATCACTGTGTCCTTGCTATGTAAAAATGTAACTTTATCACTATCTTAAGACTAAATAGATCTTAAGGGGAACATTGGTGAAAGGATTTTCATTTGTTGGGCTGATGTTTGCTGTTAAATCTCCATATTCACTGCCCTTATAATGAATATAACTAGCATATAGGAGAAATAAGTATTAACCTTTAAGCATATAGGAGAAATAAGTATTAACCTTTAAGCATATAGGAGAAATAAGTATTAACCTTTAAGATTAATCATGTTAACCTTGGGTTAAATAAATTCCTTTCTTGATTGTAACTCACTACCCTCTCACCCTATAGGAATGCAACTTTATTTGGAGGGTGGTGCCTGGTTTAAGAAAAAACACCCTTGGAAAAAATAAGTTTTTTTGTTATCAGAAAGAAAGGATCATAAAATGTCAGCTGATCTCATGGCCAGAAGATGATGTAATATCCCTAAGACCTTTTTTTTTAGACATTTATGTGAAGCACCTGATTTTGATAAAGGTCAGGACTGCTGACCCCCGCGTGACTCTGTATTCATCCCTATATGTAACAAAAGGTATATAAGCAAACCCAAAAATAAAGAAATCGGATCAGTTTCTGGAAAGACGGATTCCCCCATGTCGCTTCTTTCTTGCTCCCCGTTTTTCTGGCTGACTTCCCATCTGGAACATGGATGCTATTCCACGTAAACCAAGTGATTCAGCCTCTTTTTCTCCACTAATTTTCCTACTACACTATCCGTTTCTAATCTCTCTATATATCTGTAATTAAATATATATTTTTCCAAGGACGCCGACTCCGTCCCCACCTTCGAATCACCCTGGATCCACCGGGGCTGGACCCCGGCAGACGATAGAGGACGAGATGGTTGGATGGCATCACCGACTGGATGGACATGAGTTTGAGCAAGTTCCAAGAGTTGGTGATGGACAGGGAAGACTGGTGTGCTGCAGTTCATGGGGTCGCAAAGAGAGCCGTGACTGAACTGATCTGCGTATCTGAGGTTGTTGATATTTCTCCCAGCAGTCTTGATTCCAGTTTGTGCTTCAGCCAGCCAGACATTTTGCATGGTGACTTCCTGGTGGCTCAGATGGTAAAGCATCTGTCTACAATGCAGGAGACCTGGGTTCCATCCCTGGATGGGGAAGATCCGCTGGAGAAGGAAATGGCAATCCACTCCAGTACTATTGCCTGGGAAATTCCATGGACAGAGGAGCCTGGTAGGCTACAGTCCATGGGGTAACAAAGAGTCGGACACGACTGAGCAACTTCACTTTCACTTTCTCTGCATTTAAGTTAAATAAGCAGGGTGACAATATACAGCCTTGAAGTACTCCTTTCCCAATTTTGAACCAGTCTGTTCCATGGTCGGTTCTAACTGTTACTTCTTGACCTGCATACAATTTTCTCAGGAGATAAGTAAGGTGATCTGATATTCCCATCTCTTTAAGAACTTTCCAGTTTGTTGTGATCCACACAAAGGCTTTAGGGTAGTCAATGAAGCAGAAGTAGATGTTTTTCTGGAATTTTCTTGCTTTTTGTGTGATCCAACGGATGTTGGCAATTTGAACTTTAGTTTCTCTGCCTTTTCTAAATCCAGCGTGAACATCTGGAAATTCTCGGTTCACGTACTGTTGAAGCCTAGCTTGGAGAATTTTGAGCATTACTTTGCTAGTGTGTGAGATGAGTGCGATTGTGGGGTAGTTTAAACATTCTTTGGCATTGCCTTTCTTTGGCACTGGAATGAAAACTGACCTCAGTCTTGTGGCCATTGCTGAGTTTTCCAAATTTGCTGGCATATTGAGTGAAGAACTTTAACAACGTCATCTTTTAGAATTTGAAATAGCTCAGCTGGAATTTCATCACCTCTACTAGCTTTGGTCATAGTAATGTATCCTAAGGCCTGCTTGCCCTCACATTCCAGGAAGTGTGTGTGTGGACTTCACATTCCACACTCTCTAGGTGAGTGATCACACCATCATGGTTATCCAGGTCATTAAGACCTTTTTTGTACAGTTCTATATATTCTTTCCATCTCTTCTTCCTCTCTTCTTCTGTTAGATCCTTGCCATTTCTGTGATTTATTGCGCCCATCTTTGCAAGAAATGTTCCCTTGGTATCTGTAATTTTCTTGAAAAGCTCTGTAGTCTTTCCCATTCCATTGTTTTCCTCTATTTCTCTGCATTGTTCACTTGAGGCTTTCTTATTTCTCCTACTATTCTTTAGAACTCTGCATTCCCCTTCTTTTTCACTTCTCAGCTATTTGCAAGGCTGAGAGATACCCTTGGTCTATGTTCCACACAACTAAGGGAGCCTAAGAGAAGTTTCAGTGCCCTTGTTGTAAAGTTAGTAATAATATTGATAGTTGTACATTTTTCTATTACGTTACAGAGAATATATATTCTCATGCTCTATTTTGTGAGTGGGAAACTGTAGTCATTAAATTTATGAGGAATTTGTGAGGGTTTGTGAGAAAAAGCTTACATTCATGGTAGTACATGAGGGGCAGTATGCATATATGTTCATATTCATCCTGGGTTTTATATATATATACACACACATGCACATATATATGGATATGTTTATATAGACATGCATTTAAATACTTAAGACCAAAACAGGGTTAAATTAGGGATTTTTACAAATGTTTTCTCAATTCTCACAACTGCCCTGGAAGAGAGTATTGCTTCTTTACTGTAACTGCAATATACTTGGTTTATCGTGTTAATTTCTGCAATACAGCAAAGTGATTCAATTATACACATACATATTCTTTTCCATTATGTTTTATCAGAGGATATTGAATATAGTTTCATATGCTATACAATAGGACTTCATTGTTTATCCATTCTTTATATTATACAGTGGTTTGTGTCTGCTAACCCCAAATTCCAGACCCCTCACTCCCCATCCTCCTCCCCCTTGGCAACCACAGTCTGTTCCTTATGTCTGTGAGTCTGTTTCGTAGACGGTTCATTCGTGTCATATCTGAGATTAGAGTGATATCATATGGTATTTATCTTTGTCTTTCTGACTTAGTGTGGCCATCTCTATGTCCATCCATGTTGCTGCAAATGGCATTATTTCATTCTTCTCTGTGGCTAAGTAGTATTCCGGGGTGTGTGTGTGTGTGTGTGTGTGTGTGTCTGTGTGTGTGTGTGTCTGTGTGTGTGTCTGTGTGTCTGTGTGTGTGTCTGTGTGTCTGTGTGTGTCTGTGTGTCTGTGTGTCTGTGTCTGTGTCTGTGTGTGTGTGTGTGTGTCTGTGTATGTGTGTGTCCGGTGTGTGTGTGTCTGTGTGTGTGTGTGTGTGACTCCATCTTTATCCGTCCCCTGTCGGTGGGCCTTTAGGTTGCTTCCATGTCTTCGTTATTATGAATAGTGCTGCTATGAATATTACTTCTCTTTTACAGGCAGAAAAACCTAACCTCATAAAAGCTAAAATTACTCGCTCCATATCATTTGGCTCAAAATTGAGAGTCATGAAATCAATCAACCCCTTTTATTTGAAAGCCAAAGCACCTACCACCTCAGCAGAAGTGCTGAGTCATCAGGAAGGAGGGGAAATCAATCATGGTGCTGCTGGGAGGAGGGGAGGACATGAATTAGTTTTTAAAATGTCAATAGGTAACAGGTCAAGATGTAATGCTTGCTGGCCTCCGTGCTTCCTCATTGCACATGTGGCTGAAGTCCCTTCCCCTGTTCTGCATTCAAAACCCGTCTCCTCCCTGCAACATCTTTGGGGATTTCTCATCAAGGTCACAGGGAACACCTGTGTCAGCTGTTACCTTCGAAGGGCATGAATCAATCTACTAACACAAGCTGCTGAGAAAGATTGACTACAAGAGGTTAAAAAGGTCCAGGAGGCAGTTGGCAGCAGTGAGCTGGTTTGGGCCTTTTCCTTCACGGAGGCTGTGGAGTAACTGATGTGTGGGAACAGAGTCTGTGCAGAATAAGGGTGTTTCTTTAAAGACCATGAGCTGAGGTATGGAAGGGGTCATATCCTGAGCTGATCTGACATCAAAGGTGAGTCTGTTGGGCTTCCTCCTAAGAACAGACTTTTGCAGGCTGGTGAGTTCAGGCCTTTGCAACTCCTCTTCTGAGAACAGCCATGTCATCTCAAGAGTGACCGGGTGTCCAGGAATGGAGATTCACTTCTCATTCCTTTGGAAATGGCTTGGCACTGAGGCAGAACTGGAGAGTTGCCTGGCTCTGCAGTGGTGTCTTTGAAGCCAGACTGACCTTAGGTTCGGACTATAGCTCTGTGCCCCTGGGGAGGCTGCCTAACTGCTCTGTTGCTGTTTCCCCATCAATTGCTTCAGTAGGGATCATAACAACTTATATTGCAGTTACTGTGGTTATCAAATGAGGTACTAGAAAAGGATATCCCACAATGTCTGACTCTTAAGAGCTCCCGCTGCTGCTGTTTCCCTTCTCAATATCAAGCCTCCAGTGCCTTTGAACAAGTAGCCTTGTCCACCCCATGTCCCTTTTTTTCCGGCTGTGCTAGGCCTTCGTTGCTGGGTGGGCTGCTCTCTAGCTGGGTGTGGGCTTCTCATTGCAGCGGCTTCTCTTGTTGCGGAGCACCACCTCTAGGGGTCGATGGCTTCAGTAGTTGTGGTGCACAAACTTAGTTGCACCGCGGTATGTGGGATGTTCCCAGATCAGGGATCAAACCCGTGTCTCCTGCATTGGCAGACAGATTTTTTGCCACTGAGTCACCAGAAAAGCCCCCTCTTCCTGTTCTTTAGAAGTGTTCCAGGAAGAGGGCTCTGTGTGCCTCAGTGATGCCAAACAGCCCTGTGAGGGAAGGGCTGTGAGGGAGTGGTGCTCGCGACAGGGGAAGCAGCCAGGACAAGGCCCAGCTGTGCAACCCCGGGAAAGACAGTTTACCTCTCTGGGCCTCTGTTTCCTCAGCTGTTCCCTAGGGGGAGCCATAGCTGCCCTCGATTTCCATATCACCAGGCTGGGGTAATAATACCGGCTGTATCTAATTGTGGGGAGACCTGGCTCTTCCCCAGGGCAGGGATTGGAATGGGAAGACATCTGCCTCATGATAGGGGTGGGGCAGGGAGTGGAAGAGGGGTGGGCCGTGGGAGAACCCACTGAGAAAACAGGCAGGGAGAGTCCTCTGCAAACCCTGACATGCTGGACCCAGACTGAGTCATTTCGACCCCTGAAGCAGCTTTGCTGGTGCTTTTGTTTTAGATTCGCAGGTGCTGGTGAATCTCAACCCTCTGAGTGCAAAGCCATGGCTGAGAAAGGCTCCACAGTGTACAGCATTAACCTCCCCTACAGAGACCTGGCCTCCGAGGTGAGGAGGCGCAGGATCACCATGACCAGGAGGTACTCCCAGGATCTGTGGTAGGGGCTGGGATGGAACACACATGCTGATGCCCACCAAGGGCCAAGGACTGCCTCTAGATTCAGGTTTATGTGAAGGCATCCATCCATTGCAGCAGGGCAGACTTTATGGATGAGAAAACACTTTGTCACCCACGGTGGGAAGCAGACCTTTGTCGCGTGGTCCTTCAGTAGACAATGATAAGGGTACTGGGATGGACTTCAGATCGGTGGCTCTTGACTGAGGGGTGAGGATCACTTTGACAACAACTTTGAAGTTTTGATGTGCCCTCTCAGTATAAAAATGTATGTTGCTGCAAGATTTGGGGACAGCTTGGATTCCCGGAAGCTCTTTCTCTCTCCCAAGTAGATGGTCAGCTCCCTGTAAGGCAAGAAATATTTGTCTCCTTCACCACTCTATGCCTGATGCTCAGGACTGGGCTAGCACACCTCTAGATAGGGGAGACCTCAGCAGGTTGTCTGGCCCACAGAAGAGAGTTTGTCTGCCTTGAAGTAGCTAGCCTCCTGAGCTGCATGTTGGTGTTCTCAAAAACCCCACCATCTGATGTCTTCCCCGGATGGTATGGTCAGTGGATAAAATACAGGATGCCTAGTTAAATTTGAATTTTATGTGAACAACAGAAGGAGTTTTTTTGGTCTAAGTTAATCTGTGTGGTTTGTGATATACTTACAGAAAAAGAGGGGAATTCCCAGGTGACTCAGTGGTAGAGAATCCTCCTGCCAATGGAGGAGACACGGGTTCGATTCGTGGGTTAGAAAGATCCCCTGGAGGAGGAAATGGCAACCCACTCCAGTATTCTTGCCTGGGAAATCTCATAGAAAGAGGAGCCTGGTGGGCTATATAGTCCATGGGGTCACAAAGAGTTGGATTCAACTGAGCACACACATCAAATACAGTAAAAAATGTTAGTTTTTATCTGAAATTTACGTGGACAACCTATGTTTTACTTTGCTAAATCTGGCAAGCCTACAATGTCCACAGTAGGCTGTTCTGTCTTCTCTCTGGTCCGAAATCCCCAGATCCAGTAGGATACCCAAGACATCTCATATAGAAAGATTTATAACAAAAACATTAGGACTCCAATTTCTATGAAAACTGAGCTCTTTTGAAATTGATGTTTGACTTGACTTGATGCTGTACCTTCACTGTGTGTCAGGAGACTATCCCGATGGGAGATAAAAAGCTGGAGGAAGTCCAGCTCTATTGGCCTGCTTCACTCACTTGTAGCACATGCTAACAAGTTGCAGTTTGTCTGGGTGGTTTCTGTGATTTTAAAGTTATAGCATCCAGTCTCAATGAATGTAACCCTCAGTAGAGACAAGTGGCCTAACATAAATTTCTGCCAAGAAACGTGGGTTGAAATAATTCTAATAATTCAAATATGGGTAAACAACAATTGGCAGAGCTGACACTTTTGAGTTCTATGGATATAGTATGAGCTTAAAAATGGTGATATTATAAAACCTGAAAAATCTGGCCAAAAGTAAAAAATTCGAAATAGGGACCTCCATCCAGTTTGTTCACAGTGCTTCTTGACTTCAGTGTTTATTGGAATGTAAGATGTTAGTGAATTGATTTTAAAAATCACGTGCAATTTCTTAGTTATCATAGATATGGAAGTGTTAAGGGCTTCTCAGATGGTGCAGTGGCAAAGAATCCACCTGCCAAGCAGGAGATGCAGGTTCAATCTCTGGGTTGGGAAGATCCCCTGAAGAAGGAAATGGCAACCCACTCCAGTATCCTTGCCTGGGAAATCCCATGGACAGAGGAGCCTGGTGGGCTATGGTCCCTGGGGTCACAAAGAGTCAGACACGACTGAGTAATACCCCCTATCATGGAGGTGTTACATTTTACTGATGGGGTTACATGGCAAATTTGACATGACTGATTAGACCGTAAGAGTGGGCATTGTCTCCAGGGGGTTGTGGTCACTATGCTTTAACATCCACTCAAGAAGAAAGAGGTTTCACAGTTCTGGGGCCTCTCCTGCCTTCCTTCCCTGTTACCCCCTCCCTCATTACCCCACACCCCCTCAGCAACATTAGGGATCAGCTCTGACTGGGAGATGCAGCACTGAGCTTGAGGTCAAGAGAGATCTGAGTTTGGATTCCAGTTCTGTCTTTTACTGGCCACATGACCTGGGTGAATCACCTGTCTCAGCTTCCTCAGCAAAAAAACCTAGTAGGGGTGAGCTGCCACTGAGAATCTGAATGTAGTTAGTTTCTAGTTAATTTCCAAGTCCTAGACCATAGCAGGTACTCCGGGAAATGTTAAATCTGAATCTTGAATCACTTGACTGGCTAGTTCTATTCCCTTGACGGCAGGGTTTGCCCAGCCCTGAGTAGAATGGAGATGCATGGTACATTCTAGCAAAAGGGGAGGAGAACCCAGCAGACTGGGTGTGGGGTGGGGAAGGGGTATATACAAGGTGGGGTGAGGTCTAGGCAGAAAGAAGAGCTGAAGTGAGCTAGGCTGAACTGGCCAGAGAATGAAAGTGGAAGTCGTGTCCGACTCTTTGAGACCTCATGGACTGTAGCCTGCCAGGCTCCTCCGTCCATGGAATTCTCCAGGCAAGAATACTGGAGTTGCTTGCCATTTCCTCCTCCAGCGGATCTTCCCAACCCAGGGACCAAACTCAGGTGGCCAGATGCAAATAAAATCCTGAGAGAGAGAGCCTACCCTAGAGAAACTACAGAGAGCTGGCTGGCAGGGGTGAACCCCAGCTACGTTGGTTCCGTGGGACCAGAGGAGATGGTTCAATTCTCTCTGAGAAGAAATGACACGCAAAGTGTAAATAGAGAGTATGTCATTTTAGGTAAGGCAAGATGTCATCTAAAATGCTGAATGTTCTCTTTAGGGGCTGAGATCTGGGTGTTCTTTTTTCCTTCTTTTTAAAAATCCCGGTTTTATTTAAATGACATTCAGTGTGCCTTTCCTCCCAGAGAAGAAAGATTTACCAAGCAAAGTGATGACGCTGGGGAAATACCTTCAGATGTGGAATCCAGACAAGCCCTTCCGAGTGCAGCTAGCCCCAAAGTTCCCGCAGCCCCACCTCCCTCTCCAGCTGAAGACTTCCTAAGCACCTAAAACATCGGTCATTTTGAACTGCACTTTGACAGAAAACAGTTTCTGCGAAATCATTGGGGTTGGTTTTGAAGAATGTTTTGGCAAATCTTGATTCTTTCTTCCCTAGTTTTCTTCAACCACCACTGAACACTGTTTACCCTTCCTCGTGCGCTTAATCTTTGGTCTCAAGCCAAGTCTCTGATGTTCATATTCACTAGTCAATTTTTGTTGTGCTAGAGAACAGTTGTGTAGTCAGTTGTGTTTGAATTTTTTTAAAAAGTGATCAGGTCTCCAATGTTTGTTAATAAATTTGGATGAGTGAAAATTCCAGGCCTCTGTGAATTTAAAGATCTGAGTTCCAGAGAACTCTGAGGGGTTTGGGTTTTCAAAGCTCAGCCTGGGGCACAAGTTTTATGTTCTTTTGTAGCTGCATCCTGTCTTCTGGGCTGGGACTGGGCTGTATTTCACATTTAAGGACAACATTTTCAAAATGTGCTTCTCAGAGGTTTAAGTGAACTTCAAACTCTAACAGACACTTAACTGGAAAAGCAGCCAAGTGCAAAGTGACCTAGTTAGGGAGGAGAAGAATACTGCTCAGATCCCATGCTCAAGACACTCCAAAGCACCTCTAAGGACTCCCAAGTGCTCTTGTGAAGAGTCTGAAAGCATCTAAGAGGTGATCATCCAAGTCCACATCTGAGAAATGTCCTCAGGTGCTGTTGGGGAGGAGGAAATTTCCTCCTCTATCCCTCTTGAGTTTCGGTGACTGGATTAATAAAAAAATTGATGCCAGACAGATGAACAGGAAAAAGAAAAACAAATTTTGATTCATGCGTGTGAAGGTGTCATGGAAATGGGACCAAAGCAGGAAGTTTTATAGTTTTTAGACCAAGAAACAATACATTTGTGAGGAGTGGACAGGACAAATAAATTTGGGTGCTCAATTAAAGAATCTAAACAGAGTTTGGGCTCTGAGTAGTAAATTAAAAAAAAAAACACACACCAATATTTGTTTATATAGGCTCCTCAGCTTGAATTCTCTCTCTGACCATAAAGATGTCCTTTTACACGAGAGGTTTATTTCCTGCTTTTAGGGTCAGACAGAAAGGAGGGTCAGAGTATTCCTCTTGCACTGGCCCCTTAGATAACTTTAATTCAAGATAATCCATATGCTATTGAGGCACATTTTGGGGGAAACTGCCCTAGGCCCCAACAAGGCCATCTTTCATTGCATTCACTTCTTTATAGAGCCCCTGTGGGTGTTCTCTCTCCAAGTCCACCCTTGTAAGTGCCCATGTCCCCCTCCCCACGTAGTCAGAGGGCTCCGCTATTGATGTGCAAGTCAGCTTCCTCCCCTTTGTGTCCGCTGCTGCAGCAGCATGGGGCGTGGGGAGCATGCCTGGAGCACTCATCCTTGCCAGCTGGGGACTCAACACACATCACCTCATCCTCAGTAAACATGAGAGAACACACATAGACACTCCAATAGGGTAGCCTCTAGCCACACGTGGCTACTTAAACATAAATTCATCAAAATTACATAAAATATAAAATTCAGTTCCTTGCACGAGTCATATTTTAGCCGTGCAATAGCTTCATGTGACTGGTGGCTACCATATTGTGTGTTAAGATAGCATGACTATCATTACAGAAAGTTCTATTAGCTCTGGAACAGGGATTAAGTGACTTGCCTAAGGTCACACAGCAGTTAAGAGTAGAATCAAGGAAGGGAAAGGGTGGGAAGGGGTACCCTTTGTGGTAGCTTTATTTCCAGTTTATTCTAAGCAAGTTCCAGGATATTTTTTTCTGTTGGTTTCTTTGTTCAAAAAATATCAAGTACCTACCATGTGAGCTGAGCCCTGCTCTCAGTTCAGTTCAGTCACTCAGTCGTGTCCGACTCTTTGCAGCCCCATGAATTGCAGCACTCCAGGCCCCCCATCCATCACCAACTCCCGGAGTTCACGCAGACTCACGTCCATCGAGTCCGTGATGCCATCCAGCTATCGCATCCTCTGTCATCCCCTTCTCCTCCTGCCCTCAATCCCTCCCAGCATCAGAGTCTTTTCCAGTGAGTCAACTCTTCACATGAGGAGGCCAAAGTACTGGAATTTCAGCTTTAGCATCATTCCTTCCAAAGAAATACCAGGGCTGATCTCCTTTGGAATGGACTGCTTGGATATCCTTGCAGTCCAAGGGACTCTCAAGAGTCTTCTCCAACACCACAGCTCAAAACCATCAATTCTTTGGCGCTCAGCCTTCTTCACAGTCCAACTCTCACATCCATACATGACCACAGGAAAAACCATAGCCTTGACTAGATGGACCTTTGTTGGCAAATTAATGTCTCTGCTTTTGAATATGCTATCTAAGTTGGTCATAACTTTCCTTCCAAGGAGTAAGCGTCTTTTAATTTCATGGCTGCAATCACCATCTGCAGTGATTTTGGAGCCCAAAAAAATAAAGTCTGACACTGTTTCCACTGTTTCCCCATCTATTTCCCATGAAGTGATGGGACTGGATGCCATGATCTTCGTTTTCTGAATGTTGAGCTTTAAGCCAACTTTTCCACTCTCCTCTTTCACTTTCATCAAGAGGCTCTTTAGTTCTTCACTTTCTGCCATAAGGGTGGTGTCATCTGCATATCTCAGGTGATTGATGTTTCTCCTGGCAATCTTGATTCCAGCTTGTGCTCCTTCCAGCCCAGCGTTTCTCATGATGTACTCTGCATATAAGTTAAATAAGCAGGATGACAATATACAGCCTTGACGTACTCCTTTTCCTATTTGGAACCAGTCTGTTGTTCCATGTCCAGTTCTAACTGTTGCTTCTTGACCTGCATATAGGTTTCTCAAGAGGCAGGTCAGGTGATCTGGTATTCCCATCTCTTTCAGAATTTTCCACAGTTTATTGTGATCCATACAGTCAAAGGCTTTGGCATAGTCAATAAAGCAGAAATAGATGTTTTTCTGGAACTCTTTTGCTTTTTCGATGATCCAGCGGATGTTGGCAATTTGATCTCTGGTTCCTCTGCCTTTTCTAAAACCAGCTTGAACATCTGGAAGTTCACGGTTCACGTATTGCTGAAGCCTGGCTTGGAGAATTTTGAGCATTATTTTACTAGCGTGTGAGATGAGTGCAATTGTGCAGTAGTTTGAGCATTCTCCCTCTAGAGACATATTATTGAACAAAATAATACCTGCCTCCATGGAATTTATGTTCCAGTTGGAGAAGACAGAAAAAAGTATTTAAAAATAAATGGAATTATATGTTAGGAGATGATAAATATAATGGAAGAGACATTTAAAAATAATAAGGGCAATTACTACTGGGCATATACTCTGAGACACTCATAATTCAAAAAGATGCATGTATCCCAGTGTTGATTGCAAGACTATTTACAATCACCAGAACCTGGAAGCAACTTCGATGTTTACTGATGGATGAATGGATAACGAAGTTGTGGTACATATACTCAATGGAATGTTCCTCAGCCATAAAAAGGAAAAAATTTGAGTTGGTTCTAATGAGGTGGATGAACCAGAGCCTGTTATATAGAGTAAAGTAAGTCAGCAAGAGAAAAGCAAACATCATACATTAAAGCATATATATGGAATCTAAAAAAATAGTACTGATGAACCTCTTTGCAGGTTAGGAATAGACATGCAGACCTAGAAAACAGACTTGTGGACAAAAGTGGAGGAAGGGGAGGGTGTGATGAATTTAGAGAGTAGCGTTGAAACAAACACTACCATGTGTAAAACAGGTAGCTAGTGGGAAGCTGCTGTATAACGCAGGAAGCTAAACCCAGCTCCCTGTGACAACCTAGAGGGGTGGGATGGGGTGGGGATGGAAGGAAGGTTCCTGGATATATGTATGCCTATGGCTGATTCGCATTGTTGTATGGCAGAAACCAATACAACATTGCAAAGCAATTATTCTCCAATTGAAAATTTAAAAATAACAAGAGTAATAATAGAAGTGGCAGGGAAGCACCAGGTGAGCTGCAATTTTAAATGTGGTGGTTTGAGTGTGTGTTAATCACTCAGTCGTGTCCTGCTCTTTGTGATTCCATGCACTGTAGCCCACTAGGCTCCTCTGTCCATGGAATTTTCCAGGCAAGAGTACTGGAGTGAGTTGCTATTCCCTTCCCCTGGGGATCTTCCCAACCCAGGGATCAAACCTGGGTCTCCTGCGTTGCAGGTAGATACTTCAAATTTATATCCTCAGCCCAGACTGCTCCTTTTCATAGAGGTGGCATTTAAAACCATGATGCTGGGTAAGATCACCAGAGGAATGAGTACATAAACCCTAAAGTAAGCCCTGGGGAGGCTGGGACTTTATGATGGTCAATTTCATGTAACTTGACTGGACCAGGGGGTGGCCAGATTAAACCTTTCTGAGTATGTTTGTGAGTCGGTGTTTCTGGATGGGATTAGCATTTGAATTGGTGGATTCACTAAAGTAAATCTCCTTTCCCAGGGAGGGTGAGCATCATACAATCCATTTAGGGCCTGAAAAGGACAAAAAGGTGGAGGAAGGAGGAATTCACTGGTTTTGCTCCCTGCTGGCCTCCCATGGTCTTCTGCCACTGCTCTGGGACTTATCCCATTAGTTCCCCTAATTTCCAGGTTTTTGAAAGTGAAAGTGAAGTCGCTCAGTCGTGTCCCACTCTTTGCGACCCCATGGACTGTAGCCCACCAAGCTCCTCTGTCCATGGGATTCTGCAGGCAAGAATACTGGAGTGGAGAAGCCATTTCCTTCTCCAAGGGATCTTCCCAACCCAGAGATTGAACCCAGGTCTCCCGCATTGCAGGCAGATGCTTTAACCTCTGAGCCACCAGGTTAGCCCTGGTGTTACATTTATACTCATACCTATATATCTCCTATTGGTTCTATGTCTTTGGAGAACCCTGACTAATACAGACTAAAAAGAGGAACCAGCAAAACAAACAAAACCCCAGAAGGAACAGTCCACAGTGGAGGAGTATCTAATGCCCTGGAAGCTAGGCTAAGAGTTTCCTTCTCCTTTCTGTTTCTCCTTTCTTCACTCTCTTCTTCCATCCCAAAGCTGGAAGCAGTAGCTGGTGGAAGGAAAGAAACGTGGACAGGGCTGTGCTCTCAGGGTTTGCCTCACCTGTGTGTGTGCTGTGACCACTCACTCACGACCCAAAGGTGTCTCCTCACCTTCCACTTTTTATTCAACACCTGGCAGCTAAAGGGGCTTAGAAGTGAATGGGTTCATGCACTGACTTCTGGATTTTCTAGTCTTCAAGAGTTTGCTACCAGTGGAGTAGAGTGGTAATACACAGTTGATATGGGTTCGATTGTCTTTCCCATCTGTTCATGTGTTAAAGTCTTAGCCCCCAGACATTGTGATGTCTGTGGAGACAGACCTTTAAAGAGAGAATTTAATTTAGGTAAAGAGGTCATTGAATTCCCTAGGTCTGCTCACCTGACGTCTTGGCTTTTGAAAGTTATACCCATGACAGCAAATAAAAACCAAAATACAGCTAGGGTGAAAGAGGGTAAGTTGGAGAAAAGATGGAAAGATTGTTTGAGAAGGACCAAAAGCAAAAGGAGATGGTGGTGGGAAGGAATGAACTCCGCAGTTTGCCTGGTGTCATCATGGGCAAGACCTCAAAACCAAGCACAAACCTTTCAGTTACACACACACACGTACACACACATACTACATAACTTTAGCATCCTGCAATCACCGCTCCCAACCCAAAGGAATTATCTGATGGTTAGAATCTGTACTCTTCTCTTCCACAAACTATCACACAAAGTTCAAGGAGAACATTGTGTAAGATTATTTTATTTCATGGGGCAAAGATTCTGTCATACACAACTGGATCCGCCTGAAGCATTAGAAGCCAACTACAGTAAACACATCTGATGCATGTTCATGCTGCCATAAGAACCGTCCCTTTTCCTTTAGAAGCGCTGCTTGTTATTGTAGCTCATGGTAACCAGGCAACATGCAAGGGCAGGCGCTGGCTCTGGGCTCCCTGTGGGGCAACCTGTTTTTCCCACCCTCCTCTCCAAACATATTCTTTAGCTAGTGAGGCCCATTTATCAAAAGTCTTGTGGTTTTCATGAAGAAACCCCCTACACATTATAGCTTTTGCCTCAAATCACCAGAAAACTTACACTCTTTTGGTTAAAAATCCATTTAAGAGCAGACAGAGGAAAAGCATATCTATGATAACATGGAATCGTCTCAACCTCCAGACTGCTCTTCCCGCCCAGTTGGACCCGGTGACCATGCACATTCTTCTGGGTTAATGCAAGCTTGGAGAGCAGAGGAAAGCTATGTGGGCCTCGGCTGACTAGCTCTCCCTTCAAGAGCCCTGAACATCATCTCCTTCTGCCTTTTCTGACAGCTTGGCAGCTTTTCACATCCGGGAGAGCTTGATGTCATAGGAGACCATGTTGAAGTTGTCCCAGGCGAAGAGCTTCCTCTCCAGGGGGTTGTAGTCGATCATGCTGCTGTACTTGTAGCGGTTCTTGAACGGGACAGTCAGGGCCTTGCTGCTCCCGGTGCCCGTGTCATAGGCGAAGTTGACCGTGGCGTCGGGCGAGGAGTAGCTGCTGACCGTGTACAAGGTGCCGCAGATGATGAAGGCGTTGGCAACCGACTGCTTACGGATGTTGGTCTCCCAGGTCCGTTCGAGCTCCAGTGTCTCGGGGTTCAGCTTGGAGAGGACGATGGCGCCTTTGGCCGCCTCGGTGCTGTAGATGACCCAGAGGCCTATCTCGTCCACGGCCAGGTCGATGTCGGTGTAGCCGCCCCAGGAATAGGGGAACTGCCCGTGGTAGCCGGCTCCGGGGATCTCCTTCTCCGCCTTCAGCGTCTCGGTGCGCAGGTCGTACCGGAGCACTGTCCTGGACTCGGCTGCCTGGAAGTAGAGGCTGCCCCGGTAGACCACGGCGCCCGTGCTCTCCAGCGGCCTGGGCAGCACGTGCACCTTGGACGGGTAGCCCTGCGTGAACTGCCTGATAAGGTCGTACTCAAATACCTGGCGGACGTCCGTGCCCACGGTATCGATTCTCCAGGTGGTCTCCTGGGTATAGGGGAAGGCGGCCTGGGGGTCTCTCATCCACACGCCGTACTTGCCGGTGATGGTTTCAGCTGTCCTCAGAGTGATTGGTTCTCCTACCCAAACGAGTTCTCCGCATTCTGGTGAATGAAAACAAAACAAAAACTGTATTCACCATCGTTCCAGGATGTGGAGCATGGCAGAGCTCGCAGAAGTGAGAACCCCAGAGGCAAAAGGTCCAGGTTTAAACCTAAGCTTTTTTTTTTTTTTTTTCTTTGTGTTTGTGTATGTGTCAGTGGTTCTGCTGCTGCTGCTAAGTCGCTTCAGTCGTGTCCGACTCTGTGCGACCCCATAGATGGCAGCCCACCAGGCTCCTCCCTCCCTGGGATTCTCCAGGCAAGAATGCTGGAGTGGGTTGCCATTTCCTTCTCCAGTGAATGAAAATGAAAAGGGAAAGTGAAGTCGCTCAGTCGTGCTCCACTCTCAGCGACCCCATGGACTGCAGCCGCCCAGGCTGCTCCATCCATGGGATTTTCCAGGCAAGAGTACTGGAGTGGGGTGCCTTTGCCTTCGTCAGTGGTTCAGTCGTGTCCAAATCTGTGACCTCATGGACTGTAGCCTGCCAGGCTCCTCTGTCCAAGGGATTCTCGAAGCAAGAGTACTGGAGTGGGTTGCCATTTCCTTCTCCAGGGGATCTTCCTGGGGATCCCCAGGGATCGAACCCACATCTGCATTGCAGATGGATTCTTTACTGTCTGAGCCATCAGGGAAGCCCCCTCAATTTTCAGATATTATAAAAATTCAGTTGTTGTTGGGGAGGAAACTAAGGCACACGACCCCCTAACCCAGGCCTCTATTTGCCAGTCCAGAGAAGCACAAATGAGTGGTTTCAGATTATGAAAAATCATTTTCCACAATACTCCAAACTGTCTTCAAAAGTTCTCCTCAAACTTTATCCTGGCTAATGAATGACA
The DNA here is from genome assembly GCF_014754425.2 of Oryx dammah. Taxonomy (NCBI): domain Eukaryota; kingdom Metazoa; phylum Chordata; class Mammalia; order Artiodactyla; family Bovidae; genus Oryx; species Oryx dammah. The sequence goes on along the minus strand of NW_024070205.1, from coordinate 41,427,703 downwards.
TTAAAAGCTAACACTAGTAAAGTGTTAGTGAAAGTGTTAGTCGCTCAGTCTTGTCTGACTCACTGCAACCCCTTGGGCTTATAGCCCTTCAGGTTCCTCTGTCCATGGAATTCTTCAGGCAAGAATACTGGAGTGGGTTGCCATTCCCTCCTCCAGGGGATCTTCCCAACCCAGGGATCAAACCCAGGTCTCCTGCACTGCAGGCAGATTCTTTACCATCTGAACCACTAGGGAAGCCCCAACCCTAGTAAATAAAATGCCAAAAAACAAAACAACTAAAAAAAAAATCCTGGACTTTGCCACTTGCCACTTGTGTGACTTTCAATAAGTTACTTTACTCTCTAAGATTCAGTATTCTCATTTGTAAAGGGAGATAAGAGTAATGTTTTGGGTAGTAAGGTTGTAAGTTTTCCATGTAATTATACATGTTAAGTGCTTGGTATGGAGTAAAAATGCCCAGGAAATATTATTTGATCACCATGTAATATGAATCTGACCTTTGAACAACACAGGTTTGAATTATATGAGTCCATTTATATGTGGATTGTTTTCGATAAATACTTCAACTTGGTATTGGTTGTAAAGATAAAGGCTGCACAGAGCACTTCACACTATATTTGTATATTTTTCTAAACCTGGGCAACTTCTCATGGTGTTCATTATATTACTCTTTATGATTTTTATGTCTGGTTTATTTCATTATTTTAAACAGTGAGATTAAAATCAAGTCATTACAATAATCTCAATAAAAAAAGTTCTTCAAGCCCTTCCCCAATGGACCACATACTTCAACCATTATTTTAATACAATAAAATCTGAATATGATTTTTAAAATGAAAGGATAGTTGAGAACTATTTGAATCACAACACATCTCTGTATTATAATGGATATCTCAATCTCCTTAGAGAAAGTGGAAGCTCTTTGTTGCCCATATCTCAAGGAATCTTATTTTGAATATTGTAAAACTCCCCGTCCTCCTGCATACCTTTCTGTGCTAGCAATAACCCTGTTTCTAAAAGACACGGTCTTCATCATCTTAAAGTCAGGCTTTCAGGGAACATCTTGGAGAGGGGCAATGCTACTTTTCCTTAGCACCCAAAATTAAAGAAAGATACCTTTAGTTAACAATATGCTGGGATGGTACATGGTGTCTGTCTGGACCAAGATAAAGATATGAAGGATCTACTTGAAAAATGTCATTTTTCAGATGCAATCCATTCTATATGACAACCAAGTGGGAAAAACGGATACATCTCTCACCTTCCCCTGGGGCAGTGCAGTCTCCATGATAAGTGTAAGTGACAAAATACAGAGCTTTGCCAGGAAAGACTGACTCCCTGCCAGTGTACCCTGGAAAGGGAGCAGAAAAGGGCTTCTGTTCTTTTCCCCCTTTCCTGCCTCTGCTCCCAGGGAGGTGACTTGTCCACCTGCCTCCGTCACAGTGAACTGACCAACTCTGAGCACAGAACTAGACCATGTGGGTACAGAAGAGGAGAAACTTCACTCCATACCAGTGCCTCCTTCTTCATTCCTGGGATGACCGGACGGGCTCTCCTTCAAGATTTGGGAAGCAGGAACCTCTGTTAACTCTGACTTCAGTTCCAGGAAGTCCACGTTCTCCAAATTCCATTTAGCAACTATATTAAAAGAAAGAGGCAAGATTGTACCATGAGGAAGAAGGTCTAAGGCTAGACTATATTGAGGATGGGATTTAAATAGGATTTCAAAGATATGACCGTGTTTGAGATTTGTTTTAAGATAATAAGTGGGATTGGGGAGGGGGAAGGACAATGAAGCAAGACTGGGCTGTGCTGCCAGCTGTCACAGCCTGGTGATGGGTACGTAGGGTTTGTGTTATTCTACTTTTGTGAATGCTTGGAAAACTCCATAATAAAAAACTTGTGCATGTGTACTCAGTCGCTAAGTCATGTCTGACTTCTTGTGACCCCATAGACTGTAGCCCGCCAGGTTCTTCTGTCCATGGGATTTTCCAGAGAGGAATACTGCAGCGGGTTGCCATTTCCTTCTCCAGGGAATCTTCCTGACTTGAGACTGAACCCTCATTCCCTGCACCCCCTGGGAAGCCCATAATAAAAAGCTCACAAATAATACATTGGATAGCAACATGCCTAGCACAGAGTATAGTATTCAAAATAAAGTAAGCTTGTACACAGTTAAAATGGTTCCCACTAGAAGGTCTGACTTATGAGTGGGTGAGGTCTGATGCTGGGATGTTGGGAAGATCCTTAGCATCTTCCGGGATGCCTGAAATTCAACAATGAACAAATTCCCTACATGACTTATTTTTTTTCCCTTGCCACAATACAGATGTGTCTATAAGAAGTAACATGTTAAGCTTTACATGCTCAGCTGCAATATTCTGTCAGATCCCTTTCCAAAGCTAGTTGTGGACAAGGAAGGATTCCTACAGGAATTTGGTGGAAGGTTTGAACCATGGAGAAGGGGAGAGGTGTGGATGACATTGGTTAGATATTAAGTTACTGCCATTACTACTTTGATTAGCATTATGGCATATAGCAGCCCTTGAATATAACAGGAGCAGCTGTTTTAAAATGTAAGATGGATTGTAGTTCAGGTATCGTGAGGCCACTAGGCTTCCCAAGTGGCTCAGTGGTAAAGAATCCACCTGCAATACAGGAGTCGAGAGTTCAATGCTTGGGTTGGGAAGATTTCCTGGAGGAGGAAATGGCAACCCACTCCAGTATTCTTGCCTGGGAAATCCCATGGACAGAGGAGCCTGGCAAATTACAGTCCATGGGGTCAGTTACAGTCCATGACTCAGACTAAACAATAGCAATGGTGAGGCCAACAGATCAGGAGACATTGCCATTGAAGAGATAGTTGTTATACTCACTGATCTCTAGAGGAGGGGGTACGCCACTCCACAGGGGACCACCCAGGGTAGCACCAGGATGGTCAGGAGGGAGGGGGAACATGGGCGAGTACTTTACTGTGATTTCCAGGGGAAGGAATGAATGAGGCAGGATAAGCAGGTTTAGAATTGGTTACTTTGGATAATTTCTGCAAGGTTTTGAAGTGTAGGAGCTGTCCCTAGGTGTCTGTACCTGGCCCCCATTGATCAGGGTGGGGGAATAGTGGCCCTGAGTGTGAGTTCGAAGGAAGAGAGGGTAGGTTGTGGACTCTGGATTGGTTGGTTTGAATATGAAAGATGTGCTTACAGTTCAGTCATTTACTATCTTTAGGAATACTACCCTGTGAGGGGCAGTCCCTTCTGTAGCAGCAAGGCTGAGATGTCAAAGTATTGGAATAAAAAAGATATGCTTAAATAACCAGCCTTTTCTCTTGCTGACCATCTCAGGCAGTCTGACCTGGCTCCCAGCCCAGCGTTCCCAGGTATGCAGGACAGTGGAGAAGGGTGGTCAGTGCAATGCCTGAGGCTACAGCCCAGAAAGTCAGGAAGACATTCTCTGTCTTTCATCACTTGTTAGCTTAACCCTTCTAAATTGACCTCTCAGGTAATGGAACTCAACCCTCCTGGATGTGCTCACATTTCAGTAATCTTAAGCCACACATTCTTTCACATTTTCTCATGTCTGGAATCAAGGCTCCCTCTCATGGTTGCTGGTGTTTAGCTTCAATGAAACTCTTCCCTGGTGGCTCAGATGGTAAAGAATCTGCCCGCAATGCAGGAGACCCAAGTTCGATAACTGGGTTGGAAAGATCCCCTGGAAAATGAAATGGAAACCTACTCCAGTGTTCTTGCCTGGAGAATTCCATGGACAGAGGAGCCCGGTGGGCTATAGTCCATGGAGTTTAGCTTCAGTGAACTACAGTACTAGAAATGTTTCTCCCTGGAAGGAGGCAGGGAAAGCACCCAGCTAAGAAGCCCTGAGGCTTGGGCTGGGCCAGGGCGCTGGGGGTGGTATTTTTGTGTGGCCCCGCAGCACAGCCAGCCCTGACCCATCCTGATCCCCGATCCCAGATCCCAATGCAGTCTCCACCCTGCCTTTAGTGCAGCTGTTCAGCTGGCCTCCTGGAGACTGTGACTGCCCTGGGGGTGGGGGTGGGGGGGCACCATCCTCACACCTGGGGATGTTCCTAGACTGGGCTGCCTGAGGGGTTAAAAGCTCTCAGTCAAAATGTGTAACCAGCTGAGGTCATCCTGGTTATGCACCCAAACTCCAGGGGTAACTGGGAGTAGCCCTAGGGGTGTGGAAGGTCTTCATTGTCTGCAGCCTTGGCAGTTGTTGATCCATCCCGTCAGCCAGCCCCTCTGGAGCACCTATGAGGAGCAAGGCTGCTGCCGCTGCTGCTGTGTCGCTTCAGTCGTGTACGACTCTGTGCGACCCCATAGATGGCTGTCCACCAGGCTTCCCCATCCCTGGGATTCTCCAGGCAAGACTACTGGAGTGGGTTGCCATTTCCTTCTCCCGACGTGCAAGGCTAGATATGGAGAAAAAGGGTGAAGAAGATACAATTGGTTCCCTGGCTCCCTTCAGAATTCCCAGAATTCCCACAGTCTGGCAAGTCCTCTTGGCCAAAGAGTAACATGGGTTCATTTTGGGAATCAGAAACATTCAATCCAAATGGTTCCTTGGGAGTCTTGGTACATTAATTCGGTTCCCTGAATTGCCTCCCTGTCTGCAGAGCTGTGGAGGTGAGGTTTCAGGTGAGCAAGAAATATCGCAGTGGCATCTGTGCAAAGCTAGAGAGTTCCCTCACGCCTCCCTAGCTCCCCGCTCGTCTGCTCCATGACCCACAGTTGCCATCCATTGAGGGTCACTGTGAGCCCACCCTCCCCTGCACCCAGTTCCTTCCTCTGTGCATCTGACACAAATTATTTCACTCTCTGAATGTAACTAGGATGGTCATATAATTCAGTGAGAAATTTTACTGAAAAAAAGATGTATAGTGAGAAAAGTAGAGGCATATACCTGCCAGTCTGTGAGAAGAAAGTTAAGAAAAATGGGGGGCTTTCCTGGTGGTCCAGTGGTTAAGACTCTTTCAATGCAGGGGGACCCAGGTTCAATCCCTGGTTGAGGAACCAAGATCTTGCAAGCTGTGTAGTTCAGCCAAAAAAGAGAGAGAGAAATAAAAAAGAAAAACCCCATCTTTAGCCACAGGGAATAAAGAAATGTGAAGGGGGAGGAACCCAAAGTTACATGCATTTCCTCAGGTAACTTTCTTGAAGACAGCTAAAGTACTGGCACCGAAATACTGAAAAACAGTTTATTTGTGAAAAGAGATGATTAAGAGGTATTTATAGCTCCTTCCACATTTCAAAGCAGTTTTATATACATTATTTATGTGATCTGTTGCCTTCACAAGTTTTAGAGAAATAGAATAAGGCTTTAGAACCGCAGTCTGCGCCTAATGTAATTATGGCCACTTACTCAGTGCCTCCTATGAGCCAGGTACCATGCTAGGCTCTTCTATTCCACATAGCAGTCCTAAAAGGGAATATTATGATCCTCACTTTGCAGAAGAGGAAACAGGCTCAGAGAGATTAAGTTACTTGCCCAAGGTCACACAGCTGGTAAGTGGTGGGACTGGGACTTGAATCCACATCTCTCATGGCCACGGCAGCTGTGAACCTTTCCACCCTATGGTGGGGTTGTGTGTCAGTTACACATGTGTTACCTGTCAGTGCTGAATGCATACATGACGTACCCTTTCATAGATGCTCTCTAAAACACAAGGCATTTCTCTTCTAAAGTGAGCACAATGCTAAGCTTTCTCAGTAGAGGGTGCTGGAGGGACACTGCAGGGGAAGTGGGTGGGTCTCCTGCAGGGGGTGGGCTGGAGGACACCTGGTGGAGCCCTGCCCAGGCAGGAGTCCAGGACCTGGTTCCTCTGTGACCTTGCCACCTCAGATTGGCCATAACCTTTCCACAGCCCTCGCTACATGGCACCCCGAGTCCCTGCACAGGGACCCCCTCCCTACTCTCTGAACCTCTGCAAGCCCCCACGCTGGTTCTGCAGGGTTCCTGCAGCCTGGCTCAGACTCAAGAGGTGGCCAGTCCAGCTGCAGCTCAGGCTAACCGGCCAGCCTCTCTGCTGTCTCATGGGTTGAAACCCGCCTTCCTCCATGAAGCCAGGACCATTCCAAGTCTGTGCTCCCTCTGGTTCCCCTCACTCAGACCTAGGGTGCCGTGCAGAGTTTACTTTATCTCATAGTTGCTCCTCTTTCATCAGTTATTCTTTATGTGACACATCCCTGACCTAGTCTGCTGTGTGGTTTCTGACTCCAGTATGAACCCAGACTGCTACCAGAAGCTCTACAACAGCCTGGAAGATGCTGCTTAGCTCTTTGGGGTGGGGGGGTGACCCATGCCTGGAGCTGACTCAGATTCCAGCGGGTGACTCACACACACACAGCTCCCAGGCGGTACACCCGAAGAGCTATCTTGCCATCAACTCTTCTCCCCCTACACATGCCTGACTGGTTCCCAGTTCCTTTCCTGGTCCCACCAAGGCCCTCAGGGCTCTGACCAGGGGCCTTTCTCCGTGCCTCCCCCACCCCCCATCCAACCCCTTTAATCACTTTTTGCAGGAACCACACCTCATGGCTTTCTTTGGAGTAAACAAGAATCACAATAAAATATAATGTCAGAGGATAGCTTCCAGAATGATTGCAAGGCCAGTTCTCACTTGGCAGGTGCGATGGCTGGCTTGCAAGACTGCTGGCTGCTGCGTGGCTATCAGCCAGCAGCACCTGGCAACATTCCAATTCCCAGAGCAGAGCTGGGCATGAGAACTGGAGCCTGTGGGAGAGGATACAGAGCCCAAAAGGCAGGGGAGCTGTTATGTGAAGGGGCCTGGCAGGGCCAGAAGTCATACTTTCCTAATTCAGTCCAGCCATGTACCAGCTGGGTGACTTTGGACAAGTTCCTCAAACTCTCTGACCCTCAGAAGTCTTAGCTCAAACTGAAAATGAAATGGTCTTCAATAAAAAATGTAACAAAAAGCTAAAGTTTCTCTGGAATGTTTCAGAATCACTCAAATTTCATTCTGAATGTGTGAGGGGAAACAAAGAGGTTATGAAAAGATTAAGAACTATATTGTATCGGACAGCTAAAAAGTTTTAGGGGGTTGTTTCTGTGAAAATCCAGTCTTTGTATGGTTGAAAAGTTCATATCGGTTACAAAACTTTGGAAATATTTTCTTCATGCTCTCTCCTGACTCCACCACTGCTCTATAGACACATGCTAGAGAGCTTAACCTGAGCTGATTAACTTGCTTGCATACCATGCACACACACACACACACACACCCCCCACACACACAGAGGCAATATATATATAAGGTACATAAGGTTGCATAACATATATATCTATATGCAAATGACATTATAATCATTAGTGTAGCTATTTTCTATCTGCCTAAAAAGTTAGATCAGTATTATATACATGAAGAAGATGAAGAAAAACAAGGGTGCTGACGAAGTCACAGGTTGTCATGAATACTCTAGGAAACTGAAGATTTGCTAGCAGACTACTATCCTGAGTGCTGCTCCAACACCTATTGTCTCTGGAATCAATGCGTGTTACAGAAACGATACATACGTGTTGACATTTTGATCTATAAATGACATTTTTAAACCACAGTGGAACTCAAGCGAAGGAAGCCCTTCGTAGTTAGAGTCCATCCCCTGGCCGGTCACTGTGTGCCAAACACCTCAGTGCATGCTTTCCACTTTACCTCCAGTTGGTGGTCATTCTCTGCATCCTGCAGTGCAGGAGATCAGGGTTCGATCCCTGGATCGGGAAGATCCCCTGGAGGAGGGCATGGCAACCCACTCCAGTGTTCTTGCCTGGAGAATCCCATGGACAGAGGAGCCTGGTGGGCTCTGCAAGAACCAGCCTGGTGCCCCATCTGTGGATTGGGGAAACGTGACACATGCCATGGGATGATCCTTGGCCTACAGAGCACGGGATCCAGGGAGGAGTGCTCCCTTCCTCTGCTGCATTCCACTCCTCAGAAGTCTTGGGTCGAGCCATTGCTGCCCACCATGGGGACCCGCTGGAGAATGCCCATCACCGCCATCCCTTGTTGGTTCTCTTTCCTTCCCTGTCACATTCCCCCATCCCCGAATCTCCTCCCTGGGATGTGGTCATACAGACGCTGCCCACATGCTGGATTCTGTTCTCTGAGATGACCAGTCCAAAGCAGAGGAGAAATAAAGGGGGAACTGGGGCTTCTCTTGGGACTCCACAAGCAACTCTCATTTTTCTCTGGTAATCTGTGTTTTCTACTTAGGGGTTATTTAAAAGATTTCCAGACATTTTTTTTTTTTTAACTTCTGGGCTGGGCTGTGAGGCATGTGGGATCTAATTTCCCCACCAGGGATCGAACCCAGGCCCCCTGAAGTAGGAAGCAGGGAGTTTCAACTACTGGAGCACTTGGGAAGTCCCTCCAGACATCTCACTACAAAACTATTACTACAACACTTTATAAGTGTATTTTATTTCAACTCACACACACACACATGCAAAAGCAAGTGTCTTCCATAATTCTATGGAGACTTTTTCCCTATGTAACAATTACCCAATAAAGTGGTGGTGACGATTTGAATTACAGGTGGAGTAAGAAAAAGTCCCCCTTCTTAGTCCCCCCTTCTTTCCTCTGCTCAGTCAGTAAGCTCTTACCCCCCAGCCTCCATTCCCCAGGTATTGCCTCCCCTGCATATGTACACCCACACCGGAGGCTCAGCACCCAAGCTCTTTACCCTCAAACCTAGGACCATGAAGCACATCTTTTGTTCCAAGCATTCCTTTCCCTGTCACTTCAATGTAACCCTTTTGTCTTTCATCTTTAGGTTCTACAAACCAGAGGTCCCATCAGGGTCCTAGGAGCCACTGAACCTCTAGGTAGGGCTGAATTCTAGTCCCAGCTCTGCCACCAGTGGGCTGGCAGCTGGGGACCACTGAGTGACCTCTGGGCCTCAGTTTCCACGTCTGCCCAAATGAGCCAGAGATGCCAGATGCTCTCGAGGCCCCCTTTCCAGCTCTACATTCTTGTACTAATGTAATATCCTGCTCAGGAAAATCCCACTGCTAGAAAAGAGCTTCCAAGTCTGGACTTCACTCTAATAGGCTGTTGTCTTTAGTTCAAAAGTAGAGCGGCTGGAAGGACAAAAAGAAATATAAAATCAGAAAACACATAGAATAAATTTCCAAAGATTTGTTAAATGACCACAAGACAATAAAAAAAAGTTGCCTCCATTTTCATAAACACACACTGCGTTTGTTCATTCAGTAAACAGTCTAAATACATAATGCCTCATTAACACCTGTATTAATAATGGTTCTTTCATTAGTGCTCAAAGACTTAAGTTCAACAAATCTTAGCTCTATCACTGATCAGCTCTTCAACCTGGGGTCACTTGGCATCTTACTTTCCTTCACTGTAAAATTTAGGGGACTTCCTTGATGGTCCAGTGGCTAAGACTCCACGCTCCCAGTGCCGGGTGTCTGGGTTCGATCCCTGGTCAGGGAACTAGATCCCATATGCCACAACTAAAGATCCCGTGCACTGCAAACAAGACCCAAAGAAGCAAAATAAATATACATTTTTAAAAAGAAAATTTAGAACTGAATCTCTCCCAACTCTAGCAATATAAAATTATTAAAAATCCTTTATACTTTAGAGTCATTTCACTTGAACCCCACAAAAATCATTATTCTTCATAGGAATTTTCATTGCCATGTTATAGGTGAGAAACCAAGATGCAGAGACTAGATGACTTGCCCGAGGTCATACCCAAGCATCAACTCTTGGGTTTTCTGATCTCACACCTGCCTGTCTTTAGAAAAGTTTCCCATCATCTTATTTTGAAGATTTTCAAACCTTTAGAAAAGTTGAAAGAATAGTATTAATACAATAAATCTCCATGTGCTGTTCACTTAGATTTACCAATTGTTCAGACTTTGTCAATTTGTATTCTTTTTCTTTCTCTCTTTATATATTCATAATCTTTGTCAGACTATTTTAAACTAAACTGTAGACATTCTGACACCTCACCCCTAAGTACTTGAGTAAGTATCTCCTTAGAACAGGGCTATTCTTCATAACCACACTATCATCTCTCATCCAAGAAACTGAACATTAACCCAGTAATGTAATCTGACAAGCAGTCTATATTCAAATTTTTTCAAGGATCCCATACCTGTTCTCTGCAGCTTTGTGCCCCGGATGCAGGAGCCATTCCAGGGTCATGCACTGCACTTGGTCACTTCATCTCTACGGTCCCCTTCAATCAAAAACAAGGTCCCCCCCTCCCTTTTTTCCTTTCTTGATGTCAACGTCTTTGAAGACTCTGGGGTAGTTGTCCCATAACTGGATTTGCTTGTTTATTTCCTCAGGGCTGGAAAACTTATTAAACAGCAAATATTTGGGAGCACAATTTCACAAAAAGTGACAATACTGTCTTCTCAGCTACTGGGAAGAGTGCCCCCGCCCCCAGCCCAGACACTCAGGGACTCACCTTCTGGCACGGGCAGGATGAACAGAACAGTATCTAAGGTAGCAAAAGCCACCTCAAAGTGACTTAAAAGCAGAGGTTCTCAGACTGAATTAAGAGCAGGAAAATTTCCAGCATCAATCCTGTTAAAATGGCAATACTACCCAAAGCAATCTACAGACTTAAGTCAATCCCTATCAGATTACCCAAAGAGCAGGAAAACTTCCAGAACAACATAGTGAGGGAACACACAAAAGGGTTACTGCCTCTTTATTTTGCTAAGGAAAGACATAAAAAAAACCCTATTACCTATAATCATTTCATAAATAGAGGGCATTTTAACAACAAAAGGCAAGAATCAATAACCTCTGAACAAAGATTCACAAAAGGACACTTTTCTAAAAGGAGAGTTGGCAAGTTTCTATTGATCGTATGTATAGGCATCTCATCTGGTCCTTCTATTTCTTATTTTGCTGTGAATGGTGAAAACCGTCATGGGTGAGCACAAGAACCCAGAACCACTAACCTCCACAGAATTTTCAGGAGCTGATGTACTAGGAATATGTGCAAGTGGTTGCTTTGCCCTCCTTCATTTGTCTGCCTCATGCTACATGAGTGGTCTCCGGGAGAAAGGGCAGGGGAGGAAGGATAGGCCTGGGCCACCTATAACAGGCTACCATGAATCCTGTCACCTTCACCCCACATCTTTACCTTCCCTGGAGCCTGATGGCACGTCCTGAGAGCTGCTGTGGGCCTGGGGACACTGGCCCCTCCTCAGGCTTGCTACCTCCTGGCTGCTGCTTTCCAGCCTCCTGGCCAGATCCTCGTTCTCCGCCTGCAGCCGCCTCTTCTCCTCCTCCAGAGCCGACTTGTCACGGACGAGGTTGCTGTAGGCTGACTCCAGCTCCCGGGTTTGGGTTTCCAGCTGTTCTCGCTCTCTCCTCAGGGCTTCCAGCTCGCTCTGCAGCCCCTGCTGGGTCTCCAAGGGCCCAGCAGGCTGGCCTGAGGTCAGGCGGTGGAGGAGGGCCTCCAGGGAGCTGAGGCGGGCCTCGGTGGACTGCAGGGTCGCGCGCTGTTCGCTGCTGTCTCTCTGCAGCTCCTGGATGGCCGACATGGCCTGGCCCTGCTCAGGGCAGCTGGACTCACTGGGGCTGGCCACGCTGAAGGTGTACTGGCATCGGCCACTCCGGTCGTTGGCCTTCTGGAACTGGGCTGTCCTGGCCCCCACCCCCCCTACCAGGCAGGCCAGCAGTAGCAGCTGGACCGCTGGCATCTTGGGACTGTGGTGGCAGCGCTGTGTTCGGAGGCCTTCAGTGCAGAGCCTGGGCGAGGCTCCTCAGACACTCTCCCCTCGCCGAGAGGTGTCTGGATGGGTGGCCTTGCTGGTTCCTGCCCCAGCTCCACAGAGACTCATATATGCCGGGAGCCAGCCCTGCGTGGGGGGAGAACGAGGTGGCCACGTGAGGCCGGGTGGGGCCATGCACAGGCCGGCGAGGGGGTGTGTTTTCACACTGCCAGCAAGATTCTTAAAAAATGACCTTCCAGAAGTCTGTTTTGAATTTCTTTTAAAAAAGAATGCCCCACTTTCCGCAGCCCACACCCCCAACACAGTCCCTGTATCCCCGGCCTGTTTTCTCACGCACCCTCACACGTGCCCACCTCATCCAGCACCGCTGCTTGTGAGTCCGTTTCAACAAGGATTTCCTTCTAGTTCATATTTCCATGTACTCTGCAAACTTTCTCGAGAACCCGCTCTGTGTCAGGCCCTGTCCTAGAAAATGAGGATGCATCCATAGCTAAGACAAGCCCCTCTGCCCCTGTAGCAGTGACAGAGATGAAAGCAGCTGGGCAGGGTACAAGAGCAGAATGCCACCAGGTTTCGGGGAGTAGCCATCCTCTAAAAGCAGTTAGAAGCAGAATTCTTCCCCTGTCCCTCACTATAAAACAAGAGTGGGTGTGTCTCCGGAAGGACTTTCTGACGTCAGTCTTGCATCTCAGGCACCAAAGTCAATGATCACCCCTACACTAGTTCTCTTACTATGAGTGTGCACTCGTGCGTGTGCAAGTGCCATCAGTCTCACTGATGACATCTGTGGACCCCTTTCCAGCAAGATGTTTTTAAATGCATATAGGATTGTAAAGAAAACATATGATATTGAAATACTGCTACTGAAAGATTTAAAAAATTGAAATATTCATGTCCTTTTCATTAACATATTTAAAACAAGATCTGGGGGGTATGTCTAATTTCAAACTAGTTTTGAGTGTAAATGCTATTGTATGCTATCGGCAACAACTGTAATTTGAAATATAAAATGTCTGTGATCTCTACTGGTGGTGACAAAATCACAGATACTGCTGATACAATTTTGGATTTATGGAAGGAAATGTTAAAGTCTAATTTTAGTCTAAAAGTGGTAAAAAGAAAAGATGTAATTTTTTCCCATTTAAATTCACAGGTTTTCTGGACCCTAGGTTAATAATCTTTGCTTTATATTAATAAACCTAAAGAGAAAAATCTCCCCCCCAATAAAACAAAATCCATCAAGTATATAAATCAGAACATATGTAACAGCCTCATCAGTAACTTTTAAAATAATGTTTGCATTGAAGCAATTGATGTTGTTTGATACTGATAACATCTCCAGTATTCATGAAATAAATATTTCAGATGTGCCCTGGGGCAGACTCACCTCAAGATTGAAAAAATACATTTTGCTCTAAAGAGTCTATTCTTATTTGATTGGTTCTAAAGTTAGTCTTGAACTTGAGATACTTACAAGTAGGTGTCTGTTTACTGCTGACTAAAGGCTACTATTCTCAGCTCCTGAATCAGATAATAAACATTACCAAAATGACTTTTTAAAAAATACCTTTTAGTCAGCAAGAACCGATTCAAATCTGTTTGGCTTTACTCTTATGTACGTTTTCTTTCTGTTGGAAGGACTAAGATCATTCTTGGGCTGCCAGCTTCATGGAAGAGAAAGAGTTATGGATAAAGAGAAATGTAATTTTATTGCCTTCAGTTTGCTCAGTATCACTGCTTGTAAACGAAGAACACAGGACTGTTGTTGATGTTCAGTTGCTAAGTCGTATCCAACTCTTTGCGACCCCATGGACCACAGCACACCAGGCTTCCCTGTCCTTCAAACATAGGACTAGAAATCAGGTTTTCTGAACTTCCCTTATATTGATTTCCTTTTTGCAATACAGCTCTGCCTTGGATAATCCAGAAACACACAATCTGTATTTCTCAGGGCTTTACCAGTTGGTTCCCACTGCCCTGTAGTGAATTTTTTTATTTTTTTACCCACACTTCATCTATCTTTATCTTTATCTCCCCTAAGCTGCAGGCCAGTCACTGTTGTGCTGTGTGGGTGCCAGTCAGGGGTGAAGAGTTTAACAATCCCTGGCATTTTCACTTGGACCAACCCAGTTTTTGAATGCCAGGCGAAAGCAATCATTCTCAATATTCTTCATGGTTCCTGGCAAAAGTCACTGTGCTTAAGGAAAGAAATGTGACTGTTGGGTTGTTGATCTTTTTTCTATCACTGTGGTTCACTGTCCTGTCTTCCCCTGGAGCCTGATGTGATAAGAACTGACCAGGCCCCCACATCTCGCCTCCCCTGACCTACCACCACCTCCACTGGAGCTCTGCTCGCTGCTTGCTTCCAGCATCTCCCTCTCAAAGACTTCCGGGAACACTAGAGTCCCAAGGGTACTTCCAGATGAGCAATTAAGGCCCAGAGAAGGAGAGGAACTTGCCCAAGGTCACACAGCCAGTGAGTGGCAACCAGAACGAAAACTGAGGTCTCCAGATTCCAAGGTTTTCCATCTTCTCTCAAGAGCACACTAATTGCCCAGAATACATGAAAGACTCCAGACACTTCTTCCAGGAATCAATGCTCTAGGAAAATAAGCTACCTTGCTATGTGGACTAAGTCACTTCAGTCATGTCTGATACTGAGACCCCATAGACTGTAGCCTGCCAGACTCCTCTATTCATGGAATTTTCCAAATACTGGAGTGGGTTGCCATTTCCTCCTCCAGGAGATCTTCCCAACCCAGGGATTGAACCCGTGTCTCCTATTTCTCCTGCACTGCAGGCAAATTATTTAGCGGTTGAGCCATAGAGGAATTAGCTTCCTATAATCCCATTAAACAAAGGCCTTCAGTGAAGGGCTCATGCATACCTTGAGTTTTCACAGCTGATTTTAAAAAACTACATCCTTTCATGAAATATTTTCCTTAAAGCAGAGAAGAGGACTCACTAGAAGGCACAGCAGACGTTTGCTGCTGTTCCAGCCCCCTGAACAGCAGCAAATATCTGATCGGCTGCCTCCTTCTGCCCTTTTCACCACTCTGCCTTTCACTACCCTCTGCGACCAGCACCCCGACTCCCTGAGTCCCCACCTCCGAGAACTCTGGACGTGCAGACCCCTTTCTGTCTGAGGAAACCCGGTCCACTCCAGATTCACTGTTAAACTGTGTGCTCCAGCTCCTAGAACCTGGAGCCAGGGTGTCTCCAGCTCAGACTCTTGTAGCCAGGAAGGCGTGTGTCCAGCAGCCAACCACAGAGCTAAGCTTGTGTCTGGAGCAGGCACGGAAGGTGCTGGCCTGGGGCCTCTCGTGCAAGATGGGGCTAGCAGGGGGCGCTAGGGAGCAGTATTCTTAAGGCATATCCATTAATGCAATTCGATTCAAGTTTGTGTTTATTTCTGTCCTTGTAGCCTGGAATCTGGGTTTCCCTGGTGGTTCAGATGGTAAAGAATCTGCCTGCAAAGCAGGAGACCTGGGTTCTGTCCCTGGATTGGAAAAATCCCCTGGAGGATGGCATGGCAACCCACTTCAGTATTCCTGCGGGGAGAATACCATGAACAGAGGAGCCTGGTGGGCTACAGTCCGTGGGGTCGCAAAAAGCGGACACAACTGAGTGACTAAGCACAACCTGGGTTTAAGCTGACTGCCTACTGGTTTTCTTCTGCAGTTCTTCCAGGAGAAACTGGAACCTTCATGAGGGTAGGGCTGGGACTGTTTGGCTTACCATTTTGTCCCCAGGGTCTGGCAAATTGTTGTTGTTGTTCAATTGCTAAGTTCTGTCAGACTCTTTGTGACTCCATGAACTGAAGCACGCCAGGCTTCCCTGTCCTTCACTATCTCACAGAGTTTGCTCAGATTCATGTCCATTGAGTTCGTAATGCTAGCTATCTCGTCCTCTGTTGTCCCCTTCTCCTCCCGCTCTCAATCTTTCCCAGCATCAGGGTCTTTTCCAATGAGTCAGCACTTCAAATCAGGTGAAGTATTGGAGCTTCAGCTTCAGCATCAGTCCTTTTAGTAAATATTCAGGACTGATTCCCTTTGGGATTGACTGGTTTGCTCTTGCAGTCCAAGGGACTCTCAAGAGTCTTCTCTGGCACCAAAGTGTGAAAGCATCAATTCTTTGGAGCTCAGCTTTCTGTACAGTCCAACTTTTCATCCGTACATGACTACTGGAAAAACCATAGCTTTGACTAGACAGACCTTTGTCGGCAAAGTGACATCTCTGATTTTAATACAGTGTCTAGGTTTGTCATAGCTTTTCTTCCAAGGAGCAAGAATCTATTAATTTCATGGCTGCAGTCATCATCCACAGTGATTTTGGAGCCCAAGAAAATAAAATCTGTCACTGCTTCCACTTTTTCCCCATCTGTTCACCGTGAAGTGATGGCACCAAATGCCAAGATCTTTGGTTTTTGAATGTTGAGTTTTAAGCCACCTTTTTCACTCTCCTCTTTCACACTCATCAAGAGGTTCTTTAGTTCTTCTTCACTTTCTGCCATAAGGGTAGCATCAAGTGCTCAATAAAATTTCAATGGATTCATGGATGGGTACATCATTCAAGCAGAAATAGAAAACAAGAGAGCCCTCAGAGCAAACCCACAGGTGGTGCCATCTTCTGGGCTGCTCAGGACCCTCTGAGCACAACCCTGGAGTCTGCGTGCAAGGCTCTCTCAGCTGGAGAAGAAGTGTTTACTGGGGGCACACTCCTTTCCCCTAAACGGACATACATAGCTTTAATTGGGATTATATTTTGTATGCCTTTATTTCGCTACAGTTAAGGAGGCTTACTACAAAACACAGTGAACTAAAACTATAACTTACTAGCATGAGAAGGAGGCCCAGGGAAGGGACTGAAGAGAAGCAGTCTTGACTGGCCAGCTCAAGGCACCTTTCTCCACCCAACACTTTTCTCTGTTTCCCCAGGGGTTCATCATTCAAATGACTCATTGTTAAGCACCTATTATGTATTAAAGACTGGGTCGCACACAACTGTATAAGAAACAGCCCTCACCCTCAAGGATCTCTTAGGCCGTAACACTGTATGGCTAGTGGAGTAACCTAAGTGCTGGAGAAGCCTAGGGGCCACTCATGTCCCTCGTGAATGGAAGGGCTTCACAGGGGAGATGCATTTGTAAGGGGACTTAATTAGATGACATGTAAACAATCGCTCAGGCACTCTGGTTGTGGCTTGATTACAGGTCAGCCTTGAGTTCTTCACGTGTACATTGTGTCTAATGATGAGGCAGGCAGAATCACTTTCAGATTAAGCATGTCTATTTTCTTTGGCACTGCCTCCCACCATCCTTTGGCCCAAAGTACAAAAGAAGGGGAGATCTTAAGCCAGTGAACCTTGCACATTCTCTTTCATCCAGTGCTTGTTCAGGGGGGTCTAGTGCTGTCCAGGCGGGCTGGTCCTGGGCACTGGGGATGCTCTTCCTATTGGGGGAGAGAGAGAGACTTTCAAAGGCAGGACCCAGTAGCTGCAGCCACAAAGTATAGTCCAGGAGTTGGTCCCTCCCTGCAGAGGAAGGCTTTTATGAGGGCTGAATGTGTGTGGGGACAGCCCTATTGGCAGTTCTGAGAGCTCCAGATGTCATGCCAGCGTCTAATACTGTCAAATCACAGTTAAATGATTGCAATAACACTGTTGGCAATTTTCAGCCTACAGATTCTAAACCACTAGTGCCATGAACATCCCATAAAGTCTTATTATATGGCCTGTTATGCTGATTTTCTTCCAGCAATTAATGGGTAGGATTTCTACAGGGTATTGGGTATTGAAGTGGGGGTGGAATATGGATATTTGAAAGCAAGTACAGAAAGAGAAAAATGAGACCCTTTCAAAAGGCCAAACAATAGCCCAGTTTGAAAAAAAGCATCAGGCTTGTGTTACAAAGGCCATGATAGATCAGGGTGGGAGAGCTAGGCTTGGGAGGACAGTGATTTCTAACCAGTCAGTAGCTGGGATACGCCATTCGTGTATGCCTGACTTTACAAAACTGTTAGCCTTGTATAAATTGATTATGTATCACATTTTTATATTTAAAATTACTAAAATTAGTTCTCTTTCAAGAGATTCTTTAAGAAAACTGGACTTTTAAAAGGATTTAGGGTCCCTGCCAGCAGACCCTCGCTGATTTGAATACATCCAGCGTTGTAGGTACTTTTGAACAGTCTATGTTTTACCCTATGCTCTTTCATCTTTCCCTTAAAACCCAGTCAATTGTTTGTGTCTCCAGATACAAGGAGATATTATGAACATATTTAACCATGTTCTGCTATTAAAATCTCCTGATCCCTATTTGCTTCCTGCATTTGGAGAATGTTGGTGTTGCTTTGATGTTTACGTCCTTCACTTGCCTTACACTCCTGAGCATGCCTCCGCACTGTGACACTGTCTGTTTTTGTTTTGTTTTTTAAATAAGGATCCACTTTGGGATCTGATCAGATCATGTTTTTTATGTTTTTCTCATTTTCCTTTAAGTTTCCATGGAAGTCCCTTCCTAAGAAACAGGTACTTAATTATCAATTTGGAAATGTCTTTTTCTGAGCTGTTTTCCTTACTCACCAACCTTTGGTTCTCATCATTTTTTCCTGAAGTTAAAAACAAGGGAAAAGTTTATTTTCCATTATTATTTGCTCTCCTGGAATTTTCACATGGTCAAGTGCCATAAGGCAGTTGTGTTTGGTTTCTTAGCTCCTCCCTGATGGGCTTACCTTATGGGCCCTCATACTTCCTGAAGGTCAGCTTCTGTCAGGAGGAGCATCAGACACTAAAAAACAAGAGCAGACACAGCCCAAGTCTTCCCTGGGGTGTACACTCCTTGTTCAATTCTTTATCATTCAGCCAAAGACATATATCTGAATAAGGGCCAAAGAGTTCGTGGGACACTTTCACATCCTCATCTTATCTAACTTCTTACAATAACCCTGAAGTAAGTTGGGCAAAAGCCATTATTCCTCTTTTACAAATGAAGAAACTGTAGATTAGAGTTAAACTGTGCATTAACTGATTCATTCAAGATCATAGAGCTGGCAGATGAGACTAGGACCTGGATACCAGCCTTCCTACTCCATCCAATCTTTTAAATTTAATGGTGTTGCAGGGAAGCCCTCAAGAATGAACTCAGCAAATGTGCTTCAGGTATTTCCCCTCCACCCATTCTATCGAATGGCAACTTGAAGACTAGATTTGCCCAAACGTATATGGGGATGGCTGCTCTGGGCTCGCTCCGTAGAGTGGGCTTCTGTGTCCTACACCGTGCTGGCCGAAGCAGAAACATGAGCAGTTGTTCTGTGGCCTGTGATGTTCCTGGGGAGTCCTGGACTAACCCTGAGGGCAATCCAAGTTTCCTCCTGAGACTGTGTGAAAGCTGCAGATGTAATTCATCCTTTGGTTGAGCACAGAAATTCTCCTATTTTAGTTTCAAGGTGCAGATTCTCATTCGAGTTTCCTCAGGGTAGGGGTTGAGAGGGGCGGGTTGAAAGAAGGAAAAGGATGTGTGCACAACCAAATTCTGTAAAGCAGTTATCCTTCAATTAAAAAATGAAAGTAAAAAAGAAAAATCTGAGAAAAAGAAAGGATGTGTGCGATGGGAGTAGTGGGTAGGGAAGCGGAATAGAGTGTGTTCTCCTAAACTGAAACTGATCTTTTGAAACGTGACCAGGTGCACTGCTCTCCCTGCTTCTCAGGACCTGCAAGATCTCATTCATGGCAGCTTTGCTTCTCTTTGCGTCAGCTCTGTTCACTGCTTCACCAGCATCTTCCTGCTGACTTCAGCTTTCATCCGGGCCCCCATGGTCAGCCCAGGCCTGAGCCTACCTCCTAACATAGGGCCTTTCAGCTCTGCTTTCTGACTCAGCCTCTGCTTCCCAGACCATGTTCTTGAGAGATTTGACTGGTTGATCTGTTTCTCTCAAGCCAACCATAGTCAGAGGTTGTCCAGTAGCCTATTGAAGTTCTGTCCTTGAGACAGAAACTCAAATTTAATCCATTTAATTATGTTTTGTAGAGGGGAATGAGGGGACTATTTAGAATAGAAAAGCCTACTGGCAAAAAAGATTTCCTTAGAAGGAGATGTGAGTTAGCAAGAGATAGCTAGCAGTTCTTGTTTGGTAATACCTTTCTCACTGTGTTTAGGCGATATTTATTACCATGGGAGTAATCTTGGAGAGACATGGGGTATGTCCCCACTTAGTATGGAGGTTTTGACCCCCAAGGAGCCTCCCTGCACATGTGCAGACAGGGAAGTTTTTCTTGACCTCAGGAGTGGTTATCTTATCTCTGCTTCAGCAGAGCCTGGCTTCTGCCTCTACCTTTATCCTTAGAATGTCTGGTTGAGAACAGAGCTTCAATTTTACTCAACTTGACTAACACCAGCTGGGGCCCATCTCCCTCCTACTTCAGAAGGAAAAATGGTGGGACATTCATCTAATAAATATTCTAGGGCCTTCTGTGTGCCCAGCACTGTATTAGACATGGGACAGATATTTCAAATTTAGGAGTTAAGGGGAAGACAGAGACAACTTCCTAATGATTTTGACTTTCCTTCTTACCCACAAGGAGGGGAAAAAAATCAGGTACCCAATAGCCAATAGAAAGAGCCTTGGTAAAATAGACTTTTATGAGCTTTGGGGGACTCTACTTATTATTTACATTTAATAAGGAATAGTAGGAAAATGCCGAATTCTCCTGGCTCACATCAAAGAGAAAAACATGCTTCTTTTTTGTTTTACTTTTATTTTTTATTTTATTGAAGTATAGTTGATTTACAATGTCATCTCAGTTTTAGGTGTATAACACAGTGATTCAGTTATATATGCTAAAAGTTTATAAACTACTAATGGTGCATAATCCACTTGTGATCTTTGGGGTAGAGTCAAGGCAGTTCTTGAGTCTATTATTAATGAAATAAATGGTCAGTACTCAGTGGAGGGGGGATGAGAGTCTCAGAGAGCCCCATGCCGCAAGAGCAACACATCAGACTGAGCTTGGTGTGTAAAAACACATGAACCAAATCTGTGGGCTTTTGAGAATATTTACAAATAAATAAAATGCTGCCTTTTCTCTCTAAACGGTACTTTTGTACATAAACATATTTTCACATGTACCAGCTCATTTTTGTCTTGAACCTTATGATCATTCTGATAAGTGCCATTAACCCCATCTTACAAAGGAGGAAACTGGAAATTGACTAGTCAATCCATGAGCGGGTTACAGAGTCTAGCACCACCACCCACCACCCCACTAGGGCATCTTCCGTGCTCTCCTATGTTACTGCTCACCCCCTGTTCCACTTCATCAAAATCGTATAAAAATTAAACAGTTTTAGCCCTGATCTATATTAAGTTTATACTGATTTTTCCTGACAGGCAATTAATAAATATAAACTTTGTTTTCACAGAAAAGCAGAATATTTTCAATAGACAATGATAAAATGTTAATAAAATATTCCTATTGTATTACTTTTAGTCTCATAGTGGAAGATTAATCATCAACCTGAACTGGTTTTAAGTGATTATTAAGTAACTTAGCATTTAGCTTCCAATCTTTTTATTATTCCTTATATTTCTAATCTTCAGGAGTCAGTGCATGCATGCTCAGTTGTGTCTGACTCTTTGTGACCCCATGGATTGTACTCCTCCAGGCTCTTCTGTTCATGGAATTTCCCAGGCAATAATACTCAAGTGGGTTGCCATTTCCTTCTCCATTGAATCTTCCTGACCGAGAGGTCAAATCTGCATCTCCTGCATCTCTGGCGTTGCCAGGGAGATTCTTTACCACTGCACCACCAGGGAAGCCTTAGGAGTCAGTATATTATAGCAAAAGGAGGATGGGACCTAGATATCTCCACACGATCTGTTCACTCCTGTGTGCCTGGGGCACTGGTGAACTGACGTGCCTCCGTTTCTCGGGATTTAAAATGCTTCAGAAAGTTCTTGTGAAGATCATATGCCAGATTAGACTGAAGGCCTTTAAAGCATATTATCAGGGTCTTTAACGCTGGTTATTACTCAGTTGTGCCTCTAGTGGAGCAGGGAGACCCCATAAGGATGGAAGTTTCTCTTGAATTCTTTTCATGAGACATTGCTGGATGATACAGGAGAAAAGAATCATTTCCTACTAAAATGGCCCTGATCACACACTAGGTACAATCATCTTTCAACCACCCTATTAGATGCTTAGTAATTTCCCCACATAACTTTTGAATAAATTCAGTTTCTGAGTTTCAAAGAAAAACACATTTGGTGCTAAAGGGATCTGGTGTATGCACCCAGCTCTTCCTCAGGGTCTGGGCTTCCTGAGTGGCTGGTTTATTCCTTATTTGAGTGAAGTTAAGTAAATTTACCAGTTGATAATTCGTCAGTGTACTAAATGTACTAAAGAGTGGGATTTCATTACTGGAACATTTTCAGCCATTCGTTTCCTTTCTGAATTCTTTTAGTCCACAGAGAACAGAAAATCTCTTTCCTGCCAATCAGTTAAATCCACGGAACAGATTTCAGTAATGATTCAAAGGATTTTTAATTAAGAAATTATTGCAATCTATTTTGTTTTTAAAGAGGGAACTATGATCTCCCACCAGCAAAACTGAGAGATGAGAGAATGCCACAGAGGCAGGCACCACATTCAGTTACAGTAGGCAGTCTGGGTTTAAGTGAGAACAGTTTGTCCTTTAAAAGCTCAGTGCTGGTAGAGTATATCCAACGTTTGAGCGGAAGGGGAGGGAGCTTGAAAGAGCTATCTTCTTTGTGGCTTTTTGTCCTCTGTGAAAGTGAACAAGCATCCAGTATGGAAAATTAGGAAATGACCTTATGTCAGTGACCCCTGAGCATCCTTCTGGGAATGCTGTGCCTTGCAGATTATCTGTGGATGTATTTCATATCCAGCGAGCTTCCTAAACAAACTCCCAATCTCTCAGGAGTCTTTTCCACAAAATCGAGCTAGCCCATGGTCAGGGAACTCAGAATGATTTTACTGTTAGTAGCAGCAAGACTGAATAAAAAGGTAAATCTGCTAAAATAAAACTAAACACTAAAAGCAAGAACATAGTACCATCCAAGTTAAATGTAACT
This sequence comes from Oryx dammah, assembly GCF_014754425.2. Classification (NCBI taxonomy): domain Eukaryota; kingdom Metazoa; phylum Chordata; class Mammalia; order Artiodactyla; family Bovidae; genus Oryx; species Oryx dammah. Next base: position 41,404,862 of record NW_024070205.1, on the reverse strand, counting down.
TTGCTTTCTTTCTTTTTTTTTTGAGAGTTTATAATATTTTCTATCATGGTAGCATTTGATGTTGATTCTGCAGTCTTTCTGAAATATTGCTTCACTCTTGTTGCACTAACACTGACTTTCCCTTGGTCTCTTATGACCTTCTGATTGTTCCTCCTCTGCCTTAGCTGAGTTCTTTCCTTTGCTCCATATCTGTGGGTATAGACTGCAAGTTATAATGCACTTTACATTTTAGGTAGTAACTATATCTCACCTGCATTGAGTTTCTGCAATGTTCCAGACAGTGTGCTGTGTACCTTATACGCATTGTCTGTTTTAACCTGATGCTGGGAGGGACTGGGGCAAGAGGAGAAGGGGATGACAGAGGATGAGATGGCTGGATGGAATCACCAACTCGATGGGCGTGAGTTTGAGTGAACTCCGGGAGTTGGTGGTGGACAGGGAGGCCTGGCGTGCTGCAATTCATGGGGTTGCAAAGAGTCGGACACAACTGAGTGACTGAAAAGAACTGAACTGATGCTATCCAGGAAGGCAGCTCTTCTCACTCCCAGCTTATTGATGAGGAAGCTGAGGTTCAGAGATGACAAGAAATTTGCCCATGGTAAACAAAGGATTTGAAGCTGTGGAGCCAGGATTTGAAAAGGTGACCCTCTGGCTCTTAACCTCCTGCTCATCCCCTGTGTCATATGCTTCCCCTGCCCCTGGGCTGTGGTCCGGTGGGTGGGACTGACTCCATAGGCCATTGACCTAAGCTCTGTGTATGCAGCTATGGGCTTCCCAGGTGGTGTGCTACTGCTGCTAAGTCACTTCAGTCGTGTCCGACTCTGTGTGACCCCATAGACAGCAGCCCACCAGGCTCCGCTGTCCCTGGGACTCTCCAGGCAAGAACACTGGAGTGGGTTGCCATTTCCTTCTCCAATGCATGAAAGTGAAAAGTGAAAGCGAAGTCGCTCAGTCGTGTCTGACTCTTAGTGACCCTATGGACTGCAGCCTTCCAGGCTCCTCCATCCATGGGATTTTCCAGGCAAGAATACTGGAGTGGGGTGCCATTGCCTTCTCCGTCCCAGGTGGTGTAGTGGTAAAGAATCTGCCTACCAGTGCAGGAGACACAGGAGGCGTGGGTTCAGTCCCTGAGATGGGCAGAGCCCCTGGAAGAGAGAATGGAAACCCACTCCAGTGTTCTTGCCTGGAGAATCCCAGGGACAGAGGAACCTGGTGGCTACCGTCTGTGGGGTTGCAAAGAGACTACTGGGCAACTGAGCACTGCACCCTGTGTGTGTGGCTAGGGGCAAGGTAGAGGGCATGAGCACAGACTTAACTGAACAGGCGAAAAAATTAAGAGGCAATATCTAAGGTCTATTACTTTTTTTAAGATGGAAAAAAACTTGATGTGTTTATATGCTAACGGGAAAGCACCAACAGAGCAGAAGGGCAAGTACTGACGATAACAACAGCTGGCACTTATTAAGCACAGCCGTGTGCCAGGGGCCAGGTTAAGCGCTTTAGCAGGATTACATCACTAATCTTTCATAACATACTTATAAAGTAGGTACTGTTATTATGATATTTTACAGATGAGAAGAGTGAGACTTTGTCCAAGATCACCCAATGAGGGGGATTTAAACAGAGGGGATCTGATCCACGAGGCTCATGAATGCAGAGGTAGATACCTTCCCTGGTGCAGGAGCCAAGCTTCTGTTTAAGAAGCGCACAGTAAATGCCAAGACGTTATTTACATTACTTTGACACTTAATGATATCCCTCACGGTAGGTAGATAAATACCTCCATCCCAATCCTCATATTAAAGAGAGAAAATTGAACCTCTGTGGCTAGTGACTTTTTCCAAGTCTTCATCTCTTCTCTTTAAACACACTGTCATGAATGATGATAAATGTAGAGCTCTACATCCTCACTTCATTATCAGTATTTGTTTCCAACAGTTCTCATCCAGGGAAAGGGAATGAGAATTCCTAGCTCAGGAACTGATGTTCTTGGAGCAATAGTTTAGGATAGTTTGGCTGCACTACCCTCTTAAGAAGGTTTGACTCAACCGTTGGAATAGAGATGCTCCTGGCAATTATATCTTTGCTTTTGACAGTGGAATTCTTTATTTGAAATTTATTTTATTGAGATAACAATGTTGTGTTAATTTTTCCTATACAGCAAAGTGATTCAGTTACATACATATATTCTTTTAATATTCTTTCTATGTGGTTTATCGCAGGGTATTGAATATAGTTCGCTGTGCTATACAGTAGGACCTTGTTGTTTATTCATTCTATATATAACAGTTTGCTTCTGCTAATCCCAAACTCCCACTCTACCCCTCCTCCTCTCACCTCTGGCAATCATGCGTTTAAGTCTGTTTCTGTTTCACAGATACGTTCATTTGTCTCATATTTTAGATTCCACATATAAGTGATTCTAAGACATTTGTCTTTCTCTTTCTGACTTACTTCACTTACTATGATAATCTCTACATCCATCCATCTAGGTTGCTGCAAATGACATTATTTCATTCTCTTCTATGGCTGAGTAGTATTCCACTGTTTATATATACCACATCTTCTTTATCTATTCATCTGTAGATGGAATTCATAATCTACATTTAATGATACAGGTATGGTACTGTTTATAGCACTCATTTCACTCAGTGAGGCAACTGATTTTATTTATTTTCTAAAAATTGCAACACAGTATATTTCAGTTTAATCATAAAAAGTTTCTTGGAACAATCAATAAGTACTAAATAACCGAAAAAATGTTGAAAGAGTATAAGAAATGTAACATAAACTTTTGATGAATGAGAAGCTTGGAGAAAGAAAAAGGATCCCGAGTAAAACAGCCTGCATGCTATTAACTTTATATTTAGTTGACCAGCAACTAATATCTGAAATGTTTATATTGGTTCCTATTTTCCAAAGCACAATCCCATATATACCTCATTTGGCCTTCACAACAACTGACCTATCAGTTAGGAATACTTTCATCTACAAATAACAGGGAACAGGGAATAGATGGAGCTTGTTTTTTTCAACAAGAATCTGGGAAGTGGCATTTTGGAACTGGTGTGGAGCCGAACAGTGTCATCAAGGATCCATTTTTCTTTTACTCCCACTTTACCAGCCTGAAAAAAATGTTGGCCTCTCACCCTCACAATGTGACAGTTGTTCCAGGCATCACATAGTAGTTCAAGGCTGGAAGAAGGAGGAGGTACCAAGGGAATATTTGCTTTCATTCAGTTCAGTTCAGTTCAGTCGCTCAGTCATGTCCGACTCTTTGCGACCCCATGAATTGCAGCACGTCAGGCTTCCCTGTCCATCACCAACTCCCAGAGTTCACTCAGATTCACGTCCATTGAGTCCATGATGCCATCCAGCCATCTCATCCCCTGTCGTCCCCTTCTCCTCCTGCCCCCAATCCCTCCCAGCATTAGAGTCTTTTCCAATGAGTCAACTCTTCGCATGAGGTGGCCAAAGTACTGGAGTTTCAGCTTTAGCATCATTCCTTCCAAAGAAATCCCAGGGCTGATCTCCTTCAGAATGGACTGTTTGGATCTCTTTGCAGTCCAAGGGACTCTCAAGAGTCTTCTCCAACACCATAGTTCAAAAGCATCAATTCTTCGGCTCTCAGCTTTCTTCACAGTCCAACTCTCACAACCATACATGACTACTGGAAAAACCATAGCCTTGACTAGATGGACCTTTGTTGGCAAAGTAACATCTCTGCTTTTTAATATGCTGTCTAAGTTGGTCATAACTTTCCTTCCAAGGAGTAAGCGTCTTTTAATTTCATGGCTGCAATCACCATCTGCAGTGATTTTGGAGCCCAAAAAAATAAAGTCTGACACTGTTACCACTGTTTCCCCATCCATTTCCCATGAAGTGATGGGACCAGATGCCATGATTTTCATTTTCTGAATGTTGAGCTTTAAGCCAACTTTTTCACTCTCCTCTTTCACTTTCATCAAGAGGCTTTTTAGTTCCTCTTCACTTTCTGCCATAAGGGTGGTGTCATCTGCATATCTGAGGTGACTGATATTTCTCCTGGCAATCTAGATTCCAGCTTGTGCTTCTTCCAGTCCAGCGTTTCTCATGATGTACTCTGCATAGAAGTTAAATAAGCAGGGTGACAATATACAGCCTTGATGGACTCCTTTTCCTATTTGGAAAGAAAAGCATAAAACTTTCCCACTGGCCTTTATTGGCCAGAACTCTGTCACTCAGCCATCCCAGCTGCAAAGTGAAAGTGAAAGTCGCTCAGTCGTGTCTGACTCATTGCACCCCTAGTCCATGGAATTCTCCAGGCCGGAATACTGGAGTGGGTAGCCTATCCCTTCTCCATGGGATCTTCCCAACCCAGGAATTAAACCAGGGTGTCCAGCATTGCAGGTGGATTCTTTACCAAATGAGCTACTAGAGAAGACCTAGCTGGAAAGGAGAGTGAGAAATCAATTATTTAGCTTTTCCAGCTCATCTCCAGTGAAGGTGAGCAAGAGTGAAGAATTTTGACAAGAAAGTCTCGTTAGCCAACCAATAGTGTGGGCCACATAGTATTCTGTACAGATGGGAAAGCTTAGCATGCATGCTTATCACTCAAGCTGGGGCACAAAGTTAGATGACCTGGTCTCAGCACCTAATTTCCACTGTTCTCCTCAGTCCCTCTAAATTTCTTTTAGGAAGAAGACAATACTTAAAAGTGTAGAGCAACAGGGATATATTCCAAACAGATCAAATTCAAACCAGTAGCTTTATATCAATATAGTATGATACATTTATCATTGTTGCTTAATGAAGTGAAGTGAAGTCACTCAGTCATGTCCGACTCTTTGCAACCCCATGGACTGTAGCCTACCATGCTCCTCTGTCCATGGGATTTTCCAGGCAATAGTCCTGGAGTGGATTGCCATTTCCTTTTCCAGGGGATCTTCCCAACCCAGGGATCAAACCCAGGTCTCCGGCATTGTAGACAGACTCTTTACCATCTGAGCCACCAGGCAAGTCCATTATTATTATTCTCTTTTTATAAATGTGTGTAATAACTCAGGTTTAAAGATATTGATTGAAGGATTGTTTATAAGGGCAAAACACTAGGGGGAATTCCTTAATTTTCTTTTTAAAATTTTTTATTTAATTATTTTTTAAATTTTTTAATTGGAGGATAATTACTTTACAATGTTGTGTTGGTTTCTGCTGTACAGCAATGCAAATAAGCCATAAGTATATACAGTCCTTCCTTCTTGAGCCTCCTTCCCACCTCCCCCATCCCCCCCTAGGCTGTCACGGAGTGCCAGGCTGGGCTCCCCGTGTTATATAGCAGCCTCCCACTAGCTGTCTACTTTACACTTGGTAGTGTGTATATTGTCAATGCTGTTCTCTGAATTTGTCGCACCTTCTCCTTCCCTCACAGTGTTCACAAATCCATTCTCTATGTCTGCAACTTAATTTTAAACAACGGGGTTGATTGAAAAAATCATATACCATAAAGTAGAACAGTCAGGAATAAAGTTTCAAAAGAATATTAATATTTAAACAATATTTTATTATATGAAAATTGAATTATAACATTGTATCTATAATGTGATGCTAAGTTTATAAGCCTATGTTTTATATATAAAAGCTAGACGTATACCAAAATGTTCATGGTGATTATATTTAGGTGATGAGATTATATGATACTTTGGTTTTCATTTTTGTATTATTTGGCAATATAATTTAATTTTTAAAAGCCAGGCTATTTAATGTGAATCACTATGTTGTACAACTGAAACTTATATAATATTGTAAATCAAGTATTCCTCAATTCTAAAAATATTCTAGACTTAAAAAAATAAAAGCCAGCCTATTGAAGTATAATTTACACACAGAAAAATTTACCCTTTTTATGTGTGTGAGTTTTAACAAGTCAACTGGCATGAATGCTTTTGAGATCATCCATGTTGCTTCATGTATCAGAAGTTCATTCCTTTTTATTAATGAGTAATATTCCACAGTACAGATGCATTTTCCTTTTACCACCTGGTAGACACTTGGGTGGGAGAAGGCAATGGCACCCCACTCCAGTACTCTTGCCTAGAAAATCCCATGGATGGAGGAGCCTGGTAGGCTGCAGGCCATGGGATCGCTAAGAGTCAGACACGACTGAGAGAGTTCACTTTCACTTTTCACTTTCAGGCATTGGAGAAGGAAATAGTAACCCACTCCAACGTTCTTGCCTGGAGAATCCCAGGGACAGGGGTGCCTGGTGGGCTGCCGTCTATGGGGTCACACAGAGTTGGACACGACTGAAGCGACTTAGCAGCAGCAGCAGCAGCAGACACTTGGGTTGTTTTCAATCTTGAACTAATAGTAATGTATTAATTTACAAAGACTGCCATACCAAAAGTACCACAGACTGTGTGGCTTAAACAACAAAAGTGTCTTGTTTACCACTGAAAGAATGACAAAAAAAAAGAAAAAAGAAATTCGCCAACTCAAGGAAATGAAAGGAAGTTTGAGTTTGTTCCCTGAGAAGACTTCTGAGGAACTGAAACTGTCTTTCACTTTGTACAGATTTGAGGGTTGAATTGATACTACCTGAGTGGTCCAGAAACCCCACAAGGTGAGAAATAATGTAAAAATGGATTCCTCATAATATTCTTAGGATGCTTAGCAGAAATGTATAACCAGAAAGCAATTTCTATGGGGTTCCCACAAGAAAAAATATCCCTCCTAAAGATAGTTTACCAATCAGTTCTCAGTTCAGTCGCTCAGTCGTGTCCAACTCTTTGCGACCTCACAGACTGCAGCATGCCAGGCTTCCCTGTCCATCACCAACTCCCGGAGCTTACTCAAACTCATGTAGGCAGAGCCCACTGGGTCCACTGCAGATGCCTGTCTGGCTGTGTGTTGCACACAGCAGGGGCACACGCACAACGATGAGAATGAAGCTCTTGGAGCTGTGTGTTGTGGTGGCCCTAGAAATCGTCTATCTTCAGCAAGAACCGGCAGGCACTGCAATGGGGGAAGAAAGCCCAAGAACTTCATCCTATTGTTTTAACACAATATGACTTAACTAAAAATATGTCTTAAAAAAACAGGTATTGTAAAAATAATTGAAAACTCAAAAGACTGGAGATCTTAAGAAAATACCAAGTTATTACTTTTTCAGAAAAGAAGAGGCAGATTTGAAAATAAACATAACATCTAAAAAATTACCAATACGGTCAAACTAAAACCTGAAATGTATAGGTTAAATAGCAATCAGATGTAGATGAAGAGAAAGCTGATGAGCTGCAAAGCAAATTGGAAGATATTCCAAGATGGGCACCACAGAGAAATAAAGAGAGAGAAAATGAAAGTGAAAGTCTGTCAGTTGTGTCTGACTCTTTGCAACCCCATGGACTATGCAGTCCACGGAATTCTCCAGGCCAGAATATTGGAGTGGGTAGTCTTTCCCTTCTCCAGGAGATCTTCCCAACCCAGGGATCAAACCCAGGTCTCCTGCATTGCACGCGGATTCTTTACCAGGAGCCACAATGGAAACCCCAAAATACTAGAGTGGACAGCCTATCCCTTCTCTACCAGATCTTCCCAACCCGGAAATCGAACTGGGATCTCCAGATGTGGCTTCTTGGCAGTTTTTTCATGATAGAATAGAGACTATTATAAGGCAATAATTTCCTTAGTTTTCTTTATTTGGGGAACTAAAAAAAGAAAATAACCTAGAGAAAATGTCTCCCAAAGAAATATGGACTAGGAATATCAGATTGCAACCCCATGAAAAGGCCTTTTATTAGAGAATTAGAATTATGATGATTTTTCTTTACAGGTAGTTCCTGGATCTTAATTTTTTATTTATTAAACTTTTTATTTTGTATTGGAGTATAGCTGATGAATGGGCTTCCCAGGTAACTGAGCTATAAAAATCTGCCTGAAATGCAGGAGACCTGGGTTGGGAAGATCCCCTGGAGGAGGGCATGACAACCCACTCCAGTATTCTTGTCTAGAGAATCCGCATGGATTGGACATGACTGAGCGACTAAGCACAGCACATAGCTGATGAGCAATGTTGTGATGGTTTCAGGTGGACAGCAAAGGAACTCAGCCATACATATACAGGTGATTAAATGAAGAATATAGTTGTTGTGAATATAGTTGCTATAATTAGGACAGACAGAATTTATGTTTAGGCATTTGATACCCACACTCTAAATGGAAAAAGTTAAAAAAATTTTATGGGAGAATGGGAAAAATGGTAGTTAAGTGATGATCATTAATGCTTGGGTTTAATGTGAGAAGAGAGCCTAACTTGTACCTTGGTGAATAAACTTCATCTTACTCCAAATATTTATTTATATTAAGCAAAATAGTTACAGGGAAATGGGAAAGTTATGCTCATGTTTGTACTTTTTGTTATTAAATCACCCTGATTATTACAGTCACATCTGGAGCAAGTTTACGATTAGGGACCCCTGCCAAACACTGCGATCCAATGTTTACTTGGCAATATCAACTATAATCACAAGCAGAATGCCAAGAAGGAAGTCATCAATCTTTTCAGAACTGACTTGTATTTTCAGTTATTACAGTACAACAAAGATCTGGTCACAATTTCCTTCATACATAATATAAACTATTGGTGGTTGGACCAAGGCAGGAGATACTTAGGATGAAGGCTTTTAGTAAGAAACAACATATTTACAGACATAGGACTGAGCTGCTTTTGGAAGTCATCAAGCAACAATGGCCTTCAACCAAGCTTTCTTGGAAACTAAGGAAGCAAGAAATCATTCCAAATCTTAAAAGTAGATTGGTAAAAATGTTAACAACGTGCTTCTGGAAAAGCTATTTTCTCTCCCCGTCACCTCCCCTCTTAAAGTAGGGCACACTGTTCAGAATTCGAATCTGCTGGCCAAGTTTCTAGGATAAACAAGACTTTGTGGTGCTAGAATGAGCCCTGTCTCGAAAGCTGACTTAGTTTGGAAACAGGGGTAAAGGGAGAGGAAGAGGAGTTCTTAAATGAAAAGGGATATGGAATTTAAAATTAATAATACCTGGATTTCATTCCTGGCACCAGTATTTCTCCAGGCGATTTTGGACATGTGTTATAAAATCTGAGTCAAGTTGGCTAAGCCCAGACCTGGCTGTAGATCTGAAGAAATCTCAAGTTGAAAGCCATCAAGAAGTGAGACTAAGGCTGAGGGTATAGAGAAGAGTTTTAGACAAAAACATAAGCTTTTGGGGAAAGTAAGATAATATATTCTTTGGGGAAAGCAGGAAAATATATTCTTTTGGGGAAATGTAATCTCTTTAGGAAAGGCATAGGAAAACTTACACTACTTAAGATACAGAATAAGAAAAATGTTCCATTGAATAAATCAGATAGAAGAGTAGGAGGTTAAGTCCCAGCAATGAAAGAGAAGAAAGAAAACGACTGGCATTTTCCATTGTTGCTGTTGTTGGCTAATATTTGCTTGAAATAGAGGATTTTAAAACTTTTCTTTTAATTCTGCCTTTACAATGATGAAAAGGCCCCTTGATTCAATGGAAGATAAGCAATAAGCATTTCATCGTAAAAAAAGTTAACAGGTTCAGTTTAGTGCTTGTCAGTAAAATTGAAGGTTAAAAGGAAAAAGTTACAAAATCGTGATATTTTCGCCAGCTTTTTAAAATAAAAGAAGGCATTGTTCATTGAGCTACTGTTTTTTAATTAACAAAATTATATTTTTTATAATGCTGAAAAATCTACTTTTTGGCAACCTCTAGGGTTAGAACTGGACATGGAACAACAGACTGGTTCCAAATAGGAAAAGGAGTACATCAAGGCTGTATATTGTCACCCTGCTTATTTAACTTCTATGCAGAGTACATCATGAGAAAAGCTGAGCTGGGAGAAGCACAAGCTGGAATCAAGATTGCCAGGAGAAATATCAATAACCTCAGACATGCAGATGACACCACCCTTATGGCAGAAAGTGAAGAGGAACTAAAAATCCTCTTGATGAAAGTGAAAGAGGAGAGTGAAAAAGTTGGCTTAAAGCTCAACATTCAGAAAATGAAGATCATGGCATCTGGTCCCATCACTTCATGGGAAATAGATGGGGAAACAGTGTCAGACTTTGTTTTTTGGAGCTCCAAAATCACTGCAGATGGTGATTGCAGCCATGAAATTAACAGACGCTTACTACTTGGAAGGAAAGTTATGACCAACCTAGATAGCATATTCAAAAGCAGAGACATTAGTTTGCCAACAAAGGTCCATCCTGTCAAGGCTATGGTTTTTCCAGTGGTCATGTATGGATGTGAGAGTTGGACTGTGAAGAAAGCTGAGCGCCGAAGAATTGATGCTTTTGAACTATGGTGTTGGAGAAGACTCTTGAGAGTCCCTTGGACTGCAAGGAGATCCAACCAGTCCATTCTGAAGGAGATCAGCCCTGGGATTTCTTTGGAAGGAATGATGCTAACGCTGAAACTCCAGTACTTTGGCCACCTCATGCGAAGAGTTGACTCACTTGAAAAGACTCTGATGTTGGGAGGATTGGGGGCAGGAGGAGAAGGGGACGACAGGGGATGAGATGGCTGGATGGCATCACTGACTCAATGGACGTGAGTTTGGGTGAACTCTGGGAGCTGGTGATGGACGGGGAGGCTTGGCATGCTGCAATTCATGGGGTCGCAAAGAGTCGGACACGACTGAGCGACTGAACTGAAGTCCATCCATGATGCTGCAAATGGCATTATTTCTGTCTTTTTAATGGCTGAATAATGTTCCACTGTATATATGTACCACAACTCCTTTATCTATTTCTCTGTGGATGAACATTTAGTTCGCTTCCATCTTTTGGTGGCTGTAAACATGCTGCAATGAACATTGGGGTGCATGTATCCTTTTGGATCATGTTTTTCTCTGGATATATGCCCAGGAATGGGATTACAAGGTCATATGGTAGCTCTGTTTTTAATTTCTTAAGGAATTACCTCCATACTGTTCTCCATAGTGACTACGAATTTAAATTCCCACCAACAGTGTAGGAAGGTTCCAGAAGGTGAAGTCTTAACCACTGGACCATCAGGTAGGTCTTTAAGATTTGCCTTCTAATTACAGTAGAAATACAGGTAAGTTTATTTTCTTAGTTGACCCTCTCAAGAATGGAGTGTTTGTGACAAAGTGACGAGTATTGAGATGTTGCATATAAAGCATCTGGACTGTTCCTGGCATGGCTTGAGTACTTTAAAAATATTAGCGATGATAACGATGGCTCCGAAGATGACAGAAAGAGAGATGGGACGGGAGGAGGGTGAGAGGGAAGGAAGGAGAAGAGAGAGAGTGAAAGGACGATTAAGACAGAGCATATGCTGTATTTCTCATGCTCAGAAATGTGTGACACTCGAGTGGCCCTGGGTCAGAACCCGTGACCAGGAAGAAGACAGCAGAAAATAGGGCAGTCAGGTGGGCATGAAGTAATTTGATGGGTATTTCTTCAAAATGTTGGTGTTCTTTGTTACAGTGATCTCTAAGGTTTAATTCCTTTACACACAGGGCATTTTCTGATCCCAATTAATATTGACTTGGCTTTGCTGGGGGAAAGAAAAATACCTATCAGATATGTTGGACTTATTTCCAGGGCAGATTGAAAGTAGATCTAATTATTCACTGATTCAGTTAATACTTTACACTTCCTATTAGTATATTTAGATTCTCTTGATGTCCACATCCATTTTGCATATAGATTCAAAAAATATTTATTGGATGTGAGGCACTCAATAATGTTAATTGCATGTACTTTTTAAAATTCCATTTTATTGGTGAGGACACTGAGGCCCAGAGAGGTTAAATAATTTGTAAAGATCCCAAAGTTATCAAGTAATGAAGTTGAGATTTAACCCTAAGTCAGATCTGTCTGCCTACAGAGCCAGTATATTGAACCACCATATTACAGTTTCTGCATAGGCTATCTTTCCATGTTGTTATAATATTTTAGTATTCTTTCTTTGAAAATGCCAGTGATCATACAAAGTTTTTGATGACTGCAAAGTAAAACCAAACTCAGTATTTTACACGTCATGAATCAAATGTGGAATATATTCAGAAAATTAACTAGAGTTTGCACTGAATAGTGTGTGTGCAGTCTAGTGGACTAAAGAATGAGATTAAAAATGACATTTTGATAGCCTTATAGATAAAGCTATTTGTTTTACTTTGTTGCAAAGTAATAGACTTAACTGGTAACCCAGTTGGTTTCATAAATATATGGAAGACACAGGGTTTAGATGGAGAAAATGAGTAACTCATAACAAATCTGTTGTTTTGACTAAAAAGGAAAGCAAAGTTTATGTCCCACTGAGGAGGTAACAGTAGTTGCATGCAGTTTATGAACTTTACTGCAGTGAAGAGTCTTCTGACGCGAATGTTGTCCTGTGCATTTAAAGAAGAGATAGGAGACTCAGAAAATGTAACCAAGTGAGTTAAGCTGTTGGGCTTCCCTGGTGGCTCAGACAGTAAAGAATCTGTCTGGAATGCAGGATGTGAAGTGTAGTCGGTCAGTCGTGTCCGACTCTTTGCGACCCCATGGACTGTAGCCTATCAGGTTCTTCCGTCCATGGGATTTTCCAGGCAAGAGTACTGGAGTCGGGTGCTCAGTCGCTTAGTTGTGTCCAACTCTTTGCAACCCCATGGACTGTAGCCGGCCAGGCTCCTCTATGCATGGGATTTCCCAGGCAAGAATACTGGAATGGGTTTCCATTTCCTTCTCCAGAGGATCTTCCCAACCTAGAGATTAAAGCCGAGTGGAGTTCAAAAAGGAGTGAGACAAGAACCCACTCCAGTGTTCTTGCCTGGAGAATCCCAGGGATGGAGGAGCCTGGTGGGCTGCTGACTATGGGGTCGCACAGAGCTGGACACGACTGAAGCAACTTAGCAGCAGCAGCAGCAGCAAGCGACTGAGCATGCACGCACAAGTTCAGCTAGTTAAATGAGTAGGTGAGTCCGGGATTATCCTCACATGGGAGCACAGGGCTTCCTGGCGTCCCACAGCTGCTCCTCATGAACTGTGTGCTTAAAACTCAGCACAGGCGACCCGCAGCTCCTCAGAGATGGCAGACAGCAAAATTTCTTCTCACACCTCTCTGGTCTTTCTTTTCCTCTATCCCTCCTTTTCAGTCCCTGAAGCCTCTCAGTAGCATCCTGCTGCTCGCTTATCAGAGACCAAGAGTTCATGTGGATTTCCACTTGAGTCTCTGAGGTTCTGAGATACAACCCTTCGGAGAGGTCTAAGCAAGCTGACTCCATCTTGGTTTTGCATCATTCAAAGAGAAGAAAAGGGACTCACAGCATGGCAGCAGGACCTTACGGTCTTGCCAAGTTGTAGATGTGAGTACCACTCTATTGATTTGAAATTGTTGACATATTTTCTTGGCTGCGCCAATTTACATTCCAACCAGCATTGTACAAGGATTCTTTTTCTCTACATCCTTGCCAATATTTACTTTTGGTCATTTTAATAGCCATTCTGACAGATGCAAGGTGATGTATCATTTGGTTTTGATTTATGTATCTCTGATTAAAGATGTTGAGCATCTTTTTATGTGCCTGTTGGTCATCTGTATGTCTTCTTTGGAAAAATGTCTGTTCAGGTCTTCTGCTCATTTTTTAGTCAGGTTGTTTGGTCTGCTATGCAAAATCTTTTAAATTTAATTAGGTCCTACTTGCTTGTTTTGTTTCTGTTTTCTTGGCCTTAGCGGACAAATCTAAAAAAAATGTTGCATAATTTATCCAAATCATTCTGCTTATATTTTCTCCTAGAAGTTATATGGTTTCTGGTATTACATTTAGGTCTTTAATCCATATTGAGTTTAGCTTTGTATACGGTGTGAGAAAATGTTCTAATTTCACTCTTTTACATGTAGCTGTCCAGTTTTCCCAGCACCACTTATTGAAGAAACGGTCTTTTCTCCATTGTAAACTCTTGCCTCCTTTGTCATAGATTAATCGACCATAAGTGTATGGATTTATTTCAGGACTTTCTATTCTGTTCCACTGTTCTGTATCTGTTTTGATTACTGTAACTTTGTACTATTATCTGAAGTCAGGGAATATGATATCTCCCTCCAGCTCTGTTCTTCTTTCTCAGAATTGCTTTGGCTATTCAGAGTCTTTTGTGTTTGTGTACAAATTAAAAACTTCTGTTCTTGTTTTGTGAAAATGCCACTGGTATTTTGATAGGGATTTCATTGAATCTGTAGATTACCTTGGAAAGTATGGTTATTTTAACAATATTAATTCTTCCAATATAAGAACACAGTACATCTTTCCATCTATGTCATCTTCAATTTCTTTCATCAGTGTATTATTGTTTTCCAAGGAGGTCTTTCACCACCTTAGACTTATTCCTAGATATTTTACTCTTTTTGATGTGATGGTAAATGCCATTGTTGCCTTACTTTCTTCTTTCTGATAGCTTGTTGTTAGTGTATGGAAATGTGACAGATTTCTGTGCATTAATTTTGCATCCTGTAACTCTCATCAAATTCATTGAACTCTAGTAGTTTTTTGGTGGCATCTTTGGATTTTATATGTATGCAAAAAGTGACAGTTTTCCTTCTTCCTTTTGAATTTGGATTCCTTTTATTTGTTCTCTGCTGTGACTAGAATTTCCAAGACTATGTTGAATAAAAGTGGTAAGAATGGGCATCCTTGTCTTGTTCCTGATCTTAGAGGAAGTCCTTTCAGCTTTTCACTACTGAGTATAAAGTTAGCTCTAGGATTAACATATATATAGGCTTCTTATTATGTTGAGGTATGATCCCCTGTACCCACTTGTTGAGAGTTTTTTTTATCATAAATGGATGTTGAATTTTGTCAAAAGTCTTTCTGCATCTATTGAGATGACCATATGGTTTTTATTCAATTTGTCAATGTGGTTTATCACATTGATTGATTTGTGAATATTAAAAAATCTTTTCATCCTTGGAATAAATCCCACTTGATTACAATTATGACCCTTTTAATGTATTCTTGAATTTGACTTGCTGATATTTTGTTCAGGATTCTCATGTCTATGTTCATTAGTGATACTGGGGAGAGAGGGGGGAGGCAAATATCAGCAAGTCAAAGGCAGAAAGACAGTAACAGGGTCATAA